>NC_085930.1:160782380-161092261 GCF_028885625.2 Pongo pygmaeus | reverse complement strand
TAGGTGTGCTTTAACTAACTTTCACACACTCATGTTTGCTTTAAAGAATTCAGAATTTATGAAATAAATGACACAGTTTTTAAAAATCTTTTGAATCCAACAACTGGAAAAATAAGTGAAGTATTTCAAAGATATTATTACTATACTTGAAAATATCATTTCAAAAATCCCAGTTCTTATTAGGGAGTAAAAAATGGACTACTGCATTTCAACCTAAAGCTACGTTTTAAAATGCTCCATATCTTTGTATGCAATATATTTTCTAAATGTAAGTAATTAGCTGTCTGTTCCTGAAATAATTTTTGGTTAAACAAAAGTTTCAACTCCTATAAGGCATAGTTAATAGCATGGTAATTACAACATTTTTATAATAACTTACAATCTTCTGAGATGTTTCACAACTCCTTCGGTTAGGGCTGGCAAATATGATTTCTGTTACTATTCTATTTTAGCTTTTCAGTAAGTGCCAGCAAGCGAAATTATATTCCTTTCCTTTTACGGCTTTCTGTGAGGCCCTGACTTGTAGAGAAGGCATTTGTGAGGTTGCTAACATTAAAGTTAATGTTAAACAGCTTATATTTTAACTAGAGGTACTTCGCAGTTGGGATATATGCACATTTTGATTCTTTGCCACAGATGTAGTTGAAAATAGTAAATACTTTCTTCTCATTTATTTATTTTTACTCCTGAAATCAGGTGGCCTCTTAAAAATCTTCAGAAAAGTTAGCTCGTTTGAAAAGGAGACCAGGAAATATTGATTGATATAAAAATGAAAGTTCAAGCAGTCGACACTTTTTGTTTTAAATAATGTAGAAGCTGAAAAATAAAATAAATTCACTTTGCCAAAATGCAAGGCATTTTAGTCTCTTATGAAGAAAAAAGTGAATACTAACATGGAACTCAGCAAACCGGTTAAAAAAAAGTGGGAAGGGAAGGTTTTTGTTAGAGGACATGTTAGTTTGCTATTAGAAAAGATTACTATTCCAAGAAGTCTGGCTAATGCCAGAGACTCTTTATCAGCAAAATAAGAGAAGCACGCTGAGCCTCAAACTTATTTCTACACATTTCTTGAAAAAGTCTGAGCAATCTTTAAAACAGGAGTGAAGAGCAGAAAGCCATTCCAGTCCTAGTGGTGTCTGAAGTGTCCTCTGGTGATCTGCATTAACGCTTTGACCACACCTCCATCCTCAGCTGTGTACACGTAACAAAGCTTATCAATAAATAATGTATTCATCTACTGGATTCCAGTGAAAGCCCCGATTACTTTTCTCCTATGTTTGGACTACAGATATTGGCTTTCTTTAGATATAACCAAGGAATATGAAATGCATTTAGGCAAAAGATCAAAAAGTACACAGAGGCCTGGCTAGTAAGAAGGAACATTATAATTTGCCTTCATATGATAACACTGTAACTGCTTAAGTACTCCTCAAAAATAACTTTTCGTGGTATGTCTTTACTGATCCACTAAGAACTCTTACAGTATTAAATATTTTACACTATCAAAATTCTGGAGAATGCATCCTTTCCTATGTAACCCTCTATTTGATAAGATAAAAGAATTTTTCCATTCATTGTGCCTTACACAAATGGTTTATCTTATCAAAACAAATAGTGCTCTAAAAACAGGATTTTTTTTAACTAAGCAAGATCTTTTTTAGATGCATGTTTTGTGCCTACACGTGTTCTATATAATCAGCAGTTATAATCATAATACTTTATGTAATTATTTAATTTCCAAAGTTTTAGCTGACATATAGCAGTATACCTGAAAAATATTAATAAAGCTTTTTGAGCATATTCTCTTTCATCCTCAAAAACAAGGTACCTAATATAATTTTATTATGCTTTGATTTAGAAACCATATTAATTAACTTTTTAGAACACAGAAATGTAGGATTTTAGGGCTGACATGGACATAAGAATTGTTTAGTTCAACTGTCTTTAAAAGATTTTGCAGGAGAGGCTCACTAGATGAAATATTTGCTTGGATTCACATAGCAGCTGTGAATAAAGAATTGATAGAGGAATTTGAATATGAACAAAGTAATTAAAATTTAAAATCTGAAATATTCTTTCAATGACTATATAAACCTCTACCCATATATCATATGTATTTTGTGTAATGTTAGGAAATGGTATTTCCCTTCTTGGAAAATATGTTTAGTACCATAGGAATATAAAGATACAAAAGTCTTTTTTATTTCTGTTTACTCAACAAATATTTATAGAAAATTATTTCCTTCCTAATAATAACAAAATGGTATATCAACGAACATTTTCATGAGAACAATATACAATATAAACTTGTAAAACTATTCATGAGTCACTTAGTGAATGATAGTGAATTTTTGATATTTTAATTAATTCTTCTGTTGCCAAAGCCACAACTGTACACACTCTGTAATTATGAGACTGAATATGCATTGTTATTGTGTCTTTTCTCATTAGTTCTATTTTTCAAGCAATGGCAATTTAAATAGATATTTGTATTGCAACGCTTTTCCTAGGAGAGATTATAAACAAATAAAGCAGGGATAGTTATATGATGAAATATTATGCAGCCATTAAAAACTGTTATTAAATTATTTTCTAATGACAAAAGAAAAAGAATATGATATTATTTCAAGTGAAATAACCCATTTAGAATCCAATTATGATCACACACACATACACACACACATACACAGTGAAAGGAAGCCAGTGAAAGGAAGCCTGCAAAAAAAAAAAATTTTTTGAGAATACTAACAACGTGGAGGTTTTTCTGAGTTGCAGAATTTTGGAGGACTTTAAAAAAATTCTGCATTTTTAGTATTTTCTACAATGAGCATATTTATTTTTATACACAGGAAAGACTAAAACTAATTTCAAAGAAATATAAGCAAAAATATGAAAGTATGAAATATGATAATGCAGGTGCAACTTCAGGCTACTTAAACATTGCATTCAGTGGCATCTTTTCTTTAGAGAATGTTAGGATCTGGGCTAGTATGTATTTTATAAGAGAGTATGAGACAAAGGCATTTTTGCTCAGTAAAAGATTAGAAGCATTAGAAGCATTGCAAAGCGGAAGAGACCAATGGAACAGGAAACAAAAGTAAAAGAGTTCAGATAAGGGACTGCTGAGAAAAACAAAAGTGAGTTGCTAACAAGTAGTAAGAGCATTTTCTGAGTGTTTTGGCTTATCATTTTAACTTAGACAAAGGTAGAAGGAAATAATATTTCTATAACATCTGTAATATGGCAGCGATTATGCTTGAACATTTTATTTATATCATTTAAATTTAAGTTGGGTCATATAGGTCTGTTTATTCTCATATTACTTAAATATAATTTACCTCACCCTGGTATGTTACTGAGAAAAGCAGAATGACAAGAAGTAATGAAACCATGATTTAAATTTAGTTTAGTTGGCTGCTAAAACTTATGCTCTTTGCATTTTACTTTCCTTTCTCCAGAGTATTTTGATAAAATAATTAAAAGTACTGTCTGTCTTCCAGGATGATAATGGTTCTGTTATTTGACTAGCTGAAAAGAATTTGCTAATTTTTTTTTTCATATTCAAAAGTAGACTTAGGGAGGGGTTTCATGTAGAGACAGTTCTCTGATGTTCTCAGCTTTGCGGCTGAGCAAAAGCCAGTGACATAACAAAAACCAAATGGTCATTGGAGAAAGACAGGCCTCTGTTCAGCTCCCAGATCTCACATTTACTAGATATATGACATCAGGCAAGCTTCTTAGTGTTTCTGAGTTTTAGATTCCTATCTGTAAAATGTACTAACAATACCATCTTATAGAATAATTGTGAAGATAAATGAGAAAAACATTCAAAAGATGCCTAGAAGAAATTACAGCACATCATAGACCTCCAATAAATGTTGGCTTTCTTTTCCTTAAGTGCCAGCCCTTGGATAATTTTTACAACAAGCTATTAATACTTGTTGTCCAGGACTTTTATCAGTTTCTCCTGAGCTTCCTGCAGCAAGTGGCAGCCTACCTCTTAAATTCCTAGGTGTCTGTAATTATTTTTGAAAAGTCCCTGTTTTTGAGATTTTTCACTGTGGCTTTCTCATTAAATTTTCTAATTTTCTCCATGAGCCTCAGTTTTCCGCTATGAAAATATAGAGACCAAATTCAATAAAGTCATGATCAGGTTTGTACTTGGAGTATATAAAAATTTAGAGAGGGACCCTAAAAAATCTTGAAATTCAAGAAGCAGGATGAATCAGGCTCATATCCTTTAATTTTGTTTAAAACTGCATTTATTATAATTGTTGTTGGTATTATCATTTCATTTTCAACTTGAATACTTTAGGCAGGGCATACTTCTCTCTCCTCAAAGCTTCACTACATTCTGCTGCGACAGCTTCTCATATTTACATTCCTTACCTGCTCTTGATTTAGTTTAAACTCCTCTTTCAATGGTCTCATCAGCAACACTAGCATCACTTAGAGAAACACCAGCATCACTTAGAGACGTATTAGAAATTCTAGGACCTAACCCCATACCTAGTGAATCAGAAACTTTGTACATAGGGCCCAACAGTCTATGTTTTATCATCCAGGAATACTAGCTAATTTTTGAGAAGCTCTATTATAAATAATTACAGTTACATCAATGCCAGCAAGCACTCTGCTTTCTTGACAATAACCCAACCCCCAAACCTCCACAAGTCCAGCATTTATTTACTGCACCATGTGACATGATTGCTTTCTTCAGAGCATTTTCAGTGGCCCCGTAATGTCTCCGATTAGCCTGTGTATGGAGAGTTCATTTTTGCAATAATCTTATAAAATCACATGCAAATCATGTCTTTATGCCTTTCTAGTCTTCTTAATCCATTTACTGTTTACAATACCCATAAGACTTACAGGGAGGTAAGCAGAGTACTTACCTGAGTGTTCTTTTTAAATATTAACACATTAGTCTTTCCTTCTCTTTTGTCAGGAAGCTGTGACTCATTTTACAGATTAAAAAATAAAAACAAAAACTCAACCAAAACAATCAAAACCAACCAACCAAAACAAAAAACCCCCAAAACCAAGTTCTCAAGGTAACAGAGATTTAAACGGTACCTAATTGTTTAAGATCATATTAAGGAGGATGCCTATATTACACAGGCATATTTGATATCAGCAACTTTTTGGCTTATGGAACTGAGTTTTTGTCTTGTCTTTTTCTAACATCAACATAAACACAAAGTGATGAGCTTCTTCAATTTTTAATGTGACTAGTCAATGTGAAATAAAGTAAATATGCTTGTAAAACAATAGGAAATAAAAGAGAGCAAAATTTTCTTTAGATTCACATTTATAAATGTTGCTCTGTTTCACTTGATATTCTCTTCTACAGTTTTTTTTTTTTTTCCAAGTCAAAGAAGCTGTTAACATTACTGATTGAAAGTCCTGTTTTCTTCTTCAAGACATGGGAAACTGTGGGCCAGGCAGTCAGAATCTAAATTGTGTTACCTTGTCCAAAGCTTGATGGTGCCCTCACTGATGCTAGCACTAGCTAAAATGTGTTTGTTGACTGCTTACTCATCCTACTCAATGTGAGGAGCCGTTTCAATGAATTTTCTCATTTATTAAGGGTAGATATTTTTCCTAAAGTCAATCAGACCATATACCTTCTGTGTCTCAATTATTTATGTGGAGACAAGGGAATAGTTAGGAACATTTTGCAAAGAGATTTTTTAATATAAGGAACAAAAGTTTAATACAAAAAGAAGTGAATGTAATGCAATTACTGTGATAGATAAACAGAATTTCTTTGCAAAATAATATTTATTCTTCATCTCCTAATCAGCTTGCAGCAAAGCCATTTTTTTTTTCCACCAAGAGATAACAAAGAATATCTAGGAATATTGTTTACATTACCTGTGGCACATATGTTTCTTTTTTCAAATCTCAGGAATAGTGTCTATAATATGCTTGGCACGAGAAATATTTTTGTATCACTGCTGCTTTACATAGTTAGGTTCATGCATTCAATATTCTTCTGAATAATTATCAAAGTAGAGGATAGAGCACTAAAAGTTATTTTTGGGGCTTGTCAAATACAATTTATGGGAGGCCATTGGTTTGAACTGAGCTCCTGTACTAGGCCCAAGAGATCAAACCAAAATGGAATTATTCACGTTAAAGCTCCATACTACCAAGCTGAAACCAAGTTGTTTATCTAACCTTCCAAGCAATCAGGAGAGAGAGAGATAATATTCAAATCCCCAAACAGGCCAGTTTTAGTGGGCATGACAAGGAAGTCCCCTTCACTTTAACCTTTAACTTTGAAGCAACCAATCCATTTTTTTTTTTGTTCTGTTTCTTCTTTCCTCAGCCCTTTTCTGTCTATAAAGCCAAATTTCTCTGCTTGGCTCATCAAAACATCCATTCTATTTTATAAAACAACGTGTTGCCTGATGCTAGAATCACAAGTAAAAGCTAATTAAGATCTTAATTAAATTTGTGGTAATTTTGTCTTGTGACAGGTATATTTTTTTATTATTTTCATCATCAGCACTCAGTACAGTTATAGCATGCATGTTGAAATCATATATGATTGCTAATATACATTAGTTTGATTTATAATTTGTGTAGTTTCTTTGAAAGAAAGTCTCAAAATGGATGAAGGATCTGAAGTAGACTATTATTCATCTTCAGAGATTAAGTAGTAAGAGTTTAAAAACTGAGCAGCAACACAAAATAACCCTATTAGGAATGACATCTGAGTCACAAACCCAGCAATAGAAACCCTTGAGTTTTAAAGCATGTGCTGTAATCGTTGAGTTTCAACAATCTTTTTACTGCAGTGAGCTGAGATCTCCACTGCACTCCAGCCTGGGCAACAGAGTGAGGCTCTGTCTCAAAACAAAACAAAACAAAAAACACCAACTTAAATATAAAACTGAAAACTTATGGTAGACACTTGGAAGGCAAGATCTGTAGAGCTATGAGAGTGAAACTGGCGATCTATCGTCCAACTTCACATGCCACATTCAATAGCAATATGCCAGGATGTGAAATGATCAGCCTATCATAGAGAGTGCACAGAAATAATTTCTTTTCTACATTATTCTAGCATTTTTTTCTCCCTTTAATGGAAGTAGTGGTTGCACTTTTGCCTTATATCAACATTAGAAGGCAATTTAATAAACCTGTTACATGTTGATTAAATACAAAAAAAATTTGTTTCATTTGTTTCTGTTTCATACATCTAATTTATTTTAAAAAAAGCCTTTTCCAAGGATGGACATATTTTATTTTTGTATATTTTTTTTAAATCCCCAATTTTTTCTTTTTGGTGGGGGTGAGGATTTTCTTTTTCTACTGAAACACTTCATTTCAAAATGTGCTCAGATGCCTCTAAGTAATATGAATTCTAGTGAATGGTAATGTTTTTATAATCCATTTAAAAAATCACTCCAAAAAACACATTATCAAAGATTTAGTCTCTCTTTGCAGTTCTGTTAGCTAACATGACTGAAAATGAAACTTGGCATGTGGTTAGTGTAGACTGAACTTAAGCATGTTTCTCAACTTTTAAGTTCCTGTTTTAGGCAAATGTACTGTAGTTAATAGTTTATTAATTCAACAGAAGATTAGAAAAAAGGGGAAGAGTTGTTTTTTTTAAAATTTTCCCCAAAACTGACAAGTTAGATGACTAAATTAAATCACTCTATTAACAAAATTTCAAGTATTTTTCTTGTCTTCATCTTTGTTCCTATATCTCCTCCCCAAATCCTCTCTCTCAATTCAAATTCGTGCCTTAACTTTCTTTAAATATACTGCCTAGACAATCATCTCTCCCATAAAGCGCTTCCATCAAGCCCATAAGTTGCTTAGAAGCATTTCTGTTCAAAATACAATTTTGTATTTTCTTATATATATTTTTTAAACAGTTACTCGGTTAGAAAAGTCTAACAACAACCTTCCCCATTCATTACTTACTAAATGACATAGAAACTCCCCAATTAGGGTCTCAAGTATTTCTACAATATGGCTTCCTTCATCAAGCACTTTAATTCCTTCTATTTAATTCCTTCTACAATATGGCTTCCCCATTAAGCACTTCAATTCCTTCTATTTCCTAGTATAAGTCAAAACCCACTTTCCAGCCAAACTGGGCTCTTTGCTTTTTTTTTTTTTTTTTTTTTTTTTTTTTTTTTTTTTTTTTTTTTTTTTTTTGAGACAGAGTCTCCCTCTTTCGCCCACTCCGGAGCGCAGTGGTGCGATCTCAGCTCACCGCAAGCTCTGCCTCCCGGGTTCACGCCATTCTCCTGCCTCAGCCTCCCGAGTAGCTGGGACTACAGGCGCCCACCACCACGCCCAGCTAATTTTTTGTATTTTTAGTAGAGACAGAGTTTCACCGTGTTCGCCAGGATGGTCTCGATTTCCTGATGTCGTGATCCGCCCACCTCGGCCTCCCAAAGTGCTGGGATTACAGGCGTGAGCCACCATGCCGGGCCAACTATTTTCTAATAACTTACAGGTTTGTTCAGTCTTTTTATTTACACTTACTCCCTTTTAACTTCTTATTGCTTATGTCCACTTCCATTAGGATTTTCATTTAATGTTATTTATTTAACAAATACCTATTAAGTGCCACCCTGGGCCTAGTCCTAAAATAGGAAGTGGGGAGATGCCAGTGAACAACAAGGAAGGATGCTTCCCTGCATTCATGGAGTTTTTAGTAAATGAAAACAAAACACCGGCCGGGCACAGTGGCTCACGCCTGTAATCCCAGCATTTTGGGAGGCCGAGGTGGGTGGATTACCAGATCAGGGGATTGAGACCTTCCTGGCTAATACGGTGAAACCCCGTCTTTACTAAAAATACAAAAAATTAGCTGGGCGTGGTGGCGGGTGCCTGTAGTCCCAGCTACTCAGGAAGCTGAGGCAGGGGAATCACTTGAACCCAGGAGGCGGAGGCTGCAGTGAGCTGAGATCTCCACTGCACTCCAGCCTGGGCAACAGAGTGAGGCTCCGTCTCAAAACAAAACAAAACAAAAAACGCCAACTTAAATATAAAACTAAAAACTTATGGTAGACACTTGGAAGGCAAGATCTGGAGAGCTATGAGAGTGAAACTGGCGATCTAATTTAATCTCTCAGTTGGTAAAACTGTGAGACCTGAAGCATGGGCAGGATTAGCCAAGCAAAGATTCAATGGAAATCAGTCATAAAGAACAGCATTTTCAAATGCACTGAAGAAGTTTATAAAAAACACAAGCGTGTCCATTACATAGTGTGAGGGAATTGCCCATAGAGAGAATACACTTCCCAGGTAGCCAAAGTGGATATACTCCTTCATTTCTTCTAACCTGAGTAATGAATGTTTTTAATGTAATTAACAACACTTACAGATTTTAGGTATGACCCTAGATTGTAAACTGCTTGGAGGCAAGACCTATTTATTTTTAATTTTTTAAATGTTTATTTTTGTTAATAAAGATAACTTATTCATCTTTTGTAGAAATGGGGTCTCACCATGTTGCCCAGGCTGGTCTCAGACTCCTGGGCTCAGGTGATCCTCCTGCCTCAGCCTCCCAAAATGTTGGAATTACAGGTGTGAGCCACCATGCTTGGCCACTGACTATTTCTTATTCATGTTTTTGTTCCATGCATTGTTTAACACAATGCACAATAGGTAATGAATATAAGACTGGGTTTCTGAGTGGGACTTGTGTAATTAATTACAGGATCCTGCACTTAGAAGGGCATACTCTTGCTTTAATGCTCAGATGTCATTGTTCTGAATTTCTTAAAACTTTTTTAAAAAGGACCCTGAATTTTCATTTTGAATTGAGCCCCCCAAAATTATGTAGCCAATCTTCAATGAATGTAAACTTGCTGAGTGAATTAATGATTCAAGGGCCAACAGGATCTAATTGGAATAGTTCTGCAGGTCATTTTTTTACTAGGGTCAGGGTCTATTATACTCCAGGCATACCGTATGAGTCTTATATGAGTTATGTGATGGATGGCTTAGAAATGAGCAAAGTTCTCCTTTAGGAAACGTCTTCAGTTCTCAAGTGTACTCCTTCCTTCCTTCTCTCCTTTCTCTCCTCTCTTTCTCTCTCTCTCTTTCTTCCTGTCCTTCCTTCCTTACTTCGTTCCTTCCTTCCTTCCTTTCTTTCTTCCTTTCTTCCTTTCTTTCCTGACAGAATCTCACTCTGTCGCCCAGGCTGGAGTGCAGTGGCGCGATCTCGGCTCACTGCAAGCTCTGCCTCCCGGATTCACGCCATTCTCCTGCCTCAGCCTCCAGAGTAGCTGGGGCTACAGACACATGCCGCCAATCTCGGCTAATATATATGTATATATATTTTTTGTATTTTTAGTAGAGATGGGGTTTCGCCGTGTTAGCCAGGATGGTCTCGATCTCCTGACCTTGAGTTCCGCCCGCCTCGGCTTTCCAAAGTGCTGGAATTATAGGCGTGAGCCACTGCACCTGGCCTCTCAAGTGTACTATTTCTTAAATAACACATTGAGCTTTATATTGATGTGGTCACTTGTGACTTATTCAGATATTACTGGAACCCTCTCAATTGAAGCAGAATTTTTTTGTGTGTAATTACTTCTCAAATCTACATCCCCAACACTAGGAAATGAGTAAATTAAAGTCCCAGGCATTGTTTACTAGGCAACAGATCTCTTTGCATTTTGTAAATTATTTGCCACCTGTCGCATATCGCAAGTATGAATGAGAGATATCAATGTGGAGAAATATATTTCATTCAGGACCATGCTGATGAGTCCATGGAAGTTTGCAGAAAAAGCAA
Organism: Pongo pygmaeus; assembly: GCF_028885625.2. Classification (NCBI taxonomy): domain Eukaryota; kingdom Metazoa; phylum Chordata; class Mammalia; order Primates; family Hominidae; genus Pongo; species Pongo pygmaeus. The sequence goes on along the minus strand of NC_085930.1, from coordinate 161,081,487 downwards.
AAGCAGTAAAAACCTTCAATTAGGATGGATTAACCACATTATATGTGCGCCTGGTAATGAATGACTGAATTGGACCTTCTACAGCTGAAGCTTTGTGGCTTTGGGTGCCTGGAAGAACTAGTTTAGTTTTTAGTCCAGATACGAAGAGTGCTAAGAAATATTTATGAGAAGCTGGGGTAAATATTGAAAATTATTGACTGACTCAATCTTTTCAGAGTATGAGAAGCCCCTTTAAGAATTCAGAAGAATTTTTTTTAGTTCATTAATTAGTTCACCACGCTACAATCAAAATTCTCTTACTAAGCTTCAATATGACAGGCTGAGCTCTCACTATCTGTTTGGATCGTGATCCATGGATTATGGCCTCCTTAGTTCAGTTGACAACTTAAACTGTTCTAGCTCAAGAGGAGTTTTTATGGGTACTTTTAGCAGTGAGTCAAAAAGGTGCCTGCAGAGTAAATAGGACTTTAAACGACATACCTTTCAATTCATTGCCTGTTGGCAAAGTGTACAGATTCCAAGTCTATTTCATGAAAGCCTTCTATGGATCTCAGTGGACTACCTCATGCATATACTGAACCTGGGTTTGGGTCATCTCTCCCTGTTCAACAAACAGTGACAGAAAACTCTTTTCATTAATAACAATTGCGGAACATTATTATCTTTCAGATAAACTATTAACAGATTGTGAAATTAGTGACTAAAAACACTGCTTTGAAAGAAGGTGAATTTCAAACTTACGCAACCAAGCAGGACTGAGTAAATCCAGCATTAAGTCTATTTGGTGATTATTTAGAGATGTGGAATTATGATTTTGTTAAGAGAGTGCCTTCATTTTGTAATGATGGGATATAGTAAACCTATATCATTAATGAACAAAATATCATCCCTCAATCTTTTTTTCTGAAGTCCTCAGGGAGAATTCCTCCTTGGTGGCCTACTTATACATTGTACATCTTTCATGACACCTCATTATCTTCCTGTACTTAATTATTTTTTTCATTTTCTCTCTTTCTCTCTAGCCAAATGCTCCTTGAGTATAAAGTCCACTTTATTTATTTATTTACTTATTTATTTATTTATTTATTTTGAGATGGAGTTGCCCAAGCTAGAGTGCAGTGGCACGATCTCCGCTCCCTGCCACCTCCGCCTCCAGGTTCAAGCAATTCTCCCACCTCAGCCTCCCGAGTAGCTGGGATTACAGGCACATGCCACCATGCCTGGCAAATTAAGAACACCTGTTCTTAATATCTTAATATCTTTATCCATAGTTCCTGGCAGATAATATTAAATAATAATGAAAGGGTGCTTGGATCATTCTTTTACATCATACCATGGTTATGTGTATCTTCTTAGTCCTGATACACGTGATCTTCTTAGTCCTGATGCCTACGTAGCTATCAAGTCTATGAAAAGTTTTATGCACACATGAGAGTGTGCCCATATGTGATGGTGGAGAGACTGCTGGAAAGCAGTGTGTTTTCTAATTCTGGGGGGCATGAGTATCTAGATTGAGGAGCAGAGAGAGGCAGGGTTTGAGAAGAAAGCAAACAGCACAGAAATTGCCTTGATGCACTGTACACACAGTGAACCACATCCTCACCTTTGTGGGAGTTGCTCTCTGAGATGTCTGGCTTTTGCTCTGACATCGGGAAGGAGGCACTCATTTTTTAAATTTGTGCTCCCAAAATATAGACTTTAGGAGTGGGGATGGAGAAGCACAATTAGACCCCTGACAATTATTTTGTTGTTGTTATAGCATGGAAACATTTTATCTAATGAAAAAAATTAGGAAGACATTTTAGTTTTAAAATATATAAAACTCTGTGGGGCAGAGTGCCAACACATTCATTTACAGAGCAATAAATATTTCACAGGTGTGTATAAAAGACATCTTGTAAAAAATTCTTTTTATAAACAAAATCAATCTATACTGGACTCTGCTTCTCTCCTTCTATAGAACCAGGATCAGTTCTTAATAAAAGTGTATATATACACATACATATATATGCATATACATGCAGGCATATACACGCATATGTATATGTGTGTGTATATATATATATATAAAATCTACATAGAAAGTAGTTAAATTAACTGCAGTAGAAAACTTTAATCTGTGAATCTAATTAAGCATATTGTTTAAATGTCAATTGGAGGCCCATTTTAATGGGCAGGATAGAAGAATATTAACTAAATTGTGATAATTTATATAGCTCTCATTTCTCCTAATTTAGCTGTTGTAAGATATTTTTTCAAAAAAAATTTTCTTTTTAGCTGCACCAGTTTTCCCTTAACATAATTTCCAACGACAATATAAAATGCCATATATTTATTTATTGACAATTTTAAAGTAGTTTCTATTTTATTTTAATTTTCCTCTGAGATTATTTTAAACTTACATTTTCTTTTTTTGAATTTTTTTTCTTTTTGTAATTGTGCACCCAAAACATTTATTTTTTAGGTACTTGTGATAGACATTGCTCTCCCCTATTTCTGCTCCTTCCATGTATACACAGAATTGTGAGTTGTTGAAGTAATGGGAGACCATTTGCTTTAAGTCTGGCTTCTCTCACCATAGGAGGGTAAATATTGGTTAGTTTAAACCAGTTTCCAGTAATAGAAATGGAAATGGTCACATGATGTAACTCAGCTGATGAGACACAAAGGAAAGCCTGTTGGGAGGCACCTGGAAAAACTGTTATTACTTAATAAGAGGGACAAGGGAAAGATACAGAGTTTTGTAGTCTTTTTGAGGGATGAGAATGTAATAATTGGAGCTGCTACAGCCACTTGCAATTAGGTGGAAGAGATAAGCCTGAGGGCAAAGCTGAGGAATTAGAAAGAAAAGTTGAATAGTTCCTGGGTCAATGATAAAATCCTCTGGATATGCAAGGTTATACATTGTCTAATGTTTAGAGCTATTTTGAGTAGCATCCTCTGTTGCTTTCATTGAAAGCATGTTAACAGACATCACCAATTCTAGAAACTCATGGCTCCTACTGAGAATGGGGATGTGAGTTAATACCAGAAGATGCCATTCAGTTTAGTATTCCTTATTAAATGTGCAGACTCTACCAATTAAGCTTTGTAATTTGATACACGGGATATTAGATGAAGACCAAGTTGGGCTTAGGATGAAATGCTATCATTCCAAATATCCATATTTTTGGAATTATTTTAATGTTTAAGATTATATACAGGCATATCTCAGAGATATTGTGGATTCAGTTCCAGACCACTGCAATAAAGTAAATATCACAATAAAACAAGTCACACAAGTTTTTTGGTTTTGCAGTGCAAATAAAAATTATGTGTACATTATGCTGTAGTCTATTAAGCATTCAATAACATTATATCTAAAAAGCAATATACACACATTAATTTAAAATGCTTCATTGCTGGAAAATGCTAGCATTCATCTGAACCTTTAGTGAGCCATAATCTTTTTTGCTAATGGAGGATCTTGCCTCAATGTTGATGGCTGCTAACTGATCAGAGTGGTGGTTGCTGAAGTTTGGGGTGGCTGCAGCAATTTTTAAAAAGAAGACAACAATGAAATTTGCTGCATTGGTTAACTCTTCCTTTCATGAAAGATTTCTCTGTAGCATATGATATTGTTTGACAGCATTTTACCCATAGCACTTTTTTCAAAATTGGAGTCAATCCTCTCAAACCTTGCTGCTTTATCAACTAAGATTTTGGAATATTCTAAATCATTTGTTGTCATTTCAATAATGTTCACAGAATCATCGGGAGTAGATTGCATCTCAAGAAAATACTTCCTTTGCCCATTCATTAGAAGCAACTACTTTATCTGTTCAAGTTTTATAATGAGATTACAGCAATTCAGTGACATCTTCAGGCTCCACATCTAATTCTAGTTCTCTTGCTATTTTTATCATGCCTGCAGTTACTTTCTCCATAGAAATATTGGACCCTTCAAAGTCATCCATGAAAATTGGAATCAACTTTGTCCAAACTCCTGTTAATGTTACTATTTTGACCTCCTGCCATGAATCACACATTTTATTAATGACATCTAAAATGGTGGATCCTTTCCAGAAGGTTTTTGATTTACTTTGCCCAGATCCACCAAGGGAATAATGACCTATGGCAGCTATAGGCTTTCAAAATGTATTTCTTAACAATAAGGCTTCAAATTACTCCTTGATCCATGGGTTACAGAATGTATATTGCATTAGTAGGGATGGAAACATTAATCTCCTTATACATCTCCATCAGAGCTCTTGGATCACCAAGTACATTGTCAATAAACAGTAATGTTTTATAAGGAATCTTTTTTTTCTGAGCAGTAGGTCTCCATAGTGGGCTTAAAATGTCCAGTAAACTATACTATAAAACAGAATTGCTCTCATCTAGGCCTTGTTTTTCAGGCAGAGTACATTTAGCATAATTCTTATGGGTTGTAGGATTTTTGGAATGATACATGGGCATTGGCTTCAACTTAAAGTTAGCACCTAAAAGTAGGGTCAACCTGTCTTTTGAAGCTTTGAAACCAGGCATTGACTTGTCTCTAGCTATGAAAGTTTTAGATGGTGTCTTCTTTCAATTTAAAGCTGTTTCATCCACATTGAAAATCTGTTATTTATTGTTGCCACCTTCATCAATTATTTTAGCTAGATATTCTGTATAACTTGCTGAAGCTTCTACATCAGCATTCACTGCTTCACCTTGCACTTTTATGTTGTGGAGATGGCTTCTTTCCTTAAGCTTCATGAATGAATTTCTGCTAGGCTTAAGCTTTTCTTCTGCGGCTTCCTTACCTCTTTCAGCCTTGATAGAATTGAAGCGATTAGGATCTTCTTCTGGATTAGATTTGGGTTTAAGGGAATGTTGTGGCTGCTTTGATCTTTTATCCAGACCACTAAAACTTTCTCTCTACCAGCATAAAGGGCTGTTTCACTTTCTTATAATTTGTGGGTTCACTGGAGTAGCACTTTTAATTTTCTTCAAGAACTTTTTTTGCATTCACAACTTGGCTAATTGCTTGGTGTAAGAGGCCTCGCTTTTGGCCTATGTCAGCTTTTAACATGCCTTCCTCACTAAGTTTAATCTCATGGAGGTAGCAAGTAAAACAATAGTTACTAGAGGCTGGGAAGGATGTGTGTTGAGATGAGGTAGGGAGAGCAGGGGAGATGAAGAAAGGCTGGTAAATGGGTACAAATATTGAGTTAGAAGAAATAAGTTCTAATGTTTGGTAGCAGAGTAGGGTGACTATAGTTAAAAACAATGTATTGTATATTTCAAATAGCTAGATGAGAGGACTTGATGATCCCAACATACAGAAATGATAAATGCTTGGGGTGATGGGTACCCTAAATACCTTGACTTGATTCTATACACATTCTATACATGTAACAACATATCACATGTACCCCATACAAATGTACAAATGTTACGTATCAATAAAAATTTTTTAAAAAGATTATTATAGAATACTTTGTCAATTTCCTTATTATTAATAATACTTTATTTCCACTTCGTATGTCTGATTTTTCTTTTCTTCTTTTATAACATACCCCAGAGACAGATGTCTGATTTTTCAAACCCACACTTTGTTGAAATCTGCTAATATTTTCTAGTGTTTCTCATAGTGAATCTCTACAAAGAGTATATTCAACATACCTCAAAGTCAAAGAAGCTTAAGCCAAAAAGCAAGTTAGATGAATTTATTTCTACAGCAGTGACAGAGCATGGCCACCAACAGGTCTGGGTTCACAGTCTTAGACTTCAATTCTTTTTCCTTTTTTTTTCTTTTGAGGCACAGTCTCACTTTGTTGCCTAGGCTGCAGTGCAGTGGTGCAATCTCAGCTCACTGCAACGTCTGCCTCCTGAACCTCTGCCTCCTCCTCCAGCGATCCTCCCACCTTAGCCTCCTGAGTCGCTGGGACTAAAGATGCTTGCCACCATGTTCGGTTAATTTTTTGTATTTTTTAGTAGAGATGGGTTTTCCCCATGTTGCCCAGCATGGTCTTGAATTCCTAGGCTCAAGTAATCTGCCTGCCTTGGCCTCCTAAAGTGCTGGGATTACAGGTGTGAGCTACTGCTCCTGGATGTATGCCACAATTCTTGTAGCAAGGTAAAATGTTCCAGGGCATAAGGTCATTTGCTCTGCTGTAGTTCCTGGGTGAGTAGCAGCTTCACCAGCAGCCTGCGGAGTCAGAGGAGGAGCAATATCCCAATAGCACGAATCCCATTACCAGAAAAGGATGGCAGAGGTTTTAAACAAGGTAACACATGTCTTCTATGTGGGGTGGGTGGGTAGGTAGTAGGAGTAAATAGTTACAGCAAAACGCAGGGTTTCCCAAACAAATTTGACCTGGAACTCTTTTCACTCAAAACATCTGTTACGATTTCTGGGGAAGTAAGTTTTTGACTTAACACTTCAGGAAATTATTCTTTTGTGTATGTAAAACATTTTAATACAGATTAATAACTTGTATCTTCATAGCAATCCTACTATTATAGATATAGCCAGCTTACCTTAGGAAACCCAGATTCAGAGAGGTTTACAGATTTACCAAGTCATGTACACTACTGGGAAAAAATTCAGTCCCAGTACCTTGTTAAAATTTGCCATGAAATGGCTTGCAGACTGTGAAGTGGTCAGTTCTGTAAGTTTAAAAATTTTTGAAAGTACTTCATCTAAGACTTTGCACACAGCAGGATTGGTCCCATATAATGGTTTTGTCACTATTGCATTTTATAACCCATTAGTGCAATTATACAATGTGGGCCTTGGTATCAAACCATTTGGGTGAGAATTCCAGCTGTTCCTTTTGCTAGAGTTGTGCCCTTGGGCAAATTACTTTCCATCTCTGACTACCTTTCTTCATTTGGAAAATCATATCAATTGAGGTCGGGAGTTTGAGACCAGCCTGGCCAACATGGAGAAACCCTGTCTCTACAAAAAATACAAAAATTAGCCGGGCGTGGTGGGGTGCACCTGTGATTCCAGCTACTCAGGAGGCCAAGGCACGAGAATCTTGTGAACCAAGGAGGCAGAGATTGCAGTGAGCCGAGATCGCCACTGCATTCCAGTCTGGGTGATCGAGTGAGACTATGTCTAAAATAAAAAAGAAAGAAGAAAAAAAAAAGAAAGATAATGATTGTAAATTACTAAACACAGTGATGACGACATACTAATTACTCAACGTCTTAGTTATGATTTTAAGGACAATTATCACAATTGAGTCATAGTGTAGTGAAAGATTCCAGAAAGTTTTATATTAATTGTATATTTCTCTCTTAATATGTGCATTTAAATACAAAAGCTTGTTTGAAATGCATTTTTTTTTCCTGATCTGTATTTTCTGATATATTTTGGGCAAAAAAAGAGAAAGACATGAATGGAAATCAATTAACCCTAACTTGAAACAGATGTCCCTAAAATGTGCTGTATGTTCTTTCACCCATGAGCAGCTAACACATCAATTATGGAAAGGGAGAAGCATCCAAATCCAGATGTTTTGAATGTCTTTGGAATTTATACACTTTCTTAACTATGGCTAGTTGAGTTACCGTATGCTGATAACTGAAATAACTTCTTAATTGCACATCATTGTAATTTCAAAGACAGCTCTTGGCCTTTTAATAGTAACGGAGGTGATTCTGCTCAATGAGAAGCAGATGCCAACACAGAACTAAATCAGATGCAGAGCATATAGATAAAATTTTTCTGAATTATTTCATCAGAGCAGGGATTCAAACATATTTCCTTTTGCCAGTCTTACTTTATAGCTTGGTGCAGTTGATAAATCTCAAAGGAGCTTACAACTGTTCCACATGGGAACTTATTCCAAGTCAGAAAGAGGCAAATACACTGCATTATGATTTAGAGTCCGTTGCTGAAAATAGGATATTGTGGCTTAAAGAAATATTTAGACATTACTTAAGCTAACTATTATGGGATTGAAATGAAGGTCTAAATGTTATGACTGGAACTGCACTCATGTTTCCAAAGCTTTTTAACCAAGCCAGTAGCTTGCAGAACAAACTTCACTTTAGTGTAGAACACACACGCACACACACACATACATGCACACACACGCACATGCACACGTGTACATGCACACACCCAGGCATGCATACACGCACACAAGCACATGTGCATACACTCACACACACTTATGCACTCACACCATGCACACACAGAAAATCAGGGCCAAATAATAGCATAATTTATATGAATATAATCTCCCAATTTTACTTCTTTCAAAACCCAATTGGTATTTCTTAGCTTATTTAATATTGATAATTCATATCTAAATAGTCAAAAACTCTGATTGCCTTTGAGAATTTGTGTCAAGAACCTGTATGCCAGATTATCTTAAATATACAGTTATACGCTGCCCCAAATTCGGACTTTCCTTACTTCCCTACTTTCCTTACTTCACTACTAAACTATAATAGTAGAAAGTTTCCTTAGGGCAATTTCACTCTTAAATATGATAATTCTTGAATTTTACATGGACTTATGCAAAAAAAAAAATCCAAAGCTTCTTATCTGTATGAAATGAGGAAGTTTGGCAGTGGATGGAGACAGCATGTGTCTTGAGGGGACGGGGAGGGTATGGGATGGTTTGGGACTATAGCTCAAAGTCTTGTGTTTCAAAGATGAACTTGCTTTAAAAGTCTTGCTTAGGCATAAGATTTTGAGAATAGTTTTTATCCAAGTCTTTAAGTATAATTGATTCTTTGGGAAAATGTTACTCGGCTGTTTCTTAAAATCGCTGACCCTCTCCCACTTATGTGAGTACTCATATCCCATTTAAAAAGCATGGAAAAGAGTCAGCGGCAGTGAGAATTGACTTCATGGAAAGTCTTTCATGACTATAAAGTAAAATCATATGCAGGACTCAACTTTTATGCAATTTTCTTGCCAATGTTATTAGGCGGTCAACATATTACCAACCTGCCCTAACAAACAAAATCTGCAGGAAGGGCTCTTGGTTATGTGTTAAAAAAAGGTGGAAGGAGGAGGGCAGTAGAGTGAGGCCACTCCTATCTGGTGTATACAGTAATACCCTCACTCCATTAGACGAACTCAGAGGTCTAAATAGATTGAGTCTTTAGTAGGAAGAATGAAGAGGATATAACTAGACCTTTGTGAGGACATCATTTTACTTTCCTCTAATATAGAGGTTGGATTGTTCTACATGTGTATTTTAAAAGATTATATAACCCACCACTTAGAAGGTACGAATAGAGCAAAAGAACATGAGGCTGTAAGGACATAGAAGCAAAAAGGTTTCTCCTAGTGGGGCCCACGCTGAAAGTTCAGGTATAGCTGTGAAGGTTTCCTCATTGTTTGGTTCAGCTCATCAATACAGCTAATGAGGATTTGGAAGCAGATTTGATTATTTCAAAAATTAGGAAGCAAAGTAGGTTTACTGTAAAAATGTCCTTTTAATTTATTTTTCCAGGACATTGCAATGTGGGAAGCAGGTGATAGGATGGGATTTTGAGTCTAATTGAGGAGAGGGAATCCTAATACAACGGGAGTCAAAAACTTTACTGTAACTCAGAGAGACGAAGACAACCAATACTCACCAGGAATTGGGAAGAGACTACTAAATACCAAGCCGAATTTAAAACTTAGCTCAATTGGATAATTCATATGATTTCTCTACATCATTAATACTGTTTCTCTAGAAAAAGAGAAAGCTTAGTTTGATCAGCTTTTCTTCCTAAATGTATCTACGGAGCAGTGTCTTCTTTCTGCGTTGTCACTACGTGTTCATTCGGCACTTTGTATGGATTTGTCACTGTGGTGGAGTGGTGCACACTCTAGTCTCTCTGACAGCTTGGTAAGAATCTAGTGGATGGATAAAGAAATGGATAACCCAGTTCATTTGCTGATGCTGCTATAGGCCCCTCGATGTCAAGTTGTAATGCTCACTTGGGCTCCATCTGGTGGTCTACTCTGTTGCGCTTTCCATAAAGCCACCTTGTCCCTGCCAAAACCATCCCATCTGCCAAAGTCCACACCTGATTCTCAACGACTTTAAGAGATGTTTTCTATACAACCTGTTTAAGTTGTATGGAAACCAAAGGTGACTAGGAAAGGTAAATCTTAAGACTTCCTTCCACCTGATAAGATCACAGATTGGTATGGATAATCAAAGGCTCAAGATTTGGAAACATATCTGATAGTCTTGCTCTCCTGTTAATCAACATATTTTTTCTCTCCTCTTCTATCTTCCTATCTCCCCTTCTTTGTGCCATCTTCTAGGAATTTCTCCCTCTGTTCCAAACTCTTTTATCACTCTGATCTCCTCTCAAACCTTATGGAGACAGGGACATTTTCTCTACACTGGAGAAAACTCTGATACTGATCTTCCAGGCTTGGTTATTGAAATACAAAACGGTAAGAAAAACAGATTTTTAAAAAAGTTTATTGGATCATTTTTCAAGACAATGTAGTGGCTTGCAAGACACTTTTCTTACTGCATTATCTTATTTGCATATCAGCAGTGAAATATCTCTTTTCATTCCCACCGCAATAAATGGTTTCTTTTTGTAATACATTTTAGTCTTCCTTCAGCAGATGGGTAGTTTAGGTCTGTTAGTGCAAAGCTGATGAGTTCATGTATTTAGGAAGACAAATTAATATTTGTCTTGTTAATATTTCCAAGAGATCAGGTGCTATATCTAGACTTCTCTTTTCCAGCTTTGATCCAGAGAAGCAACATGTTTGATAAATGATAACAATACCAAGTCAGTACACTCCTGTTCTATTTCCTTTGTGGGTACCTAAGGAAGAAATTGCTGTGTAGGGTATCCTAGACCAATGCAGGGGAGCCTTAGTGCAATTATGAGGGCACAGTGGCATGGTCATGCATACAGAATTTGTAGGGTCATCCCAGAGGCTCTTTCATTTCCTATGTACTGTGGACATTGTGTTGAGAGCAAATGAGATGGGTGGGTTGCCATGTAGGAGGCTATTTTAGGAGGTAGAAATAGTAGATGGGTCTATATACAGGAAAAGCTGAATAAAGAGGAAACTGAATCAAGAAGAAAACTGAATCAAGCAGGTAAAGAAATAGCATGTTTCACTGTAGCCAAAAAATTACAAACTTTTGTCCTGGAGGCCAGCAAGACACTTAGGTAGTAGGAAGTCAAAGACTGGACACTGGAGACCCATGGATGTCATCGAAGGCCCATTGTGAAGCCAGGTGATTGCACTCTCTTGCTAAAGACACCAAGTCTCCCAAGCCACATACTTCTTCCTCCAGATATTACATATCACTTCAGAGGTAGAAGACAAGGGAGAGATAAATTACAGTAGAAACTAAGCAATTTTTCCCCAAGACAAGGCTGAGCGTTAACTAAAGGGATTGTTTAGCAAATAGCCATATTAGACAAGGATTTAAGAGAGATTGGTCATATCACACTCTTTCTATCAGAGGAACACTAAACTCAAAAGAGGTCTCTACCTTTTTTTTTTCTTCTTGGAATGCCACTGTGATGGTAACATTTTATGAGCCTTCTTTTGACTTTGAAAATTTAAGCCATATATTAAAGATGGTGGAGCAAAAATAATAGGAGCCTAGGCCCTCAGTGACTTTCTGGGGCCACCATACCAATCCTGGAGGGCCTACTTCTGGACTTCCATTAATGAAAGAATAAAATGCCCACATTTTTAGTCACTATAGTCAGTTCTCTGTTCCTAGCAGCCAGAGTCAATTCCTAAGTGATACAGTGTGTTTTTTTCTCTGAATTTCTTCAGTTAAGAATTTATAATTTCCCCCTATACACATGTTATGTACTCAAGGCAAAGGTTATTCTTTTCAGAGATGCAAAAGAACACATTAGAAATTTTCAAAACATTACCTGAGCAATTGTGTATGGCCGAAAGTCAAAGTAAACTGCATAGTTTTTTGAAAACCTACACTTAAATGACATAGAGTATGTGTGTTCATGTGCTCACATGTGTATGTATGCTAATACAAACATGTTTCTGTTGTTTTGGTCCAATAAAGTGTAAAGAAAAGCAACACCTGGAAGATATTATGGCAATATGGTGGATACAAAGATAGAATTGCTGCATGTAGTTTATGAAAAACTGCAGAGGTATTGGCACTCTGATCAAGAGTAAATAAAGGAACTCCATGACTCTTTGTAATCTGACCATATTATAATAATATTAATTGATGTTTGGGGAAGGGTGGTACTGAAATCCCAATGCAAAAACTGTGTAGATATACTCCACCCATACTTGCCCTCTGAATCTTGGAGACAAGAGCCAAGGTAGGGCCTTCTCCCTGGTAATCTCCAGGGTGCACCCTTCACATAGTAGGGCTTGGAATAAGAAGTCCACATGAGACGGGAAACTATTTTGACACTCCACTGAAAATCTCTACACAATAAATCTAGTGCTAAAAGCTTACTTTCTTTCTGGCAGAATATATGAAAGTTTCCCTGTTTCCAAATATCCTTTTTTATACTTGAAAACTAAAAAAAAAATTACTTACCACATTATTCTGTTTCTTCTGAATAGTACATTCCATAATTTAACAAAATTACCTTTTAAAATGTAAATGTTCCTGGAAAGTGGATGAAGTGGTTATATTCTCAGGGAGCATAAATTTTGTTTGAGGAAAGTTAAAATAGATGGTAGTATTGGCAGCATGTTGGCTCATAGAAAAGTAATTTTAAGACATAAGATTTGACAAAAAGGGACAGGCCACTTTGAAAGTATTAAAGTCCTGCTTAGCAGAGGTATTTGGGAGAAACTTGTGAAATCTTTTCACTTAAGAGAGTTCTGCTTTGTTTTTTACCTTGGGTCTTACCTAGGATAACTCTATATGTCCCAGGTTGCATGTGACAGTCTCGGTTCACACCAGTTGTCCTGGAGTAATTATTTTACACTGCAAATTGTCCCAGAATGCATAATACGTTTTATGGAAAATCAATTCTTATACCATTTCTCTTCCTTTAGATAAGAAGGAAGGGGCCTCTCCTGTTCAGAAATTCAAGGTAACCCTGTGATCCTTTTATATAGGAGAGCTCACTCCTCTATCTAGGTGCTTCTGAAAAGTTGGGGTGTGTTTGTGGGAAATGGGACAATGTGTTGTCTTGGGACAAGTTTCTCCTATGCATTGAATGGTTGAAAACCTCAGAATTGAAAAAGGATACAATGCTGCCTTTCACTTGCCCCAGTGAGCTAGATCCTGGGTGAAGTGGTAGTTGAAGTGTTTTTGAAAGCTCAGGGGTAGTGATAATTATCCCTTTTCCATACCAGGTATGTCCCTATGCTTGGAGAAATTGTAATTCCAGTTTTAAAGGTCTGCCATGTGCTAATCTAAGGATTAAAGACATTTCTTTCCAATGTGTAGAAATGAGCAGGCAAAATTGATGAAAATATACACTGTAAATTCCCAGTGAAAAAGCACCTGATTGCATTAAGCTATTTTAATATTTAAATGTTGCCAACTATATGTATTTGCTGCCTGCATATATAGAAATTCTTCCTTGTCCAAAAACTCCCTTGTCCAAGAGATTTTATGTACAATGACAGTGCTAATCATCACCACTACACCTATAAGTGTGTCAGAGGACACGTAACCAGTGCAAGGTGTCTTGATTGAGTTTCCCTACAAGCAAACTCTGAATGCAAATAGTTTACTTAGGAGGTGATCTCAAGAAGTCACTAGGGAAGTGGAAAGTGATGAGTTAGAGTAAGGGAAGAAAGCCAATTAAATGTATAACTGAGCAGGCTATCTCTGTAGAAATAGTGGCTCAGTTCTGTTAGGGACCTCTGGGTAGGCTGTGTGTCATCTCAAATAAGGTGTGAGGGAACTAGGGTATTTATCTACCAATATTTTTATGGTCATATTGTGAAGCCTACTTCAAGGATGCATAAACTTCTCAGAAATTCTGGCCTACCAATGCATAAGCAGAAAGGTCTTTCATGGCCAGAAGCCTTCAAGAAGAGTCTCAGGCGTTTGAATTTAAAATCCCGTGACTCTGCACAAAGGTGACTGCAAAGTGATGCAGATAGGACATTGACAATGACTGGGGTAGAGAAGCAGGAAAATCAACTACATATGAAATATAATTTCAGGAGTGTCAACAGGATCAGTCCACACCCCATGATGGGCCCTGTAAAAACTCTTTACCATCCATTAATACTCTATTGTGATATTTTATTTTCAAGTTGAATGATAAATGGATGTATTTATTCCGTATAATTGAAGATTTTAGGTATTTAGCTTCAGATATGACTGGATCCAGAGTTTCTGATATGCCATCATGATTCTCTCACTTTCTTTTCAGGCTGTTTTCCTGTATTTGGGCTTCATACCTAGGTAGGTCATCTCCATTGGTAGAAAAATTGGCTACCAGTTTTAGCAAGTCCAGAAGAAATAAGGTATCTGTTTTATAGTAGTTCCAGAATAAGTCTAAGGAAACTCTCATTGTACTAAACTGGGTCCCTTGTACATCCCTTAACTGGTTATTTTGGCTATGAAATTTGGCTGCACTGAGTTCAGATACGTATCCCTAGAACTATGGGAGCTGAGTCAACTTTGCCTGGATCACATAGCCTGAGGCATAAGTGGAGTGCTTCATTAGAAGAAAATATGGTTGCTATTGTTAGAAGACAGAATGGATAGCAGATTAAACACACACACACACACACATATCCCAGAAATATACCCACATATATTGCCATTTTATCCTTTGGCTTTGATTCCTGAGAAAATTCAAGTTTTCCTAGAGATTTGTTAACTTTGTTAGTAGCTATGTGACTACTTTCTTTCTGGCTTAGCAACTAGATAATTGTGTGATAGAGAGCAATTCATTAAATAGAATGTCAAAATGGTATGCTCCCTCCCTTGGCAAATTTCAGTGGGGCCTCAAAGATTAAAGCACCAGGTATGAAATACCCCTATGTTCTAGTGGGAGGTTCTAGGCCATCTGAGTGGGGCCTTAAAATTGGATCTTCCATCTTTAGCCGAACAATACAATGTGAGCTCATTAAAAGGATCCAGTGAGCTTGTCCAAAGACATTATGGTTTTGATTATTCTCCTTCTCATTATAGAGGAGAGCAGGTGGTGCTTTCCAGATAAATCGAATGAGGCAGACTTCCATGAAACCCTTGAAGGACTTAGTTTGTGCTCCTTGCGTTGGATGAAAATGAGGAAGAGTCCCTGACTTACATCTAGAAACTGAGGCTGGAGCTACCTATGACAGAGTGATGAGACAGATTTGGAGGAAAAGAAACACTCTTGGTCATTCTCTCGGTGTGGTGCAGTGGTTCAAAGTGTAGTTTCTGTGTCTCTACTGGTTAAGTCCATATTTCACATCCACAACTCATTAACTAAGTGTTCATGGTTGTGTAACTAATTTTTCTGTGGCTTTGTAGAAATAATTCAAATGACTGTTGTGAGAATGAAATGAGTTGAAGTATGGTGAGTGCTTGACACTGGGTTTGGCACATAGTGAGTGCTAGCTTTGATTGTTATTTCTTCCTGACAAGTTAAAGTAGACATTTGCATGGCTCCCAGAAGGTAGCTGGATTTGAGTTATCTGGAAGGGGAGCCTGACTATGAAGGTCACTAGAGGAACATGGCAACACAGCTAGGAAAGTCTCTGTAGGAAACTCAGAAGCAGGGACTGAGGAAGGTGTCATACACAGTCAACTAGAGGAGACACCCTGTAGCATTGCAGTCTTCAGCAGAAGAGGACCCTGGATAATGATGGGTTTGTTTGAAAAGCCCCCAAGGACACCCTAAAAGTACAAACTTTTTGAGATCTGCTCAAGTGCACGAATAGAGAAAGGAGAACTACATGATACCAATTCCCCTTCTTTCTTTCCCCATCTTTCTTCCACATCACATAAGAAAGAAGCAGCTTTGTGACCAGGGAGGAGTACAAAAGCTAGGATGAATAATAGCATAAAACTGGAAAAAGGTGACCACTTTCCAAAACTGGCTTAGTTAGGCCTCAGCTATGAATTAGAGGAGAGACAGAAGCTTTGATATTGTTATTGTTGGAATTGTGTCCCCTTTCCCCAGATTTTGATGTTGAAGCCCTAACCACCAATGTGACTATATTTGGAGATAGGGCTTTTAGGAGGCAGTAAAGGCTGAATGAGGTCATGGAGGGGAGAGAGTGCTAATCTGATAAGTGGCCTTATAAGAAGGGGAAGAGAGAGAAAGATCTCTCCCTCTCTTTCCCCACCATCAAGAAGGTGGCCATCTGTAAGTCAGGAAGAGATAACCCATCAAGAACCAAATCAGCTGTCACTCTGATCATGGAATTCCCAGCCTCCAGAATTGTAGATAAATAATTTTTAAGCCATTTAGTCTGTGGTATTTTGTTATGGCCCCCAGAGCTAACTGATACAGATATTAAACTTTTCAATGCTTGGAAAATTAGACTATTCATTCACACCATTCATTAATACCTGAGAGTAGCTGGAAAAGCCCAAGATTTTATCCCAGGGCAGGAAAGGAGTATTTGATAAAACAGACTTAAAAGGGCAATGATGAAAAGGAATGAACACACTGTCTGCATGTCCAGCTTTTCAACAATTCAGTTGTACACTTAACTTCTGTAAAGCGTGCTTCGTTTCTATAGAATTATAAAGGAGTTGGATTTGATGGGACCCAGGTCTCCATTACAGCTCAAATATTTTGTTTTACATTTAATGATTCATTTTCATCTATGTGAAAGAATTTCAGGTATTTTTGTGAAAAGTTTCTGAAAATCAAATATGCTAGGAAACTTCAAAAAATGAGGAGAACAGGAATACAGCAAAAAGGATCTTTTGGAGAACTAGAAGTTGCAGGCTTTCTAACCACAAACCACACTCTTCCTATGCCCAGCATTATTTCCAGTGTTAGCCATTTCATTTGAAAGGGCTTCCCTAGACTAAATAACATTTACTGAAATTCCGATGATTCCTACTGTGACAAGGAGCCTCTAGTGTTCTCAAAAATTCTTGGTAGCCTAAAACCCAATTTTAATAAGTATAAATAAAATTTTAGAGATCACACACACACGCACACACACACAATGTCTCAACTATTATGAACACAGAAGTCCAGAACTTCTCATTAATAAAAACAAGCCTCATTATTTCAAGTAGAGAGTAGCTAACTACCATGTTTTTAAAAATTGCTGTTTCTCTGAAATATGTCCAGAGGATTTCATATCCACCCTCAGGCAAATCATCCTAGTAGCTTTTCTGTAAAGATAATTATCCCTTTTCCGTACCAGATATGTCCGTGTGCTTGGAGAAATTGTAATTCCAGTTTTAAAGGACTGCCATGTGCTAATCTGAGGATTAAAGACATTCCTTTCCAATGTGTAAAAATGAGGAGGATAAATTGATGAAAATGCACACTGCAAATTCCCAGTGAAAAAGCACCTGCCTTCATGAAGCTATTTTAATATTTAAATGTTGCTAACTATATGTATTTGCTGCCTGCATACATAGAAATTCTCCCTTGTAAGCCTGCCCAAACCAAGAGCCAGGGTTGTTAAAACTTCTTTATACATTTTTTCATATAAATCTATTTCTTCTTATACAAACATTCTTCTGATGTTGGAATGATTCATAAAGCCTGAAATCCCATGGGTGTAACAGGACACCTCTCAATTATGCATCCCAGGCATGAGTAATTTCACAAGCTGAGGGAAGGAGATAAATGCATTAAAATGTTCTTGCAAAACAAATTTCAAGGAGAGAAAGA
Organism: Pongo pygmaeus; assembly: GCF_028885625.2. NCBI lineage: Eukaryota > Metazoa > Chordata > Mammalia > Primates > Hominidae > Pongo > Pongo pygmaeus. The sequence continues at coordinate 161,063,757 of NC_085930.1, read as the reverse complement.
GATGAAAATGGGAGTGAATGTACAAATGGAAGATTTACCTCATTGTGCAGAAAAGAATGTTAGATCTGGTTTTGCAAAACTCTTTAATTCATAGTTCTACACAAACAACTCTGGTAACTGCACTGCCCAAAGCCTTCCTAATATGCATGTACCTACAAATGTTCAGTTTTGTCTCTGCTAACTACAAAGTATGAGAACTGTATGATAATTACATTTTACAGTGAATGATGGGTCAGAGACCCTGTGAGAAATTATGATAGGCTTTCATTCAGGATCAGTTCTATTCAGATGCAGAGTGGTTGGCCACTTCTGAACTTTGCAACTGTATCATCAGCAACTAGATATTGAGCCCCTACTGTTTGGAAAGTCATACTGTAGCTCGATGTACACTGGGTATGGCACTTGTGAGAGCCAGGGCTTAATAGAAGAAGGCAAATAACCATATAAAGCAATATCATTTGTCCTGGGTGAGAAGTCCTAAAGATGTGCAGAGGTAGACAATCAGACTGTTGAAATGACTAAAGAAGTCTTCATGGATGAGTGGACAAACTGAGCTTTAAACACAAAGTAGTATTTGAATAAGTGGAGGTGGAGAGTGTTCTGGACTGTTACATTACAGAAATGGAATCATATATACCTAGAGGCTGGAAAGTTTAAGGCATCTTTGGAGAAAATTTAGATTATTGGATTTAACCATATGAAATTGCTGTTCTTATAGGTAAGAAATGGTCAAATATCACCAAGTGCACAAGACTCAAGACTGGCATAGTAGAAGACAAAGGTGGATATATGGGTAGGTAACAGATAATGAAAAAATTGAGAATGTCGTGGCAAGGTACTTGGAGTGAGGCATTTCATTTAAACATCATCAACAACATAGCAACTAAAACCTAAAGAATCATAAATCTTAGAATCTTCTAAGTGTCTTAGGAAAAACTTAGTTTAACTTCTGATTCCTGAATTACCTTCATCATCTGTTTTTATGGCCCCACTGATAATGGGTATACAGCTAACTAAGCTGATTATCTTTTGAGTCAACTCTACTTGTTTATTTATTTAATGTTGATCCAAAGATTAGTGCTACAGGCAAGTTTAAAACTTCCAGTCCTCCCTTCAAATTTGAAGACAACAGCTTAAATTGTCCCTTTCTTATTGCTTTTATTCTTGTAACTTAATGTCAAGTCCCTCATTATTCTAGGTGGTCTGCTTTAGACAAATTCCAATTTGTGAAAGTTTCTCTGTAAGTTCAACACTAAACACAACACAACATATTAACTGGATATTGTATGACTATTTTTCCTCCCTTCTGGACATATATTTCAATTAATACATAATAACATAATTAACTTTTCTTAGCAATTACTATACAAAGGGAAATCATATTGAGTTTACTGTCAACTAAACTTAAATGTTTCCCACCAGGCTACTAAGGCATCAGACCCATATTTTACAGTTGTGTAAATGGTTTTGTGTACCACAGTTAGAACTTTTCATTACATCCCTGTTAAATAACATCTGGGTATAATTAGTCTCTTGTTTTAATCTGTTGATATTGCTATTCTTTCAGTTAACATATTATCTGTTACTCCCAAATTGTTTATATACAGGTTTGATCAGCATGCGCCAAATGACCTTATAATAGGCATTAATAAAATTGTTGAATAAGGCCGGAATCTGAAGTACATTCCTAGATGACTATTCAAATTCATATTAACTATTTAGAAAAAATTAGTTGTGAAATTTGCTTGACCTTACTGCAATTTGGTCAACATTTCTCAATCTTGATCATAAGTAGAGCATAATGTATTTGTCAGATATCTTGATAAAATACTGAATGCCTGTGCTTACGGCATTCTATGTCTCATAAGCTTTATCTCAACATTATTACCACAACTTTTACTTAATAAGTTGTTTCTACAATACCTTTGTAAAGCAAAAGTGAAGTAGAATATAGCGGCCATCTCTTATTATGCAGCAGGACCCTTTCAAATCAATTACCTGCTGAATTATCTCTGTATCTCAATGCAAATAATAAACAGTTGACCTTTGAACAGTGTGGGCATTCGGGGCACTGATCCCCCTTGCAGCTGAAAATTCACATATAACTTTTCAATCCCCCAAAACTTATCTACTAATAGCCTACTGTTGACCAGAAGCCTTACGATAACATGAACAGTCAGTTAACACACATTTTGTATGTTATATGTATCATATACTGTATTCTTACAATTAAGTAAACAAAAGAAAATATTATTAAGAAAATTTTATAAGAAAGAGAAAACATATTGATTATTCATTGAGTAGAAATGGATCATCATAAATATTTTTATCCTGATGTTCAATATGCTGAAGAAGATCAGGAGGGGTTGGTCTTGCTGTGTCAGCTGTGGCAGAGGCAGAAGAGGTAGAGGAGGTGGAAGGGGAGGCGGGAGTAGAAGGCACACTTGGTGTAACTTTATGCAAATACGTTTTAATTTCTGTCTGACTTTTTGCTTTTTCATTTCTCTAAAAATATTTCTATATATGTTACTAATCTTTTTCCCACCATGTGCTTTCGTTGCAATGCCTATATGATAGAAGGGTCCATGTCACAACAGAAGTCAAGAGCAGTCTTGAATAACTGAAACCCTTCTGGCCAGATTGTCTAATATCAATTTTTTTTTTGGCACTGCTTCTTCTATGTCTTCTTTCTCATTGTCCAGCACATTTGGAAGCAGTCATCTCTATCAAGTCATTTTCTGTTACTTCCTCCGGTACAGTGTCTAATAGCTCTTGAATTTCTCCAAGATCCAAATCTTGAAACCCTTCACCTCCTGTCCTCCTTTTTTAAAGACCGTTATCTACAATCTCTTTCATTATTTTCTTGATTGGCTGTCATAAGTTCTGTGAAGTCATGCATAACATCTGGACACAATTTTCTCCAGTAGGAATTTCTCATTTTTGCCTTGACAGCTTGCACAGCCTTTTCTGTGACAACAATGGCATTTTCAATGATGTAATCCTTCCACACATTGGTTATGTTCTCTCCTTTGGGGTTCTCTTCCATAGCATTGACAATCCTTTTCATATACCATGTGCAATGAGCCTTAAATGTCTTTATGACCCCCTTATCAGAAGCTGACTTAGAGATGTGTTTGGAGGCAAGTAGACCATTTTGATGCCTTTAGTGTTAAATTCATGAGGTTCTGTGACCAGGGGCATTGTTCAATATCAAAATAATTTTAATAGGGCAGCTCCTTACTGGTAATGTGCTTCTGATTTAATGTCCCTTCTGGTTTCAGGGACAAAGCATTGATGGAACTGATCCAGAACAGGGGTTCTCATTAACCAGGTCGGTTTGGTGTACAACCAAAAGACTGAAAGCTGGTGTTTATTTTTTTCCTTCAGGCTCAGAGTTTAGCAGCTTTTAGATAAGGGCAGTCTTGATCATAAACTCAACTGTATTTGCAAAAATTTAGTAGAGTTAGCCTGTCTCTTCTTCTCTTAATTTCTGGTGCTCACTTCTTTTCCTTAATAATACATTTACTGTGGCTTTGTTTTTTCAGAATGGGAAACTTTTTTTTCCTTTTTTGAGACAGAGTCTCACTCTGTCACCCAGGCTGGAGTGCAGGGGTGCGATCTCAGCTCACTGTAACCTCCACCTCCTGGGTTTAAGTGATTCTCCTGCCTCAGCCTCCTTAGTAGCTGGGAATACAGGCATGTGTTACCATGCCTAGCCAATTTTTGTATTTTTAGTAGAGATGGGGTTTCACCATGTTTTCCGGGCTGGTCTTGAACTCGTGACCTCAAGTGATCCACTCACCTCAGCCTCCCAAAGTGCTGGGATTACAGGCATGAGCAACTACACCCAGCCCAGAATAGGAAACTTGTGTGTGCATTAAAAACCTGTTTAGGCAGATATTATTTCTCCTCAATTATTTTCTTAATGGTGTCTGGGAACTTGTCTGTTACCTCTAGTTCAGCAGAAGATGCTTTCCTGTTATCTTGACATTTTTAAAGCCAAATCTCATTCTAAAATTATCAAACCATCCTTTGCTGGCATTAAATCCTCTAGCTCTAGAACCTATAATTTTCTTTTGCTTTAAGTTGTCATACAATGACTACTTTTTCTTGAATTATAGTAGTGTCTGTAGGTATGCCTTTCTTATATCAATCCTGAACCCACATAAAACCTGCATCTTCATTATGAGTAAAAAGATATTTTGCAAAAACCGTAAGGTTGTGTCACTTGCTGGTATAGCTGCAGTGATGGCTTTATATATTTCCCTTTCTTTTTTTGCAGTGGTCCTGACAGTGGATTCATTTATCTTGAAATGGTAGGCAACTGCAGCTGCAGACCTTAACCTATGATACATATCAAGTAATTTAACTTTTTTTTGTAATGTCATGACTAGTCTCAGCTTTTTGGAAGCACTTCCTTCCTCACCAGTGGCACTTTGTATTGGTCCCATAGTGTTATTCAAGGTTTATGGTATTGCATGAGACACTAACACTTTAAGAACTGCAAGAGATCACCTTTTACTACAATATGCAATTTACTGGAGAGACAAACTGCTCATGCAGAGATGATTAGTGTGAAATGGTGTTTTAAGCAGATACAACACTTGAGCTCACTGCAATAGCAATGGGAGCTGGCTATGAAATTATTACAGTAATATAGTATATACTAAAGTTAACTTTATGCAGTTGTGATTTAATGCTACACCTTTACTTTGTTTATATTTTTCTCAATTGTAAATAGTTCCATGTCTAGTCTGTGTTTGTGCATAAGTTTTGATAAATTTTCACTTTTTATAATAGATTTGTATACATTTTATTATAGCAAATGATGAATAGTATGTACATATATTTTTGCATCTACCTGACCTTTTTTTTTAACTTTTTAAAAATATTCTAGACTACAGGTTTATATGTATATTTTTTTCAACTTGTCACACGTCTTCAAAAAATCTTCCAGTATATTTATTGGAAAAAATCCACATATAGGTGGACCTGTGCACTTCAAACGTGTGTTGCTCAAGTCAACTGTATTAAAATATGGGTCAGAAAACTTTTTATATAAAGAGCTAGATAATAAATATTTTAGACTTTGCGGGCTGTATGTTCTCCGTCCCAACTATTTAACGTGGCCATTATAGAGCAAAAGCAGTGATAGACAATACTTAAACAAGTGGGTGTGGCTGGACTCCAAGAAAACTTTATTCACAGAAAGGTACAGGCTGGATTTGGGCCATGCAATAGTTTGCTGACCCTTGTGTTAATATACTATCATTAATACATTGTCAGTTATCATATATCTATAACATCTGAAAGGATGAAGAAGTCTGTACAAGAATGGGAACTATGGATAGAAAAACTCAGGGAGGGAATTTGGAGATTAAAATCTTTCCTTGAGGAGAATTATGGTGACTATCTTCAAAAAGTCACCATGCACAGCTGAAGGCCTTTAAGGAAGAGAGACTGGATGGTAATATGCCGTAAGGGAATGCAATGGACTCAATATTTGTGTCCCCCAAAATTCATATGTTAAAATCTTAAACCCCAATATAATGATATTAGAAAATGGGGCTATTGGGGAGGTGATTAGGACATGAAGGGGAAGCCTCACAAATGGGATTAGTGACCTCATGAAAAATAATGAGAAAGCTTGCTATCTCTCTCCGTTCTCTACCATGTGAGGATACAATGAGAAGATGGTCATCTGCAAATGAACACTAGGGTCCTCACCAGACATGGGGTCTTCCAGCACCTTGAACTTGGAATTCCCAGCCTCCAGATCTTTGAGAAATAAGTGTTTGTTGTTTTAGCCACCTAGTCTATGGTAATTTTTTCTAGCAGCCCAACTGACTAAGACAGAGAGTGTGCCAACCAACACAGGAAATTTTACCTGTTTTGCACTGTTGCTGTGATTTGGGACAGATTTCAGTATTGAGATTATCCAAGTATAACACTCAATTCTCTAGAAATTTAATATGAAACAAAAAAAAATGGAATAGCATTCAACTACCCCATCCTGAAGTATTTTTTAACTTGGTTGGTGACAGTCAGAAGGCCTTGGTATATGTATATAAGATAGTATTTAAAGGTAATGTTTAAAACTGAACTCAGTAAACCTTGACCTATATATTCACAAAGTTGAATTATGAATATAAAAGTAAACAAATACAACTTTTTCCTTGGGGAGAGTTATTTTGTCGTATGAACTGAAAGAACTGAATGATTCTTTTGGGAAGAACACTGTTGTTCTCTACACGTATATGGAGTTCATATACCATTTTTCTTCAATCATAAAACACTATAGATTGTAAGATGCACAGCAGATTTGATAACAGCTTTTCAGAGAAGAAACCAAAGTGAACTTAACAAAATCAAAAATCCCTAGGATATTCAATATTCCCGTAAATTCTGGACTGTATCCTGACTTTAGAAATTTAAAAAGGGAAAAAGCTATATCATAGAATGGAAGAAATGTTTTATATCGTCATCTCCTCTGCCCACCCCACTCACCCCCAACACACACACACACATACCTTGGCTTTAGGTGAAAAGTAAAATAAGCCAGAACCTTTATGAATTCTTCAGGAATAATGCAGCATAAATGAACTTCACTGCTTTGTTCCAGCTTGTCTATTCTGAGGTAAAATTTTAAATTGTTTCAAAATGGATATGATTTTTAACTGCATTCAAAATGAACTTTTATCTTGGGAGAATTTTAGATTTTTTTTATTATACTTTAAGTTTTAGAGTACATGTGCACAATGTGCGGGTTAGTTACATATGTATACATGTGCCATGTTGGTGTGCTGCACCCATTAACTCGTCATTTAACATTAGATATAGCTCCTAATGCTATCCCTCCCCCCTCCCCCCACCCCACAACAGGCCCCAGTGTGTGATGTTCCCCTCCCTGTGTCCATGTGCTCTCATTGTTCAATTCCCACCTACGAGTGAGAACATGCAATGTTTGGTTTTTTGTCCTTGTGATAGTTTGCTGAGAATGATGGTATCCAGCTTCATCCATGTCCCTAGAAAGGATATGAACTCATCATGTTTTATGGATGCATAGTATTCCGTGGTGTATATGTGCCACATTTTCTTAATCCAGTCTATCATTGTTGGACACTTGGGTTGGTTCCAAGTCTTTGCTATTGTGAATAGTGCCGCAATAAACATGTGTTTATGTGTCTTTATAGCAGCATGATTTATAATCCTTTGGGTATATACCCAGTAATGGGATGGCTGGGTCAAATCGTATTTCTAGTTCTAGATCCCTGAGGAATTTCCACACTGACTTCCACAATGGTTGAACTAGTTTCCAGTCCCACCAACAGTGTAAAAGTGTTCCTATTTCTCCACATCCTCTCCAGCACCTGTTGTTCCCTGACTTTTTAATGATCACCATTCTAACTGGTGTGAGGTGGTATCTCATTGTGGCTTTGATTTGCATTTCTCTGATGGCCAGTGATGATGAGCATTTTCTCATGTGTCTTTTGGCTGCATAAATGTCTTCTTTTGAGAAGTGTCTGTTCATATCCTTCGCCCACTTTTTGATGGGGTTGTTTTTTTCTTGTAAATTTGTTTGAGTTCATTGTAGATTCTGGATATTAGCCGTTTGTCAGATGAGTAGATTGCAAAAATTTTCTCCCATTCTGTAGGTTGCCTGTTCACTCCGATGGTAGTTTCTTTTGTTGTGCAGGAGCTCTTTAGTTTAATTAGATCCCATTTGTCAATTTTGGCTTTTGTTGCCATTGCTTTTGGTGTTTTAGACATGAAGTCCTTGCCCATGCCTATGTCCTCAATGGTATTGCCTAGGTTTTCTTCTAGGGTTTTTATGGTTTCAGGTCCAACATTTAAGTCTTTAATCCATCTTGAATTAATTTTTGTATAAGGTGTAAGGAAGGGATCCAGTTTCAGCTTTCTACATATGGCTAGCCAGTTTTCCCAGCACCATTTATTAAATAGGGAATCCTTTCCCCATTTCTTGTTTTTGTCAGGTTTGTCAAAGATCAGATGGCTGTAGATGTGTGGTATTATTTCTGAGGGCTCTGTTCTATTCCATTGGTCTATATCTCTGTTTTGGTACCAGTACCATGCTGTTTTGGTTACTGTAGCCTTGTAGTATAGTTTGAAGTCAGGTAGCGTGATGCCTCCAGCTTTGTTCTTTTGGCTTAGGATTGTCTTGGCAATGCAGGCTCTTTTTTGGTTCCATATGAACTTTAAATTAGTTTTTTCCAATTCTGTGAAGAAAGTCATTGGTAGCTTGATGGGGATGGCATTGAATCTGTAAATTACCTTGGGAAGGATGGCCATTTTCTCGATATTGATTCTTCCTACCCATGAGCATGGAATGTTCTTCCATTTGTTTGTATCCTCTTATTTCATTGAGCAGTGGTTTGTAGTTCTCCTTGAAGAGGTCCTTCACATCCCTTGTAAGTTGGATTCCTAGGTATTTTATTATCTTTGTTGCAATTGTGAATGGGAGTTCACTCATGATTTGGCTCTCTGTTTGTCTGTTATTGGTGTATAAGAATGCTTGTGATTTTTCCTCATTGATTTTGTATGCTGAGACTTTGCTGAAGTTGCCTATCAGCTTAAGGAGATTTTGGGCTGAGACGATGGGGTTTTCTAGATATACAAATCAAGTCATCTACCTGAAAGTGACGGGGAGAATGGAACCAAGTTGGAAAACACTCTGCAGGATATTATCCAGGAGAACTTCCTCAATCTAGCAAGGCAGGTCAACATTCAAATTCAGGAAATACAGAGAACGCCACAAAGATACTCCTCGAGAAGAGCAACTCCAAGACATGTAATTGCCAGATTCACCAAAGTTGAAATGAAGGAAAAAATGTTAAGGGCAGCCAAAGAGAAAGGTCGTGTTACCCACAAAGGGAAGCCCATCACACTAACAGCTGATCTCTCGGCAGAAATTCTACAAGCCAAAAGAGAGTGGGGGCCAATATTCAACATTCTTAAAGAAAAGAATTTTCAACCCACAATTTCATATCCAGCCAAACTAAGCTTCATAAGTGAAGGAGAAATAAAATCCTTTACAGACAAGCAAATGCTAAGAGATTTTGTCACCACCAGGCCTGCCCTAAAAGAGCTCCTGAGGGAATCACTAAACATGGAAAGGAACAACCGGTACCAGCCACTGCAAAAACATGCCAAATTGTAAAGACCATCGAGGCTAGGAAGAAACTGCATCAACTAATGAGAATTTTAGATTTATAGAATTATTACAAAGATAGTAAAGAGAGTTCCAGTGTATCCCACATCCAGTTTTTGCTTTTATCACTGTCTTTTAAGAGTTATTTGTATATATATTTTAGATACTAGTCCCTTACCAGACATATGTTTTGCAGCTATTTTCTCTCAGTCTGTGGTTTGCCTTTTCTTTTCTTTTTTAACTGTGCCCTAATATGCCTCTTTTTTTTTTTTTTTTTTTGTTCCAGGATACCATCAGGATATCACATTAAATTTAATAATCATTTCTCCTTAGGCTCCTTTGGCTTTCAGTTTCTTAGACTTTTTTTTTTGCTTTAGGTGGCTTTCACAGTGTTGCTAATTATTGGTCAGGTATTTCATAGACTGTCTCCCACTTGGGATTTGTCTGATGTTTTTCTCATAATTAAATTATCGTAATTATTTTTGAGAGGAATCCCACCAAGATGTAATGTCATTCTCACGATATACTTTAAGCATGCATACTATCAGTATGACTTGCCACTCTTGATGTTAACCTTTATCACTGGGCTTGAGGTCCGTCAGGTTTCTCCACTATAAAGTTATTCCTTTTTCTCTTTTTATATAACCCTCTTTATAGCCACCATGTATATAGTTCACACTAAAGGAGTGGGAAGTTACGCTCTGCCTTCTTAAGGTGGTGTATCTGTAAGGTATTAAAAATTCTTCACCATAGGAGACCTGTCCCTTTTCCCCCATTTATTTATTTATTTAATCATTTATGTATATCAGTATGGACCTATCTTGTCTATGTCATGCACTGTTCCTAGATTCAGCCATTTCTCCAAGGAGCCTTGGTTTCTTTTACACTTTTCTAATGGTATTAAAAACCAAGATCTGAGCATTACGTGTGCTCTTTGCTATTAAAGTGCCATTGTTTCCAGGTTCTTTCAGCAGACAGATCAAGGAGAAATATGTATATATATGAATCCATCTATAGAGCTGAGATCACACCACTGCACTCCAGCCTGGGCGACAGAGTGAGACTCCGTCTCAAAAAAAAAAAATTCTATCTATCGATCTATAAATATTTCTACAGGTAAACATCAGCAGATATAGCAAACTAAATATAAGTTCTTATTGATGTATCCAACTCTAATCCATTACCATATGGAACCTTCTAGTCTTCTTCCCTTGCTTATTTGAGCCTTTCATTTTAGCAGCGAGAAGTCTGATTCCAACCATTTGCCATCAATTTGCCTAATTGTTCAATTCTAGTATGCATGTTTAGTGGCTTCAAAATTGCTAATCTGTACCATTAAGGGAAACAACTTTGTCAGCTACAATACAGAGTACATACAATTTATTTCCCTTTAACTTTACATATTACACTCATTCCCAATGTTAAGTGGGTCAGCACCTTATTCCCTAACCACCTTCAGTGAAGTTGTTTTATAAATTTGTCATATACTTAGGATCTTTTGTCACTTTCTGCATTCCATCCTTGTATTCTCCAAACTAAATTTTTTAAAAATTTGTACCTGTTAAGGTTTATATTTTGCCATAAAATCCTATGGATTTTGATAATGCTTAATATCTTGCATTCACCACTATTGTATTATACAAAATATTTTCACCACCCTAAAAATTCTCCTGTGTTTTATATATTCAGCTAGTCCTTCCCCACCACCCACTGAACATCTGGTAACCACTGATCTGATTACCACTGCTATAGTTTTGCTTTTTTTTAGACTTTCATGTAATTGGAATAATAATATGCAATATGCATTTAAGTTTCATTTATATCTTTTCATGGCTTGATAGCTCATTGCTTTTCATTTCTGAATAATATTTCATTGTATAGTATGTCAAGTTTGTTTAATCATCTATTCAAGAAACACTTGGTTTTGCTCTGCTTTTGGTGAATAAAATTCCTATAAAAGTTTGCATACAGTTTTCTGTGAAGTTTTCAACTCATTTTTGTAAATACCTAGGAGTGCAATTGCTGGATTTTATGTTAAGCCTATGTTCAGTTTTGTAAAAACCTCTCAAAATGTCTTCCAAAGTAGTTGTACCATTTTGCATTCCCATCAGCAATCAATAAGAGTTCCTGTTGCTCCACATCCTTGCAAACATTTGGTCTTGTCAGGGTTTTGGATTTTCATCATTCTAATATGTGTCTAGTGATAGCTCATTGTTTTCTTTTTTTTGAGACAGAGTCTTGCTCTGTCACCCAGGCTGGAGTGCAGTGGTACGATCTCGGCTCACTGCAAGCTCCGCCTCCTGAGTTCACGCCATTCTCCTGCCTCAGCCTACCGAGTAGCTGGTACTACAGGCGCCTGCCACCATGCTCGGCTAATTTTTTGTATTTTTTAGTAGAGACAGGGTTTCACCGTGTTAGCCAGGATGGTCTTGATCTCCTGACCTCGTGATCCACCCACCTCGGCCTCCCAAAGTGCTGAGATTACAGGCGTGAGCCAACGCGCCTGGCCTCATTGTTTTCTTAATTTGTAATTCCCTAATGATAAACAATGCTGAGCACCTTTTCATATGTTTATTTTCTATCTTCATATATTATTTGGTGATGTATCTATTCAGATTTTTTGCCTATTTCTAAATTGGGTTATTTGTTTTCTTTTGGTTGAGTTTTAAGAGTTATTTTTATATTTTGCACACTCATCTTTTATCAGATATATGTTATGCAAACATTTTCTCCCGGTTTTGTAGTTTGATTTTCCATTCTTTTAAGTGTCTTTTGTGAAACAGTTTTTACTATTTTTATTATGCTAAGGTATATATAATATAAAATTTCTGATTTTAGTCCCCTTTAAGTGTATAATTCAGTGACACTAATTACATCCTCAATATTGTGCAAGCATCATCACTCTCAATTTCCAAGGTTTTTATCACCCCAAACAGAAAATTTGTAACCATTAAATAATAACAGCCCATTCTGTTCTCTCTCAATCTCTGGTCAATTATATTGTATTTTCTGTCTCTATGAATTTACCTATTTCATATATTTTATATAAGTGAAATAATATAGTATTTGTCCTTTCATGTTTGACCTATTTCACTTAGCATAATATTTTCAAGATTTATTTATTTTTTCACATGTATCAAAAAATTCCTCTTTATGGTTGAGTAATATTTCATTGTATCTATGTACCACATTTTGTTCATACATTCGTCTGTTAAGGGACATAGGATTGTTTCCATCTTTTGACTATTGTGAATAATTCTGCTGTGAACATTGACATACAAGTATTTCTTTTGGCTCTTTACCTGGGGATGAAATTGCTTGGTCATATGGTAATTCTGTGTTTAACTTTTTTAGGAGTTACTGTACTATTTTTTTTTTTACAGTGGTTGCACTAGTCATGTACAATTCTACCAGCAATGCACAAGGTTTCCAATTTTTCCAAATCCTTGCCAAGTGATAGTTATTTTTCATTTTTTAATTATAGTCATCCTAGTAAGTGTGAAATGGAAACTTATTGTGGTTTTGATTTGCCTTTCCCTAAAGATTAATGGTATTGAACATCTTTTCATGTGCTTATTGGCCATTTGCACATTTGTATATCTTCTTTGGAAAATGTCTATTCAAATCCTTTGCCTGTTAAATTTTTTTGTCACTTTGTTGTTGAGTTATAGGAATTCATATCTTCTGGACAACAATACTGCATTAGATGTGATTTACAAATATTTTTTCCTATTCTGTGGGTGGGTTGTCTTTTCACTTTCTTAATAGTGTCCTTTTTTTATTTTTATTTTTTGAGATATAGTCTTGCTCTGTCACACAGGCTGGAGTGCAGTGGTGCAATCTCAGCTCACTGCAACCTTCGTCTCCCAGGTTCAAGAGATATTCCTGCCTCAGCCTCCTGAGTAGCTGGGATTACAGGTGCATGTCATCACGCCTGGCGAATATTTCATATTTTTAGTAGAGATGGGTTTTCGCTATGTTGGCCAGACTGGTCTCGAACCCCTGGCTTCAAGTGATTCACCCACCTCGGCCTCCCAGTGCTAGGATTACAGGCGCGAGCCACCACACCTGGCCAATAGTGTCCTTCGATGAACAAAAGTTTTAAATTTTCATCAAGTACAATTTATTTTTCCTTTTGTTACTTGTCTTTGTGTTATATTTAAAAATACATTGCCAAATATATAAAGGCAAATATTTCTCTATGTTTTCTTTGAAGTGCATAGTTTCAGGTCTTAAATTTAATTTAAGTCCAATGTTCTAGGTAAGTTACATTATTTTTAAATTTTTATTTTTTATTTTTGGAGACAAGGTCTCTTGAACTCCTGGGCTCAAGAGGTCCTCCCACCTCAGCCTCCCAAGCGGCTGGGACTACAGGCAGATGCCACCATTTGTGGCTAAATTTTTTAAAAAAACCTTTTTTTTATATAGACATGAGGTCTCACTATGTTGCCCAGGTTGGTCTCAAATTCCTAGGCTCAAGCTATCCTCCCACCTTCGCCTCCCGAAGTGTTGGGATTGAAGGCCTGAGCCACCACACCTGGCCTAAATTGCCTTCTAAAAAGGTGTTACCAAATGATACTCCCACCAACAGTTTATAAGAGTGTCCATTTTTCTCTCCAATGTTGGATATTATCAACTTTAAATGTTGCTAATCTAGTGGGAACAAAAAAGATATGAAATTATTTTAATTTTTATCCCCATTATTATCAAAGAGGTTAAACATCTTTTCATACATTTATTGGCAATTTGCATTTTTTTGTTCTTTTGAAATTTTTCTATTTTTTGTTATTTTATATAATATTGATTCATAGGAGCTCTTCATATATTATGAGTATTTATCCTTTCTTATGTTTGTTTTACATATTGTTTCCCAATTTATAATTTGTCTTAATTTTGCTTAAGGAATCATTATTCAAAGCAAACTTTTTATAGTTTATGATGAATTTATGATAAATATTTATGATGAATTCTGGTATTTATGTTTTCAAGCCTTCTTCAGTCATAGTTATAGATATGTGTACCTATAGTTCATTTTAATACTCTTATAGTTGATAGCATGTATCTTTTATTTTGTTTTAACATTTAACTCTTTTATCCATTTGGATTTAAAAAATACATCTTGTGTGAGGCAGGAGTTTAACTTTTTTTTTTAACAAATCTTACACTGATTTTCTCAACATTGTTTTTGAAATTGTCAATTCAAAAATAATGAAAAAAATGATCATTATGTTTTTTTGTCTGCATAGAAATTCTTTATAATCTTTTGCTATAAGATTTTTGGCACCAAACCATTATAATCATATTTTATCTACAAATAAACCTAAAGATAGAAAAAATGCTTTGATAGTTTTATAATTAGAATATTTAAATGATTTTCTCAGTTTATGGCAAAATTTTTTAAGTTTCTTTTTTTTTTTTTTTTTGAGACAGAATCTCGCTTTGTCACTGAGGCTGGAGTGCAATGGGGTGATCTCAGCTCACTGCAATATCTGCCTCCCGAGTTCAAGCAATTCTCCTGCCTCAGCCTCCCCAGTAGCTGGGATTACAGGCGCCTGCCACCACACCTGGCTAATTTTGTATTTTTAGCAGAGACAGGGATTTGCCATTTTGGCCAGGCTGGGCCTGAACTCCTGACCTCAGGTGATACACCCACTTCGGCCTCTCAAAGTGCCGGGATTATAGGCTGAGCCACAACACCCAGTCCTTACCAGTAATTTTAATGGTCTGGTTGTGTCCTGTATGGAAGTGTATTGTCTTTTGGAGGGGATCTGTAGTAGTTAGTGAACATGACTCTATTTGGCTTTCCCCCCAAAACTTTTATGCCAGAGTTATTTGTAGTCCCCATTTGTCAGTAGATTAAGATGTTTGTTGGAAACTACTTTATCTGAAAGATTTTTCAACCCCTTTAGGTTTGTGAAGGTTAATCACAAAACACAAAGAGTCAAGATGTTGTTATTAATTGGCTTATGAGCATGTCATTGCAAGGGTTAATATTTCTACACTGCAGGGAAAAGAAGGCTCATAATTCCAAGGCAATTAACTGAGAGGAACAGCCTGACCCAGGGAAATTCCTCTTGGCTCCTATAAAAGTTCCATGCATTTTAAAGATTGGCACCCAAAGTAGCCCGTTCTTTGGTTTTATTGTTCTGTGGAAAAGAACATTTTCTCTGATACTTTAAGTTTGAAGAATCAGTGCATATTTTAATGCCACATATGCAAAGCTACCTTCCAAATTTACTTAGAACTTTAGGTAGGAGTATGACTTTTTGGGGGAGAAGGATAGAAGAGGATTCATTTAAAACAACTAGAAAATGCGGTCAATAATCAAGAATATACGTTCTTCAAAAAAAATTCACTAGAACCTGGGAATTTTCATTGTAAGTATCTGTTGTCTTGATAACTGAAATCTGTGTTATCTGTGTTACAAAGAGTAGCAATAGATCCTTCTATAGTGAACATAAGGCATGATTTGTCTGTTTTATAAATCAAACATTTATATATTTGATTTTCTTAAGGTAAGAATTACTTGTATATGTGTCTCTGTAAACTTGGGAATGTTGATTTATTTTGTGAACACAACTAGTTATAGACAAGTCCATCTACTTGACCTTACACTCGTCTATATCAAAATTACTCTGAATTGTTTTAGAATTGAACATATCTGACTGAAAACCAAACAAACATAGGAATTAAAGAGTGTTCTTAGATTGATGAGATAATTTGCTTTAAAAAAAGATGAATTATATATTTAGGGCATTAAAAATTAAATATAATTAAATAATAATTCAGGTGGCTTTAATTGTGTGAAATTTTGAAAAACTTTTTCAAAAGACAGATACCTACTGAAATTTTTAACAAGCATTTTCTACTCTGCTTTCTCATTTCCCTGATTGTCCTTATCCACGAGTTTATGTTTTGCATGCTCTTTTCTTATTTTAGGGGCTACAAACACTGTCATGAATTAAATATGTCATCTATGGAGTATAGCTAATCTATAAGCCAATATCATGTAATGCAGCTTAACCTTAACTTTTCTTGACAGTTGTAATACAAATTGCTTTTGATTTCAATCCAATCCTCTTTGATAACCACAGTTTGCACAGTTTCTCAGAGCAAATCCTTTCTTATGATCTGAGTGATAAATTTCTAAAGCTCATTGTATATGTCAGGTCTTCCAGTTAGGTAAGTGAAAATAATAGTAGATGTAAACTTTTTGCTTTAAAAAAAAGGCTGAATGTTTTTATGCTTTTGAACAAAGGTCAACAAAACAACAACTTAACAAAAGGCTAAGCCATCTTCAGAAACCCTACTTGTGAGAACAAGCACTCTTGCATGCATGTTCTGAGAGAATGATGTAGTGAAATGATCCTAAGTTTTACCTCACATGGACCTTGAGGTGAATCCTAGAATCCACCTTGTATATCAAGGGAATTTTGACAGGTCATTTAACATTTCTATATCTAAGCTCATCCTAAAGTGGGGCTGAAAATACCTGTCAGAGATTGTTATATGTAATAAAAGAATTACCAGATGGAAAGCACCTAGTGCAGTCCCTAGAATTTTTAGTTTCTAGATAATTCATTCCCTGACTAAATTTTCACTCCGGGTTTTAGATTGACACTGAGTTTTGCAGAGTTTTTCCCTACTCTGAATTCCCAAAGTCTACTGAAACAGGATTCAGGGCCAAGCAGCACGAAGACAGGCAGCCTAAGCAGGAGTGGAGAGGTAAAGGAGAAGAGAGGGGTTAGCTCTAAAGGCACAGATTGAGTTTATGAAACTTTCAAAAGAGGAAACTCAACATATTGACAGTAATCATGGGCAATTCTAAGAATCCTGACTTTTCACTATTTTATATACTCAGATTATATGCAGAATATGGAATTTGGATTCAGAAGACCTCTTTGGGCCTCAGTTTTCTCATCTATAAATTGGCAACAAAAATATTTCATGCTTTGTGTTCTTCATGTGGTTAATAGGACATCAAAAAATCTATTAGTGTATGAGATAAGCCTTTGAAAGTATAAAACCCAATAATAAAAAATAAATAAAATAAATAAATAAAAAAGAAAAAAAGAAAGTGTAAAACCCTGTACAGTTGTTAGCTATCATGTCTTGATCTGGATGAACTAACAATATATTGTATGCCAGAGGAGATATAAGAATTAAGACAGATCAATTACATTTAAAAATGCTACACAATCTCCAAGGAAGTAATTCTCAAGGAAGTAAATATTTTCAATCTGTAAAATCAGTTTATGTCAATCATATAAAAATTCTCATAATTCTGTAGCACACACACTCACACACAGATAATATTAATTATGAGAAACTCAGGACTTCTTAGAAAATAAAACGAGATTGTTTGAAAGAAAAACTAATGAACTGGAGTTTCATTCCTGGAGCTTATACCTATTATTAGCTTAAACATGATGTACTGAAAATTTAATAAAATTTCAAGCTGTTTCAGAAAGCTAAATAAAATGGAGAATTCTTTTTTTTTTTTTTAAGGTTATTCAATCAACCTCCTAATATGGGCATAAACTCCAGTGGCTTGGACTCTGAACCATGATTCCTCAAAATAAAGCAAACAGTTCCCCATGACTTTATAGAGTGATTAAGCCATTGGAAATGCATTGCACAAAAAGCTTCATGCAGCACAACATAGAAAAGAGCTCCAGTTAATGTAACATGTGGAGAAAGACAGTGTGGATATGCACGTAACTGTTTGGAGAAGCTCCTTAACTTTAAAATCACGTATTGAAACTAGGATATATAAAAACTTCTAATGGACTTCAAATGAAGAATAATGACATAAATTAATTAGGGCTGGATAAAGAATAAAATACCACTTATTTAAAATGCATGTACTAAGAATTCAGAGGAGCAGATAGGTTACACATTTGAGGTGTTATTTCTTCAGGTTTCAAGAAAGCACTCTATTTAGAAATCAGTAGCATGTTTTGGTTACATTTGCAGAATGACAATCCACTTTTTTCTTTTTTAATTTGATTGTGATTCTAATGTTTGCTATGTCAAAGAGACTCTCAAGTGTTTTAAAAATCCTTTTATGCAAACGTTTCTTTATTTGGCTCTTAATGTAGACCCAATCAAATGAAAGAGCACTGAATTTTGGGAAAGAAAAAATTAAAATAGAATGTCAGTCTAAATTATCTTAAATCTGTTGTGCTTATCAAATATTTTTTATTCATTTATATTATTTTTAGGCATCAATATGGCATTTCACATGTATACCACTGTTGAAATTTTATATTATATTACAACATATTTGCATATTATTTTAATAATGTGGGGAAAGAATAAGACAGGTGATTTACTATGAGTTAGTTTTCTTATTTTGTGTAAAGAGGAACTTTATGAAGGCCAATTTTTTTCCACAGAAACTTCTTCCTTTAAGTAGGTACAGCTTGTCTGAAGTATGAATCTATCATTTAAAAAAAATAGTTCAAGCCTGTTGAAGAGGCTTTATTATTTTTACAACCTGCCCAAACAGAATTTTATATTATAGCTTTGTTACTTATCAATAACTATATAATTCATTTAAACTTCATTACTTGTCAATAACCATATAATTCATTTAAAAGAGGAGAAGAAACTAGGCATTAAACAAATATCTTTACAGTATTTTAATTAAAATATAGCATGCTGATTTCTGACTAGGAAAATGAAGAATAAGTGCCAACAGGAGACACTTAAGAAACTGCTATTACTTCTTTCATCTTCCCAGAGAATTATCCATTTTCTGCACATCAGAATTTAGGCACATCATCTCCAATTGTTTGTGTACCTATCAATCTATCCTAAGAGAATCCTAGGTTCTCCAAGATAGAGACTATTTTATTATGTTTTATTTTTCCAGCATACTCAACATGTTGAATGCATGAATAACTGTACATATGAATGAGTATAGACATAATTTTCTTAAAGTTTAAAAAATATTTATGACCATGATTCATGGTAAAAAAATACATTTGTACATTGGGATGCAAAACAGAAGAGTGTGCATACACACACAAGAAAAAAACAAAAACAAAAGAGTTACAAATCAATATTCATCTTTACTCCATGTACCACTCTCTGGTATTTTCTATTCATATCTATTTCATTGGAAAAAATAAACTTCTCGGTGAACTAAACTGATTTTATAAATGAGTCATAAACTGTAATTTAGAAAACTAATTTGTGGAATAGAAAAACATCGAAGAATCAGCTTACCCCTAATTTAACTTAAATACAGAAAACTAGTAAATATCAGGTATATTGACACTATCCATGTCATAAAATGTCCTAGAAATAGTACAGGAAAGATTCTTGATTGTAAATTTTTGAAGAAGGCTTCAGGGAGAAGTTTAACTCTACTTGAACCTTAGCATTTTAGAATTTTGATTATAGAGAGAAGCTGAACATTCAATGGTGTAGAAGGTAAGAACGAAAGCAAGAAAAAACAGAAATGAGTGTAAGATGAGGAGGTATGACAGCTGTAAAGATCACAGAGTCAGGCTTGGAGAGATGAAATGTATGAATACTAGACTGAGGACTTTATTAGGACCTCAAACAACATTTTCTCTTTCTTTTCTTTTTTCTTTCTTCCTTCCTTCCTTTTCTTTCTTCCTTCTTTTTCTTTCTTTCTTTCTTCCTTTCCTCTCTTTCTTTCTTTCTTTCCTTTCTTATCACTGTAACATCAGCAAGCAAAACTTTTCCCTTTGGTCAAAAGGGATAGACAGGGAACACAATTAGCCTATTACAATATTATGAAAAAGAAGTGATAAAGATTAGGCTAATTTGGAAACAACTAAAAAAGAAAAGTAACTGATTGCTTAGGAGACCAAGCAACGTAGGGAATTAACCCTTTGCATTATAAGCTCTGCCATCTGGGAGATACTGGTAGTGATGACAGGAATAGAAAAGTTAGAAATAATGGACTGTTTGAAAGGGCTGTTTGAGTATTTTTGAGGCACTCCTTCTCTACACTAATGACTGTTCCAATACCTAGGCTTACCTTTCAACATGAGAATGTGTCATGGTTATTTTTAGCTAAAGGTTTGCAATTTTCAAGTATGCTAAACTTCAGTATTGAGGCAGACTGCTGGAAACAAGCAAACATTCTGGAAATTGGGTAAATCAGATTGCTCGTGGTATAGCTCTCTAAATCTCATGGCTTACCATCATTGAGATTCAGCATATAATCTTGATTCAAAGGAAACAAAAAAACCAGCAATCAAAAAATAGAGTAAAATAACAACAACAATAAATACATAAATTCTCAAGAAGCTAACTACATCAAGAAATCATTTTGAATACTTTACAAAACTTTCACTGAAGTTACTTATTTCATTCATAATAAAAAAATTGGCCTTAGCCATAATTTTCAAAAACTGCTTTGTTTCCATTTATTAGATTTTAGAATTTCTAACCAAGGCTGACATTATCTCCCACTACTTCTACTGCTTTCCTATTCCCAAGTCACTAAAACTAAGAAATCACAAGAGTTGCCTCTAATAGATACTTTTGGCAAAAAACCTAAATCCAACAGGTACAGAAATGTAATATAGAGCACCCTAAATCACCCAAGTCAATTCTCTATGAGCCTCAGAATATTAGTTGAGTGTTATTTTCATGACTTGTCCAATTTTTCTTTTTGGATCTCTCTATCTAGAACAATTCAGAGGTTTTATAAATAATATCTTTCTATGGTTGATTCATTTTAACACTATGATTTTATGTAAAATGGGAATGTATGGTTTGTCATTTTAATTTTTTTCTCAGACTGAAAACACACCTTCAATGAAGATAATAGTCAGTGGAATAGGGTAAATATTAATATATACAGGATTATTATGAGTTATTAAGGTGAGTATGGCAGTCTCACACTCCAAAGAAACCAACATCTACAACTTCAGAATGTGTTCAGATGTTTATAGCATACAACATATCATAATACTTCATAATTACAAAGCACCTTTCTTGAAATAAACTCTAGTCTATTTCACGTTCTCATAGTTTCTTTGGAGTTGTTCCAAAGATACATTACTGTTTATAAGGTAAAGTGTGACACATGGCAAATTCCTACAAAATCCATCTGAATTGAAGAAAGGAGATCAAAAACTAAGCAAGCTGAGTAGTTGTCTCTGTGTGAGAAAGGCCTCTTCTGTTGTGATCTGCAGAACTAATGAAAAGAATTTTTCCAGACACCACAGCATAGGGCTGCAGTGGGTTCTGCCTGTTAGTCTGGAGGGATTATTGTTTGAAAATATCCTCGTTGAATGTCAGGAATGCCCTAAGAGTCGTTTTTCCTCCTACGTCCTAATGGCTCTTAACTTACATTAAAATGTTTTCTGGATTTATATAAGTGCTAATAATGACAACCTTTAGAAAAAATCCTGAGTTACATGTCATGGATTATTAAAACTTTACAGGAACAATTTACTTCTGGCAGGTCAAACAAAACTGGAACTTAGTAAGCATATTACCCCAGTGCTGCCTATTAGAAATGTCTTATGAATTAGTAAAAACATCTAAAATATTATTCTTCCTAAGTGACAGCATATCTTATAAAGAACTAATTATTCAGAATTGAGTCACTTTCTCTGTTATTTGCAATGAGTTTAAGTGGTAGGAAGAGAGAGGTAGTGTTAAATATCACAGATTCCATGACCATCCAGTCACAGAAGTGGTTTAATTCTAGAAGGGTATGAAAATAGTAATAGGATTATTACCAAAATATGTTACAGGATAACAGTAAGGATCGACTGGAATTGCTTATGTAAAGTTTCTGGAACCCTTTTAGCTGGTCACAAAGTTAAGGCTGAGGTGCTCTGCATCTTCCGCATCCTGCCACAGATAATCTGTAAAATCTGCAGAGATGGTAGGTAGTAGCTCTATACTATGCTTAAAAAAAATCGCAGTCCATCTGAAGTACAGCCACATTCTCATAAATCACAGATGTGTTCATTATCAAAAGGATCCTCAAGTTTGAAGTAATTTCAAAGTCTGGTAGGCCTGTCTCATGAGCAGATTGAAAAAGCCACACATGTGATCTGATAACACCTGGGAGATATACTTCTGCCCTGAAATTTTTAATGGTGCTTCTTTTAGGGGAACACTTTTTATTTGAAACCTTTCTTGGTACAGATAAAAGTGGGGTCGCTTTGACTGCAGAGGAGGCCCTGGAGCTCCTTCTGCTCCAGTGTCTGGGGCAGTACTGAAAAACACAGGTAGTTTTAAAAAGCGTAAAATCATTTTTGAGGTCCAGTGCCCTGCAAATAATCATTCTTTTTTGAAATTACCTGTTTATTTTCCTCAGAAACGAGATAGAAACCTACATACAAAGAGGAGCTTTCAATAGTAGAATTTCCAGTAATAAGGAGGAAATTCTCTAGCCTTTCAAAAAACAGAATAAATTAAATCTTGCTCTTTTGAAAGACCACATGTATTACTGTTTCTAAATTTTCCTAGAAAAAATAAAGCCTTTGCTTAAAAAAATACAGCATTATATAACTATGAAATCCATAGATCTTTTATACACTTGATATGTATATCAGTTCTGAGCCAAATGCACATAAATTAAACCACCATAAAATAAAATATGTATAATTATAAAAAATAATGTTATTCAGAAATAAAGTGCTATAAAAACAGGCTGAGATATTAAAGATACACCTTATTTTCATTTTCTATCTCCTCAGGCATGGGTTAATGTGAAGGTATACACTGTTCTATTATAATTCAAAAATACTTAATAATCTTTGGAGGAAAAAAACCTACTTATTTCCACACTTGCAGATTTTTTTATTGGTAAAATTGAGAGCATATGCCACCTTTTGGGATCTAAAGTGTTGCAGTTAATAATAATTCTGTTTACCATGATAATGGCAAGCACATAACTTCACAATTTAATAGGTGGGATTTAAAAAATAGTTTTATGCGTCAGTTTATTTTTGATGAGTTTAATCTAATTGGTTGCATATTTTGTGACTTCTTTATCTATATTTAGTACTATCTTTTCCTTCCTTTTACTTTTTTTTTTTTGAGCTGGAGTCTCACCCTGTCGCCCAGGCTGGAGTGTGGTGATGCGATCTCGGCTCACTGCAACCTCTGTCTCCCAGGTTTAGGCAATTCTCCTGCCTCTGCCTCCTGAGTAGCAGGGATTACGGGCACTCATCACCACGCCCAGCTAATTTGTGTATTTTTAGTAGACACAGGGTTTCACTGTGTTGGCCAGGCTGGTCTCGCACTCCTAACCTCGTGATGCGCCTGCTTCGGCCTCCCAAAGTGCTGGTGTGTCTGGAATTGGTGGCTTCTTGGTCTCACTGACTTCAAGAATGAAGCCGTGGACCCTCGCAGTGAGCGTTACAGCTCTTAAGTGGTGTGTCTGGAGTTTGCTCCTTCTGATGTTTGGATGTGTTCAGAGTTTCTTCCTTCTGGTGGGTTCGAGGTCTCGCTGGCTCAGGAGTGAAGCTGCAGACCTTTGCGGTGAGTGTTACAGCTCTTAAATTGGCGCGTCTGGAGTTGTTCTTTCCTCCCAGTGGGCTCGTGGTCTCACTGGCTTCAGGAGTGAAGCTGCAGACCTTTGCGGTGAGTGTTACAGCTCATAAAAGCACTGTGGACCCACAAAGTGAGCAGTAGCAAGATTTACTGCAAAGAGCGAAACAACAAAGCTTCCACAGTGTGGAAGGGGACGGAGCCGGTTGCCACTGCTGGGTCCGGGCAGACTGCTTTTATTCTCTTATCTGGCCCCACCCACATCCTGCTGATTGGTAGAGCCTAGTGGTCTGTTTTGACAGAGCGCTGATTGGTGTGTTTACAATCCCTGAGCTAGACACAAAGGTTCTCCACCTCCCCACTAGATTAACTAGATACAGAGTGTGGACACAAAGGTTCTCCAAGGCCCCACCAGAGTAGCTAGATACAGAGTGTGGATAGGTGCATTCACAAACCCTGAGCTAGACACAGGGTGCTGATTGGTGTGTTTACAAACCTTGAGCTAGATACAGAGTGCCGATTGGTAATTTACAATCCCTGAGCTAGACATAAAGGTTCTCCAAGGTCCCACCAGAGTAGCTAGATACAGAGCGTCCATTGGTGCATTCACAAACCCTGAGCTAGACACAAGGTGCTGATTGGTGTATTTACAATCCCTGAGCTGGACATAAATGTTCTGCAAGTCCCCACCAGACTCAGGAGCCCAGCTGGCTTCACCCAGTGTATCCCGCACTGGGGCTGCAGGTGGAGCTGCCTGCCAGTCCCGGTGCTGTGTGCCCGCACTCCTCAGCCCTTGGGTGGTCGATGGGACTGGGCACCGTGGAGCGGGGGTGGCGCTTGTCCCGGAGGCTGGGGCCGCACAGGAGCCCATGGAGGGGGTGGGAGGGTCAGGCATGGCGGGCTGCAGGTCCTGAGCCCTGCCCCGCGGGAAGGCAGCTAAGGCCCGGTGAGAAATCGAGCACAGCGCCAGGTGGGCTGGCACTGCTGGGGGACCCAGTACACCCTCTGCAGCCGCTGGCCCGGGTGCTAAGCCCCTCATTGCCGGGGGCGGCAGGGCCTGCCGGCCGGCTGCTCCAACTGCGGGGCCTGCTAAGCCCACGCCCACCCGGAACTCCAGCTGGCCCGCAAGCGCGGCGCGCAGCCCAAGTTCCCGCTAGCGCCTCTCCCTCCACACCTCCCTGCAAGCTGAGGGAGCCGGCTCTGGCCTTGGCCAGCCCAGAAAGGGGCTCCCACAGTGCAGTGGTGGGCTGAAGGGCTCCTCAAGTGCCGCCAAAGTGGGAGCCCAAGCAGAGGAGTCGCCGAGAGCGAGTGAGGGCTGTGAGGACTGCCAGCACGCTGTCACCTCTCACTGGGATTACAAGCGTGAGCCACCTTGGCCAGTCAGTGCTATCTTTTCAAGGTTTGTTTTTGTTTTTGTTTTTGTTTCAGTCGGTAAACTTGGACTTTGCACTTCTAACTAACTTGATACAGCTCCAGACAAAGCTAAGAGTCTAGGTAAACAGTCAGTCCAGTTGCAGATTGTGTCAGAAAAATGACTTTGGCAACTCATGTAGAGACTATGCTCAGGTTCCCGTGTCCATAAAAATTGATATAATAACACTCATTCCCCTTTTATTTTGCAGACATCATAAAGATAAATAAGATAATTAAAGGAACCCAAATATATGGGCATAAACATATAAACCTGAGGTAGGACTATTATTATAATGGTGATAAACAATGAGCATATTCAAAAGCTAAGTAATTAATACAAACTGTCCAAGACCATTTTTAAATATTGCATGCATATGGAAACTTGGAAAGCAAGAAGGAATCACAAGCTGGGCCACTGGGAAAGTTTGAGAGCCCTAATCCTGCCAGAGGCACTGCAGGGTGTAGTCACTTGCAACACTCCTGTCTGACAACTCCCAGGTAAGCAGAGATTTGCCTCTTTCCCACCAGCCTGTGCTAAGAAAGTTTTCCCTGCTATTTAAAAACAGGCATGGTTCCTCCCACTTCTGGTAGGCGCAAAGGCCAGAGGCCTAATAGGACAAATAACCTTTCCTTCTCCGACCCCAGAAAATATCCACATTAATTGGAATTGGATATTGAAATGTACCACTTTTGAATACATCTAAAACTTGCAGCCTCTGGCTTCATTATGAGTCAGATGGCAAATGGGAAAGACAGTGGGTGGGTCCTGAAACAAGGCTTTGAATGTTTTCTGCGTCTTTGTGAGCAGCTAGGCTTTCTACTGCTGGTACCATTAAAGTTGAATATAAAACTGTCATTTAAAGAAAAAGTGCTAGAGCATCTCTTTCCTTCCCGGCTGTATTTGGGATCCATTGACCCTTCCACAGAGAAGTCTCCTTTGAAGTCCCCTTTGTGACTAGGTTTCTCTCCCAATTATTTTCTTCTTCTTCAGCTTTGAATTTATTCTTGTTCATACTTATCTCAGTTGCAATTTTTCATTTATCTGGAGGATTATTTGATTAGTGCCTTCCTTGCCAACTGGAGAGTAAGTTAGAGTAAATCAGGGGCTATATTTATTTTTACTAGGGCTGCCGTATGTATCACAAACAAGTAAACAAATAAAAAATTACAGGACACTCAGCTAAATTTGAATTTCAGATAAACATAGAATAATTTTTAGTACAAGAATGCTGTTTATCTAAAATTCAAATTTAACTGGGAATCCTGTATTTTATCTGGCAACATTTTTAGTCACAGTTTACCTTCAGGGCTTATCATAGTATTAAGAATATTGTAAGAGTTCAATTAAAATGTCTTGAATGGATGAATGCCAGATTGCAAGGAGGAAGGAAAGTATCATAACATTTTAGACAGTTGCAAATACATAAGATTGCACACTGTATACTTATAATTCATTTCCAAAAACACTTCCTTAAAATAAATTTTCAAAAGCCAGGAACAACCCATAGAGCTCATAGATAAAACTTTTATGAGTAGTAGTCAGTAAAAATGTCATACCAAAATTCCACCATCAACATATTTTCGATTCTCCTGATTTCTATACAGAAAAGATAACAAAAATCATATACACATCACGTAATTAACTAAAAACCAAATTTGAAGCAAGAAGACTCTCCTCCTTTTTTACAGTGTTGATTGAAATACAGCAGGTGAAGCTTACAGAATGTGTAGTTGTAAGTAGAGACATTCACTAGAGATCAAGGGGTGTAGAAATAGCCAGGAAAACTGGCAAATAACCCTCATAAGGTTTTGCGTGTACCTCAGATATTGTTCTTTGTCATCATCATTATTATAATTGTTTGACCTAATTGCTGTCTATAAATTACAAAGCAGATTATTGTCTTCTCAGACCCTTTTCATGTTTCTCTATTCTTTCATTAATTTCAACAAATACTGAATGTCTATTGTGTGTAAAACAATGTCTAAAACAGAAAATAAAAACCTATGTAAATGTGTTAAAGACTTACATAAAAAGTATTCTTATGTGGAAATGCACACATTTTTTTCCTAAAAAGAATTTGCTAACTTAGCAAAGGCAAAGATTGCAAAGCACAGAAAGAATCCATTATGACGACAGTACAAGTTAAGACATGTAGAATGAGAGTGAATTCCCTCCAATATATGTGTAGTTTGGCCCCTTACCCTGCATAATCTATATGTTAGCCATTTCATTGTTTGAATATTTCATTTTAGAACACCATTAATAAAATAAATTACACCATAAGTTTAAATTTCTACTGCTGTATGTAAGCATACTTCTATTTTGCTCTTTTCTTAGAGGTGAAAGGATCCAGTAACACTCTCCTTCTTGTAACAATGCTTTAGAAAACCACTTTGTGGTAGATTAAAGATGAACTACAGATTTTTTACTATTCCTTGCACAAGAGGTGGAGCTAAATTCCTGTCTCCTTGAACCGGGGCTGGCCTTACTGAAATGTTTCCTTCTTTTCTATATACTTTGACACAGTGTGTCTAAGATTGTAGGTTTTCTTTCTTTCATTCTTTTTTTTTAAGTGTTTGGTAGAACTTGCTGGAAAAGCCATATCTGAATTTGTTTTAGTTTTGTCAGAAGATTTTTCACTAGGGATTCAAACACTTTAATGGTTATGGGACTATGGTATTTTCTTTCTTTTTTAATTCAGTTCCCAGGAATTTGACCAATTTATGTAAGTTTTCAAATTTACTGGCATAAAGCTCTTCATAACATCTTTATATTATCTTTAAAAATTTCTGCATCCGTTATGTCTCTCTTTTGTTGTTAAAGTTAATTATTTAAGCTTCCCTACCTCTCTTTCTCACTACCTCCTCGATCTCCCTTTCCTTCTCCTCCTTTTCTTTCTCTTTCTTCTTTGTTAAAGTTGACATAGTTTTCCCAAAAAAGTAGTAATATGTTTTTGGCTTTGTTGATTCTTTCTATGCATTTTTCTTTTCTGTGTTAATTTCTCCATTTTCTCTTCTGTTCATAAGGATGAAAGGTTGAACGGATATTGCATGGTCAACTAGCAGTGTGTCTCACACCCAATTGGAAACTGCATTCATGTACCCTAGAGGGCTAAAGAAAAGCAAAAATTTCATAAAAACACAATTTCAAAGGTGAAATTCAGTAGATTATCTATTTTAAAATTGTATGTTTTTTAGTAAAGAATTTGTTCTGGCACTGGCCCTTGGAAAATAATCTCTAAACTCTTAGGAATGTCCCCAGTGATAGGAGTGTCTTTGTTATTCATGGGAGCCTTGTAAACCACATCTGCTAGTTTATGCTAACAAGATGACTCCTGGTGGATACTTCTGACCACACCTGTTAGCTTAGGCTAATGAGGTGACCCATAGTGGGCCTCTTGGGCCATGTGATATCAGCCTGAGCTCTGAGAAGTAGGAGGATAGAGACTGAGAGCAACCATGTGGGCAACCAATTAATCAATCAATCATGCCCAAGTCATGAAACTCCAGTGAAGAGTCTGGGCATTGAAGTGCAGGTGGGCTTTCTGGGTTGTCAATTCTCTAAGCATATTGTCACACACTGATACCAGGAGGGTAATTTTTCCTCAGGGCAATGGAAGTCTTGTGTTTGGAACTCTCTAGACTGTGCTCTGTGTGTGTCTCTTCCCTTGCTTGATCTTAATACATCCCTTTCCAGTTTCAAACCATAACTGTATGCATAATAGCTCTCAGTGAGTCATATGTGTTCTTCTAGTAAATTATCAAAACTGGTGGTGGTTTTGGGAAACTCCTGAACTTGTAGCTTGTGTCAGAAGTCTTACATACAATTGGCAGTCTAGAGAACTGTGTCCTCAAAACTTGAAGTTTGGCTCAATATAGATATTTGGTGTCAGAAGAAGTGAAATTCACTAGAATAATCCTGAGTCACTGAAATATGTAGTTTGGGAAGAGAAAGAATGAAAGGGCAAATGATAACGAACTTTTGATTCTTGGATGACTACAGGGTCAGCTATGGTATGAAACTACTGATGTACTTCAGTTCATTATTGGAGACAAAACTTATTAATGGAAATTTGAAATAATAGCTCCAACTCCCAGACAGTTGGTTCACTGCATACATAAGGAAATTCAAAGTAGAAAAAAAAAAAAAAACAACTATACCATCCCCTGGTCATGACTATCAGTAATAGTGAAAACAAAAGTGAGGGAGAATGTTTGAAGTGGGTCCTGACACTGGGCCAAACTTAGATTCTGGCTGACCCAAATTACAGTCTCTGGCTGCAGAGCCCCTACTAATAGGAAAAAATAAAAATAAAAGTGAAGGAACATGTTAGGGCAGATCCTTATGCTTAGATTCTGGCTGGTCTAACCTACAGCCAATAACCTCAGAGCTACTTTCAAAGGAAAATAATTATGCTGAAACAACAGATAACAAAGAAGATTAGAATGATTTTTAAGAGAATGAGCAAAACAAAGGGGTAAGAGACAAGGGACTCATTCCAGCTAGGTAGAAATCTTTTTTTTTTTTTTTTTTTTTAATTATACTTTAAGTTCTGGGATACATGTGCAGAACGTGCAGGTTTGTTACATAGGCATACACTTGCCATGGTGGTTTGCTTCACCCATCATCCCATCATCTACATTAGGTATTTCTCCTAATGCTATCCCTCCCCTAGCCCCCAACCTCCCGACAGGCCCCAGTGTGTGATGTTCCCCTCCCTGTGTCCATGTGTACTCATTGTTCCAACTCCCACTTATGAGTGAGAACATGCGGTGTTTGGTTTTGTTCCTGTGTTAGTTTGCTGAGAATGATGGTTGAATCTTTAAATAGGCCAGGCACTGTGGCTCAGGCCTGTAATCCCAGCCCTTTGGGAGGCCAAGACGGGTGGATCACTTGAGGTCAGGAGTTTGAGACCAGCCTGACCAATGTGATGAAACCCCATCTCTACCAAAAATACAAAAATTAGCTGGGTGTGGTGGCACGCGCCTGTAGTCCCCGCTAATCAGGAAGCTGAGGCAGGAGAATCACTTCAACTCTGGAGGTGGAGGTTGCAGTGAGTGGAGATTGTGCCATTGTACTCCAGCCTGGGTGATAGAGCTAGACTCTGTGTCAAAAAAGAAAAGAAAAGAAATATTTAAATAGTTATTAAGAAATTAGATAAATAAATCAGACATTGATAGGATGAAGATAAAAGTCTTAATGCAACACTCTTGGAAGTAGGATAGACCAGTGGGAACCCCTACTGGTCCCCAACACTGAAGGACCATAAATAAATTTGCTTTGTTCACCCTAGTTTAGAGTAGTATGGAAAGCCACAAGAAAATAAAATATACAAAAATTAGCCAGGCATGATGGGGCACGCCTGTAATCCCAGCTACTCGGGAGGCTGACACAGGAGAATCTCTTGAACTTGGGAGGCAGAGGTTGCAGTGGGCAGAGATCGAGCTGCTGCACTCCAGCCTGGGTGACGGAGCAAGATTCTGTCTCAAAATAAATAAATAAATAAACTAAAGATGGAAAGTTTTATAAGAATTGAAATGTTTGAATGGACTTTAGGTGGAGCGATTGCATCTCCTTTATCTGAATGTATTATTAAAGATGGATATTCTGTATAACTGGGGAATATTTCTCTTACTTATTGTAAAACAGAAGGTATATCAATCTGCCCATTTTCCTATATTGATTGGACATGCCAAATAGGAGCAATAAGTTTGCGGGAACCCAGAAAAATGGTTAATTTGAAATATAGACCAGAAACTGGAGTGCTGGTATGGATACATTCTCAGTATAATAAGCCTGTGTGAAATACAGATAGGGGCTTATGGCAAAAGACTGTAAGTGCCTCCTAGTAATGACCTCTGAGATTTTGGACCTGAAAAATATCCACTGAGAGACAACTATCTTGCTCTTGTGTGCCATTTAAGACAGCCCTATACTGATGGTCAAATTGGGAAATTGAATGAAAGCCTCCTATGTCTGAAAAGCAAAAAATAATCTTGTAACCTGAAATACCCATATGTCTTTAGTAATGTCAAAGAAACATTCTGATAGAGAAGACAATGCCCAGAAAAATTCCATAATAAAATGAAAATGGTATATACGGGAACATGCTACTAGTGGGGGAATTCGAGGAGGTGCCATGAATATCTTTCCCCCTAGAGCTGACTTTGAAACCACCTGAAGACCTGCCAAATCCTATTGCCACTTAGATGGTGCCTATTCACAGCTCTTGATTGATCAACAAAGAGCCCCTGGGTTTATAGTTGGCAGTTCCAATGTGAGTGGACAACACTTTATTTGGAAGGCTGATATTCTAGTTGAAAGAGTTAAACATAACTTAGGCTGGCAGGCAGAATTGCATGCTATTTGTCTCTATATTTGAGTTTTTACTGAGTCATATGTGATGGCCAATATCCTGGCCATAGAGTTAGGCATAGAAGCAATAGAAAACTAGCCTATTAAAGGGATACACATATGGAGCATAGCCCTAGGGAAACCACCATGGGAATTTGAGGGGTGTGTTATAGTGGGATATGCTGATGCCAATCTGAAGACCCCACCAGGATCAGAAGGTGATTGGAACTGGCAAATAGATATCCTGGTATACTTGCTCAAGGAGGCCACCTGGATCCATGAAATGTGTGGACAGTGGAGCTGCAGCAATGCAGAGATCTGCCAAATCTTAGACATATTCCTTTTATACACTCTGAGGAAGAAATTGACAATAAGAACTGTCCAGTCGGCCAACAAGAAAGACAGAGGCTGTTAACAGCTTTGGGCCAGAGTCCCCAGGGGGAAGGCCCTGCACATAGCTGGCAAGTAGGACTGATGCTGGTAGCCCCTGGAGACTACAAATGAGCCCTGACAGGAATAGACACTCTGGCTAGGCTTTGCATACTCAGTGGTGGGTGCAAATGCTCAAAATACTATAAAAGGACTGAACAGAAGATACTGCACCAATTTGGACTGCTAAGTTACATTTCTTCAGACCAAGGAACACATTTTACAGCTCATAATGTCCAACAATAGGCCGAGAGATATAATCTTCTGAGTAGCAGTTTAATAGGGAATTAGAATAGGCAGTTGGACAATTTGTTGCTAAAATGGAGTAGGTAAAAGCAAGAAAGGTGGTTTACACATCTTCATGAATGTGTTTTCACACTCAACATGAGGAGGTCCAAGAGAGGGTTTCCACTAGATAAATTCTACTTTTCTGGGGAATTTGGGAAGAAAGATATGAGAGAGGATGCTGGTGCGACTACACTATTTCCGACCCTGCCCCAACCTCCCCACCATTACTCCAACTTTCCTTTTTCCTACCTGATACAGACCTGGGACTATGAGTGCCAGAAGTGGGAAAGATCCCCAAACAAAAGACTGTAACTATACCTTTACGCCTTTGTCACAATTCCTAAGGTCCTAATGGGGTGGGCTGTACCTTTATCCTATTGAGTAAGATTAGGGTCAGTAAAAAATGTAGCTGTATTGCCTAGTGTTTGAGATAACCTACTAGTTATGTGACTTTGTAATCCCACCCTAAATAAATAAGAGAGGATGGTAGAGGGCTGGGATGGGGGAAACACTTGCTAGACTACTATTGCTGTTAGCAATATGGACCTGCACAGTGGCCAAATCTCATGCCTCTTCCAAAAGTGAAAAAGTTTGGACAAAACTAAACAGTTAATAGAGCTAGGGAGTAACAGTAGCTGAGTAAGGGAATGAGTGGATATATTATGCAATGAGATAAATCAAATATTACATTACTACCTTGAGGGAGGTTCAGTAAAAGAACTGATACTGTCTATTAGCTCAGTTACACCAGATGATGGTAAAATTGCTTTTGGGACCTGGCAAGGTTGAATGGAAGCCTGCAAACCTGAGTGGCATCACTGTAGGTCACTTTGGTCCTACAATATGATGGTGGACTGGACTAATTGTTAATGACTGAGTGAAACTCTAGTAATGAGCCAGTATCTTTTGACTCTTATTTCGCAAGTTATATCTACTGCCCTACTATGAATATAACAGTCGTATTTTTGGTAAGATTATAGAACTGATATGGATGGTCAAATTGAGAAATTGAATTTAACCCTCATCAGGATGTAATATTGATGGAAAATGACTGATCTGAATTGATGAATTCAGCCAATCATCAGCTAATTTCTATGCTAGATAATTCTGTAGAAGTTTATCACAAAGTACAAATAATGGTAAATCAAAGGATAAAAATATAAAAATGTTGTAATGACTTTATAGGACAAACCAGTTGTTTCTTTAAACCTATCCTTACCCCATAACGGCTCCTCCAAATGTGAGGTATATTCATAATAACATTATTACCGAGTCCAAAAATTTTAGATAATGATATCTCACATTATATTTGTGTTTTATCTTTTATAATCAAGAATATACTTCAAAGTGTTAAAAGGTTGTAGAGATGTTAATGGGGGCATCATTTGTTGTGTGTGTGTGTGTGTGTGTTTGAAACAGTGTCTTGCTCTGTTGCCCAGACTGGAGTGCAGTGGTGCGATCTCAGCTCACCACAACCTCTGCCTCCTGGGTTCAAGTGATTTCCTTTCCTCAGCCCCCCAAGTAGCTGGGATTATGGCGTGTGCCACCACTGCCTGACTAATTTTTGTATTTTTAGTAGAGATGGGGTTTCACCATGTTGGCCGGACTGGTCTCGAACTCGTGACTTCAAATGATCCACCTGCCTCAGCCTCCCAAAGTGCTGGGATTACAGTTGTGAGCCACCACACCTGGCCATCACTTATTCTTATACCAGTAAAAGTACCAGGAGTATGTTAGGCTGAAGCATATGAAAATGTAATTTTGAAACAAAAGTAGTTCAATATCAGTGATTTTATATAGTTCAACTCAATAAATCTTTTGTTGTTGTTAATAGAAACCCAGGTAATACTATTTTTTAAATAAATTCACTATATATATTAGGTTGGGCTAGGCCCTCTACAAAATGAATTAAGATGATGAGAATTATGCCAACAGGAAATTTATTGCCAAATTAAAACATACACACAAACCATCCAGAGAAATTTCCCAGAGGTAGTGTATGAAAGGAAATTACTTCCTTTTTGTACTTTGTGCTTGTTGAGATAATCCATATTGCTATTGGTTACCGTTACACATAAAACACTGGAGCTTCACTCTACTCTAGCATCTTTGAAGATATTTTACCAGAGATGTTTAGACCTTGATTTCACTCATTTATGTGTATGTTTTTCCCACTGATGGAAAATAGTAAAATTAAATTTAAAAAAACCTCAGTAACAATAAAAAGTATAAACAAAGTAAACAGTTACCTTTGAACTTCTGAATAATCAAACACATCAGTCAAATATGTGTATTTGTAAATTTATTTGTAAATGTCAGCAGCATTCCTTTGACTGAAAAGCAAAAGCAAAATAAAACAAAGCAAAAAGCCAAGATGCTTATCCATATTATGCAGTCTACTTAAATTTAAAAATTAAGGCTTCCTTTGTGGTTCAAACCCGATACTTTGTTGAAGTAAGTTAAATGTAAAACCAAACCAGGCCAAAGTGCAGCATATTATCCTCATCATTATTTTCTTTGAAATTAGTCATAGTTTCAAAGTTTTCACCACCTCATCTTTCTTTGAGAACCTGGGTTCTAATTTTGTCACTTGGCAGGACATCTCATAATGGGTTTCTGGAACATGAAATCTACTTGGTAATCTGGTAGGATAATATTATTTTCTCTGTCTTGTAGAATACTATAAAGTCTTATCTTAATCATGTTATTTATAGAGGGACTAAGGCAATTGATATTTCCTTCCTTGCTTCAAACAATTGAAATTTCTAGAGCTGGCAGCCCTGGGGCTAGATCTTTCTTGTCCTGATGCTCTTCTTCAAGGGTTTGTCCTGATAGTCTGGATGTAGTACACAGCTCATGATTAGGGACTTTATGATACCTTCTCTCTCTTTACATTGTCTGATAAGAGAATGGATTTTGGAGTGAGATTGACTATCATGACTTAGTGGATAGTAATAGTTATTAAATACATTATTGTAAGGATTAAGTAAAAGTGCTTCTGTAAATCTAAATGCAAGGCTTTGAGACCTATATTCAATAAACATTCAATTTATTCCCCTTCTCATTTCAGTGTATTCTTTTCTCTATGGTCCATTGATGTCTCTAATTGCTTGGTATGGAGTACTGACTTTTTCTTCTCCCATTTGTTATTTCTAGTACTCTACCTTTCCCATAGGCATAGCAAAAGTTCCCTGGTCTTTCTTTACATTTACATTCTCTGGGGAGTATTCTGAAGATCTTCAAATTCAGCCTCAATTCTTGAATTCAAGGGATACCATTTAAAAAAATTTTAATGTATTAGAGACAGAGTCTCATTCTGTTATGCAGGCTGGAGTGCCATAGTGATCATAGCTCATTGTAACCTCGAACTCCTGGGCTCAAGTGGTCTTCCTGCCTCAGCCTCCCAAGTAAGTAGGACTACAGGTGCATACCAGCATGCCTGGTTAATTTTTATAATTTTTTTATACAGACAGAATCTCACTCTGTTGTTCAGGCTGGTCTCCAACTCCTGCCATCAAGCAATCCTCCCACCTTAGACTCCAAGAGCTGGGATTATAGACATGAGCCACCATGTCCTGCCTCAAATGACACCATTTGTAACTGCTAGCAGAATCTCTTGGCACTTATGGCTTCTTTAAAAACTAGCTGCTTAAGTCCTTGATTTTCTTCTATTTACCAATAAACTCTGTGAATTTTATTTATAGCTGAGCTTTCTATGAAATGTGAAAATTACCTAAGAAAATGTGGAAGTTACTTACCCGAGAAAATAGGCTGGTGAAACTCTTTTAAATTATATCTTAGGCCATTCATGAATCAAATTCAATCACTGTCCCCGTAGTAAACTTCATCGTTGGACAATCTTAAACAATTCTTCTGGGTAGCCCTTTGAGGATACTGGTTGTGATAAGCACTGAGTATTCAACAGTAAACAGATTATGGTTTTAGGCTTAATAAATATATTGAGCTCTGACCTCAGATAATAATCTAATATTTAAGTAATGCTTACTATGTGATAAGCACTATTCTAACTACTATACATAATAACTCTTTTAATATATAATAAAACAAGCCTATAAGGAGGTGGTTACTATAATTATCTTCACTTCACAGGTAGAGGAAACAGACATAGAGAGGTTAAACAATATGTCCTTGTTCACACAGGAATCTTAGCTGTCTGGCTTCAGATATTGTATCAGACATCATTAATGTCCTGCCACATTGTCCTTTGGCCTACCTCTGATTTTATCTGCAGTGGAGGTGGTAAATTCCAGAATGCTTATAACTTCCCACCATAGGCACTTAGATATCTATACTAGTTGGCCTGAGAACTTTCTCTCACTATTGTTTAGCGGCTTGCTCAGCTCTCATGCAGGGAAGCTCAGAATTGCCAAATCTTTAATGCCTCAGAGGAAACTCTGTATGGGGGATGGGTATGGTGGATAAGTACCCTGGTCCCTCATCTTCCAGGGGAACTATTGTGAGGTATGCTCTACAGAGTTTCTCAGAGGGCTCCGAATGGGATGGAGCTCCTGTTGCTCTCAGGGGTAACCCACTTATTGGCACACTTTTGTCTCTTTTATTCTCTTTCATTCCTCACTCTTTCATCTGTGCTTCCTGGCGTCACCTCTCATAAAAGTACCTGTCCCCTATGTCAGGACTTGTTTTTGAAGCAACATAAATTAGGACAGATGCTGTGCCCTTAATGTACCATGCTGCCTCTCCACAGTCTTTTTTCTCCTTAGTTCATTTGGTCTCTGCTCAGAAAGCCCTTCCATGCTCATGTTAATTAAAATATTTATTTGATAAGGTACAGGCTTAGCTGTTATTAAAAAGCAACCCAATAGTGAGAGTTTCAAAAAAGAAATGCGTTTTTCTCTCTCTCATATAACATTCGAGAAATAGACAGGTGATCTATGACAGGGAGGCACCTTCTTCAAGACATCTCTCAGGGATACAGATCCATTCTATGTGGAGGCTCTGCCATTCCATGGAGGCCATGGGAGAAAAGAGGAAGAAGAGTAACTTTTATTAAGCATGTGTCTTCATGTTCTATTGGCTAAGATGCAGTGAAATGGCCAATCTTAGCTATAAAGAAGCTAAGAAATACAGTTGCTACCCATCCCCTGCTAACATTCAGGGAAATGGACATTGAGGGTAATTAAAAGTCTTGACTGAAAATGGTATCCCCTGTCTAAACATTGCTCATCCTGCTTTATTTTCATAATTACATGTATCTATTTCTTGTCTGACTCCTCTACCAGAATATAGGTGCCTTGTTGTAGAGACATTGTTAGTTTTGCTCACCATGTAAATCCATGGCCTTTAACAGTGCCTTTTGTCAGTAATCACTGAATGAGAGTTGAATGAAGAATGAATGAATGAATAATCTGTTATGTCCTTCAAATGTCCCCAAGTCTCTAATAATACACTAGGATACACATGACCGTAGAAAATGAATTTTTGGCTATCTGTATAAGTGCAACCATGTTTGTATTTAAGAGATGCTTTATGTGAGATGCTTTTATCTTGTGTATAATCTAATGGAGTTCAGGATAATTTATTTTCTAATAATTATTTTCACTCTCCTCAAAGAATATTATAATGATATTTCCTCCAATATTTAGTTTTTATATCAGTCTTTTTATAAAAATTGATGTATACAGTTTTCATATTTGAATCTTTTTTTTTAAGCAAAAGCAAATATTGATAAGTTATACTCCTGTAGCTGGCTATATTGTAGCTCCTGGTAATTGAGTGGGCACAGCTCCCATGGAGAATAAGGCATTATGATTGTGCCATTGCACTCCAGCCTTGGCAACAGAACCAGACCCTGTTTCTGGATAAATAAATAAAACCACCCACATACACACACACACACCCACATACACACACACACACACACACACAAAGACACTGTATTTGTATTCTGAGGCTGCTGTAACAAATTACTACAAACTTGGTGGCTTTCAACCACAGAAATTTACTATCCTCCAGTTCTGGAGACTAGAAGTCTGAAATTTCCAGGGCTGTTCTTCCCCTGGGGTTCTAGGAGATAATCTTTTCCTTGCCTTTTCAGCTCCTGGTGGCTGTCCCAGCATTCCTGGGCTTGTGGCTACATCACTCCAATCTCTGAGTCTCTTTCACATCATATTCTCTGCATTGTGTCTGTATATTCTGCTCTTCTGTATGCCCCAAATGTCCCTCTGTCTTTCTCTGATAAGGACACTTGCCATGAGATCTAGGGTTCACCAAGATAATTCAGGTTTATCAATTCATTTCATAATCTTTAACTTAATCACATGTGAAAAGACTCTTTTTTATTTTTATGTATTTAGGGGGTACAAGTGTAGATTTCTGTCTCTCTTTTTTTTAATTTGAGATGGAGTTTTTGCTTTTGTTGTCCAGGTTGAAGTGCAATGGCACGATCTTGGCTCACTGTAACCTCTGTCTCCCAGGTTCAAGCGATTCTTCTGCCTCAGCCACCTGAGTAGCTGGGATTACAGGCACCTGCCACCACACCCGGCTAATTTTTGTATTTTTAGTAGAGATGAGTTTTCATCATGTTGGCCACGCTGGTCTCGAACTCCTGACCTTGGATGATCTACCTGCCTTGGCCTCCCAAAGTGCAGGGATTACAGCCATGAGCCACCACGCCTGGCCCAAGTGTAGATTTCTTAAATGGATATATTGCACTGTGGGGAAGTCTGGGCTTTCAGTGAACCCATCACCCAAATAATAAACATTGTACCCAATAGGTAAATTTTCACTGCTGATTCCCCTCTGGAGTCTCTAGTGTCTATTATTCCACTCTGTGTGTCCATGTGTACCCATTGTTTAGCTCCTCCTTATAAACGTGAACATGTAGTATTTGATTTTCTGTTTCTGAGTTATTTCATTTAGTATAAGGGCCTTCAGTTCCATCCCTATTGCTGCAAAAGACATGATTTCATTTTTTTAATGGCTTTCCAAGGATTTTAAATAAATATCTTTTTTTGGGGGGGGAGGGACAGGTGTTTTTTGGCCTACCGTAGTCCACCAGAGGCCCCAAAGATTAATATCCATCCCACATGGAAAATACATGCACCCCATCCTGACATCCCCAAAAGTGTCAACTAATTACAGCATCAGCTCAAGTCCAAACTCTCATCTAAATCTTGTCAGCTCAAAAGCCCCAAATATTATCATCTAAATTATTTAAGTCAGATATGAATGAGATTCAGCATGATACATATTGTGACAAAATTTCTCTGTGGACCCATGAAACTATAAAATAAACTATCTGCTTCCAAAGATAGTTTTGAATTGAAAACTATCTTTGGAATATCCTATCAAAGATAGGAATTGAAAACAAGCAAATTCTGCAGACCAGCAAAGTATGTCTCTAGGCTAGATTATAGCTTTGGGTTTCTCTATTGTAGACCTCCAGCAGAGTTCATCCAGAGAGAGATTTGTACATCTTGTGGGGGTGAAGAGAAATTAATGAGTCATTTTGGGGATGTAAGAGAAGGCCAAAGAGCCTTCATGATTGGGAGATTTTGAGGCAAAAAAAAAGGAAGGAATTGCTTTGAGTAATAAACAAGCAGCCCATCTAAATTTTAAAAAAGGTTTTGAATTCTTGGATGCTGGGATTGACATTTAAAGGACTGGGCATTTCCCAACAGTTACTGAGCATTTCCCAAGGACAGGAATGATGGCTAGACACAATATGCAGGAACAGGAAAGTGTAGAAACAGGGATGCTTTTATTGAACTTCAAGTTTTTCACTTTGAAAGTTCAGAAAGTCTATTACCTACAACAACCTTATGCAATGTTGTGCAGAATGTTGGAGAATTTTCAGGGCCCCTGGTTGAGGTGGATTGTAGAGAAATAACAGCATCTAAAAGTCAAGAGAGTAAAAGGAGATGGATAATTAAGCCGGTACCAGAAGTGTGTACTCAGTGGCATGAGATGAATATCAAAAGCTTATATCTACCCCTCAAATACCTCCAGGATCCTCAGAAATTTAAGAAAAGTTACTGGACTTGCAATATTTACGTGAAACAAGACTTTAGCATTTAATGTAAATGTATTATGTAACATTAGAAAAATATTGTATTTGGCCAGGCGCGGTGGCTCACTCCTGTAATCCCGACACTTTGGGAGGCTGAGGTGGGCGGATCACGAGGTCGGGAGATCGAGACCATCCTGGCTAACATGGTGAAACCCCGTTTCTACTAAAAATACAAAAAATTAGCCGGGCGTGGTGGCAGGCACCTGTAGTCCCAGCTACTCGGGAGGCTGAGGCAGGAGAATGGCGTGAACCCGGGAGGCGGAGCTTGCAGTGAGCCGAGATCGTGCCACTGCACTCCAGCCGCCTGGGTGACTAAGGGAGACTCCGTATCAAAAAAAAAAAAATATATATATATATATATATATGTGTGTGTGTATATATATGTGTATATATATATATATTCTTTTTCTTTTTTCTTTCCACGATGACCTTTTCCCAAGCCTGCCACAAGAAAGAGTCATGTTGGAACTGTTACAGAAAGATTGTCATAAGAAACCAAGGGCTAACATTCAACATCTGGCATTTAAAATGGGATTTTGCAGCATTACAAAAGGCTTAAAAGATAGGTTTTTTTAGAGCTAGGAAGTAATTTCCAAATTCTTTTCGTTCATATTTAACAATATCATGGGTCATGCCTAATAATCAGATTTTAGATCTTCTCCCTTAGCTCTGAGAAGGTACCCACATATGATATTAAATTTTAGCCACGAGGTTGAAGTCCAAAAAAAGAGAATATGTGTTAGATAATGTAACAAAGAGGTCCAGAGATGTTAGGAAAAAAAGAAAAGAGAGAAATGCCCAGCATTTCGCTTTCTGGAGCCACGCCATGTTTGCTTATGGCACAGACAGGACTCCTAGGTTGTAGGACTTCTGGCTGGGAAGCTTGACAGGGCTGCAGAGTTTCTAAAAGAAATCTTTTGGGTCTGGTCCAAATGAGAGATTGCAGCCAAGCAGATCTCAGAGATTTCTTTAGTACCTGTTAAGGCCAAAGTAGGGCAGGTGCCAAGTAGAGGCAAAACAACAAGAACCCGACAGGACTCAGAGAGATCAGATCATGGATTGCCCAGGTTGTTACTGCCAACAGGGCAAGCAGCACAAGAGTGTCATTGACGTTGAGTACAAAAGATGCCGAGGATCTGGAATGAAACTGAGAATGTCTAATTCCCAACATTACAAGTCTAAATTGACCATCCCTCTTGGTTTTCCCAGGATGGCCCTGAGTTGTGTCTGTTGTCTACACACAATTATTAATTTGGTGGTTGCCCTACCTAAGCCTTCCTACTTCTACACATTTAGATACAATCTTAGAGAGGAGCAAGTAGGGGCAGTAGGGCAAAAATCTGAAATTTTCATTAAAGGAATCTAAAAATTATTATATAGAAGGACTCTGAATACTGTATAAGATTAAAATGATTGGGATGGGCTGACATAACAAACAATAATAATATCTATCAATTTAGATTTAGAAAAAATTAGCCATAATATTACAAAGAACAATTTCATTTTTCCTAGGGCATTTGAGAGTAAGTTGCCAACCTGATGCCCCATCCTTCCTCTAATATTTTAGCATTTTCTTCAAACTGGGCTAGTCTTTAAATATATCTATGACATAAATAAAATCAGGCAATATATTTTGATACCTTACTACCACTGAATCAGATGTCATTCAAGTATTATCAATAGTTCCAATAAAGACTGAACAATTAGTTCAGTCTAATCTAATCCTTACATCCCATTCAACTTCCTGATTGTCCCAAGAATGCCTTTATAGCAAACATATCCAGTAGAATGTCTGTCTTTGCATCTAAGTGTCATGTTTCTTTATATTCTTTGAACAGTTCCTTGGCTTTTCATGGAACTTTTGAAGATTACAGGCCATTGTTTTACAGAATTTTTCTCAATTTGGGTTTGGTAGTTTCTCATGATTGGATTCAGACTATGCATCTCTAGTAGAAACATCACTGAAGTGATTCTGTGTTCTCATTGCATCCTATGATATTAGTTTGTATTTTCTAGAATTTCATATGAATGGTATTATACATATGTATATTTTTTGTATCTAGTATCTTTCACTCACCATAATAATTTTGTATCCATTTTGTTGCCTATATTAATAGTTCATTATTTTTACTGTTGAGCAATACTCCATTATATGGCTATACTATTATTAATCAATCCACTTGCTGATGGATATTCAAGTTGTTGCCAGTTTTAGCCTATTACAAATAAAGCGGCTATGAACATTTGTGTACAAGTCTTTGTATAGACATATCCTTCCATTTTTCTTGGGTGAATACCTAGGAGTGAAATGACTGAGTCCTATTAACTTCTAAAATCTGCCAAACTCATTTCCAAAGTAACTGTACCATTTTTCATTCCCATCAGAAGTATATAAGAGTTTTGAAGGCTCCACATCCTCAGTGATACTTGAATATGATCAGTCTTTGAAATTTTCACCTTTCTGGTGAGTGTGTAGTGAGCCGTATCTCATTGTGGTTTTAATTTGTATTTTCTTATTGACAATCATGCTGAGTATCTTTGCATGTGCTCATTTACTACCCACATGTTTTTTGGTGAAGGAGCTGTTCACTTTTTTTCTTATTGCTAATTTGGGTTTATCTTCTTTTTATTAAGTAGTAAGAAGTGCTTTCTATATTCTAGATAAAAATTCTCTTCACAGTTTTGAAGAAAATATTGTAGAGGATCGAACATTTTTCAAATGTAGTCAATAATTATTGTGCTTTGCATTAAAGAAAATTTCCTTGACTTGACCACTATGCAGGTAACAAAATTGCACTTGTATCCTGTAAATTTCTATAAGTAATAATAAATTTTAAAAGCTGCCTTCTTCACCTTGATAGAACTCTCATCCCAGGCTGTTTTTCAGTGTGGAACCATCTTTCACATTCTTGGGTTATGATACCTTATGCTTGGCTCTTCTCACTGAAGGATCCTCCCCTTACCTTCCTCTACATAAGCACCGGAATACTTTTCTGCAGGGAACTCCTCCCCTGACCTCTGCAGGCACCTGTCTTTATCAGCGACATAGAATGGCTTTAGAATTGAACTGTTTTGGAAAGAAAAGGAGGATAAGAAAAAGGAGGAAGAATAAGAAAAGGAAGAGGACTAGTGGAATAGGATAACAAGTAATTACATTTTGTCTTTATCCTAAATGTTATGTAATAGTGCAACCCTATTATTAGCATTATAGAAAAGACTAGACTTAGGGCATGGGAGGAATAAGAAACATATAATTTATGGATAAATAGCACATTGATCATCTGTAATGTTATTTATATTGTATCTTTAATTACATTGCCCCTTTTCCTAATGAAGTCAGAGCTCTCACAGCTTTCATTTCATATATCCTTTTCTCTCTCGTTGGGTTTACTCACTCATCATTGTGTTCATATTTTTTAAACTACAAATTAAGATTCATAGTTGAGAAAATTTAGAAGTGATGTCTGATATTCAGTTTTAAGGTCATTTTCCCCCTAAATCTTTTGCAAAAATTCATTTGAGATGCTTTGCCTGATGAAGTAGAATAACTTGCATCAATGCTTGAGTCAAGGGACATAGGTTAGCAGAGGATGGCTGGGCATGGTGGCTCATGCCTGTAATCCTAGCATTTTGGGAGGCCGAGGTGGGTGGATCACGAGGTCAGGAGTTCAAGACCAGCCTGGCCAACATGGTGAAACTCTGTCTCTACTAAAAATACAAAAATTAGCCAGGTGCAGTGGCCGGGGTGCCTGTAATCCTAGCTACTCGGGAGGCTGAGGCAGGAA
The DNA here is from genome assembly GCF_028885625.2 of Pongo pygmaeus. NCBI lineage: Eukaryota > Metazoa > Chordata > Mammalia > Primates > Hominidae > Pongo > Pongo pygmaeus. The sequence goes on along the minus strand of NC_085930.1, from coordinate 161,019,769 downwards.
ATTGCTTGAACCTGGGAGGTGAAGGTTGCAGTGAGCGGAGATCGCACCACTGTACTCCACCCTAGGCGACAGAGTGAGACTTCGTCTCAAAAAAAAAGAAAAAAAAAAGAGAGAGGTTAGCAGAGCATATACACTGGTGAGGGCAGATTGATAACTGAACAAACAGGAGGAATTTGTATTCAAAGGAATCCATGTATAAAGTCAGTAGAAGAAAATGTCTGAGGTCAAAAATGATCTAGGAAATGTTCATGTAAACATGAACCTCTATTGAACATATTTATCCTTATTTATGTATTATTCCTTGCTATGGTGTATATGTGTAAGTTCTTTAAAAGTTTTAAGTTCCAAGATTGAGCAAAGTAAAACAGAAAAACCTTTTGAAAAATCTAAAGTATGTAAAATTTTATTTTTACCGTTTTCATGTTCATGATTTCATAAACACAAAGAAAAGCATCCTTAAATTTTTAGCGATTTCCAAAAGTCCTGGGGAGTAATTTCATTTATTTTGGCCTGTATAATATGACTTCCAGTTTGCAAACAAAGTCATTCTTAAAGCCAAAATCTCCAGAACTCCCAATAAAGACCAAACTCTACATGAATTGGGCCATCAAATGTAAATAAATAGAGATATTAAATGTGAATTGTCACATTCCAATGGATACCTCACTCAAAAAATTCATGTCCCATTTCCAACTAAAATTCCCGAGCATGAAGACCTCCTAAATTTTACAAAAGCAGACTACATGAATCATAAACTTTTTTCTTTAAAAAGAAGTTTGACTCTAGAAAATAAGCCATTTATTTTTAATAAAGGTGTATATACTCAAGACACAGAGACATCACAGACTGTTTATTTGTATATTCAGTAAAGCATTCATTACTTAACTTATTTATTTTACAGATAACATTGTCAATCATATATATTAGTTTTCCTACTTATCTCCAATATTCACTTTTATTGTATGTAATTGTAAAATCTATATTTAAATTTTCCTATGAGAATTTAACTTTATTTTTAAAATGTAGTTTCATATTTCAATAGCTTTTGGGGGTACAAGTGGTCTGTGGTTACATGAATGAATTATATAATGGTGAATTCTGAGATTATAGTGCACCAGTTACCCAAATAGTGTATGTTGTACCCAATATATAGTTTTTTTAATCCCTGTCTCCCTCCCAATTTCCCCGTTTTGAGTTTCCAAAGTCCATTGCATCACACTGTATGCCTTTGTGTACTCATGGCTTAGCTCTCACTTATAAGTGAGAACATACAGTATTTGGTTTTCTATTCCTGAGTTACTTCACTTAGAATAATGGCCTTCAGCTCCATCCAAGTTGCTGCAAAAGAAATTGTATCATTCCTTTTTATGGCTGAGTAATATTCTATGTTGTACATATACCACATTTTAAAAATCCTTTTATTTGTCAATGGACACTTAGGTAGCTTCTGTATCTTTGCAATTGTGAATTGCGCTACAATAAACGTATGTGTGCATGTGTCTTTTTTATATAATGACTTCTTTTCCTTTGGGTAGATACCCAGTAGTGGGATTGCTGAATCAAATGGTAGATCTACTTTTTGTTCTTTAAGGAATGAGAATTTAACTTTTTATGTGGTCAGTTCATAGTTTTGTCACAATGTAATATTAGAAACCACTGAAAGAAGAGAATCTACAAAAAACAAAAAGCATCAGAAGAATATTATCTGATGAAAGACCTGTCATAAAATTCTTTAGGTTTGGCTGTTAAAATTAATTTACTCTAAAACAGTTTTGAATACACATTATAAACAGAGAACTGGGACAATATGACAAGAACAAGTCTTCAGTAGGCATCTGCTATGTACTATTTGCTCACTCTGTATACCCATGTTATCGCATTATTTAATCTCCCTGAACCCCAATTTTGTTTTAAAAGAGGACAATATACATGTGAAGGTGGTTTATTTTTTCCTTTTTTTCTTTTTTTTTTCTTTGAGACAGAGTCTTGCTTTGTCATCCAGGCTGGAGTGCAGTGGTGCAATCTTAGCTCACTGCAACCTCCACCTCACGGGTTCAAGCAATTCTCATGCCTTGGCTTTCTGAGTAGGTGGGATAACAGGCATGCATCACCTTTCCCAGATAATTTATTTATTTATTTTATTTTTAGTAGAGATGGGGTTTGCCATGTTGGCCAGCTCGTCTTGAACTCCTGGTTGCAAATGATCCGCCCACCTTGGCCTCCCAAAGTGCTGGGAGTATAGGCCTGAGTCACTGCACCCAGCCAAAATACCTGTGAAGGCTTAATTTTTTTTTTTAATGTTAAAATACTTAGCACATTGTAAGGGCACAAAATATTTCTTCCCACCCTCTTGCATTTACTCTTCAAAGCAACATTTAAAATAAGGTATCAACTTGACAGTTGAAGAAACTGAGGCTCAGAGAGTTTGAGTGATGTAGTCATAGTTATGCAGGTAGGAGAATTTGAAACCAAGCTTAAAATCCTAGTGTACTGACACCCAATTAAATTCTTCTTCTTTTATATAACACTACTCACATATTTATTGTTAGAAAGGTACTCTTTAATTATTATTTTATTTTATTTTATTTATTTATTTTTTTTGAGACTGAATCTTGCTGTGTCGCCCAGGCTGGAGTGCAGTGGCGCGATCTTGGCTCACTGCAAGCTCCACCCCGTGGGTTCACGCCATTCTCCTGCCTCAGTTTCCCTAGTAGCTGGGACTACAGGCGCCCACCACCACGCCCGGCTAATTTTTTTGTATTTTTAGTAGAGACGGGGTTTCACTGTGTTAGCCAGGATGGTCTTGATCTCCTGACCTCGTGATCCACCCACCTCGGCCTCCCAAAAGGCATGAGCCACCGCACCCGGCCTTAATTATTATAAAGTGTACATGAATTCTATATTAATTACTTAAGGGTCCACAATGTATAAATTTAGGGCACTTGCAAATCCAATGAGAATACAATACAATTCTGCTATCTAAAACTATGTATGCTGACATATTGAATGAGCAAAATCTGGAAGCCTTGTTTTTGAGAATTGGAACAAGACAAGGATGCCCACTCTCACCACTCCTATTCAATACATTCTGGAAGTCCTAGCCAGAGCAATAAGGCAAGAGAAAGAAATAATAGGCATCTAAATAGGAAGAAAGAAAATCGAACTATCTCTCTTCACAGACAATATGATTCTATAAGTAGAAAAACCCATGATTTCTGTCTAAAGCCTCCTAGAACTGATAAACAATTTCAGTAAAGTTTCAAGATACAAAGCCAACATGCAAAAATCAGTAGCCTTTCTGTGCACCAATAATGTTCAAGCTGAGAGACACATCAATAACCATAAAAAGACTAAAATACTTAGGAATACAACTAACTATGGAAGTGAAAGATGTCTACAACCAGAATTAGAAAACACGGCTGGAAAATATCAGAGATGACACAGCAAATGAAAAAACATTTTATGCTCGTGGATAGGATAAATCAATGTAACAAAACTACACGTGTACCCCCATAACTAAAATAAAAGTTGAAAGAAAAAATATAAAACTGCATATGTTGATGTAATATTATACATGTGTTTATATTAAATAAATGTAACAGTTTATTCTGGGGATGGGAGAGAGAGAGGGGAGGAAGCCGGTGGGGCGGGGGAGGGTGGTGTGTGGAGAGAGAGAGAGAGAATTTAAGTATTCTGGGTATATCTGCCAGCCAGAGCACATTATGGTGCATGTCCTTGGACTAAGCATGAGATTGGAGTTCTGAATTTTCTGTTCCCTAAATCATCTCGGTTCTCTCATACCTCTCAAAGCATAGCTTCTCATTTTACAGAGGGTGATTTTAGTCAAAGATACATACTTTTTATATGATGAGATCTCTGCATGCAAGCCAACACTTCATCTGGCCCTAATAAAAGAAACCACAAATCTTCATACTTTTAAAAAGTACTTCTAAAAAATTTCAAACACATACTCTTGCAGAGAGGTTAGTGTAATGGACCCTCCTCATACCATCAACAAGCTTTAGAGTTAGCAACTCAGAAACAATCATGTTTCCTCTATACCTCCACATCTTTGATTATTCTCTTCACCGGATTGTTTTGAAGCAGTTCCCAGACACGATATAATTTTGTTCATAAATATATCAGATATACACTTTTAAATATAAAAGATTATATAACGTATATAGTAGATGATGTGTAGGGCTTTTCTGGGATAATTATGTTCATGTAAATGCTTCATATATGACATTTTATTTAGTATCATAAAAACCCTGTGAAGCAGTTAACTATATCCACTTTAGACAGTAGAAAACTGAGAGATTAAAATAAGTGTTTGCCTGAGGTTACCAAACTGGTACTTGAGAGAGACAGGATTCAAACTTATGTCTTTAGATCAGTAACTCTTAGCCATCAATATAGACAGCTATGGCAATTTTAATCTGTATTATCTTTTCATTCAGATTTCCTAGTAGCAAGAAAAAGACTTTAAACTCTTAAAATGATCTTAGAGAAGCACTCATACCTACATCAAAGACTGCAACCTGCCTAATACATTTGGTGCAATATATAAAAATTTTTAATGATTAAAGACTGCTTTTTGAAGATGTATTAGGAGAAATGTATTAGGAGAAATGCTTGAGTTGGTGTTAAAACCAGATAAAGGAGAGAGAAAGGGCAGAGAAAGAAACATTTCTAATGGCACAGAATGAAGAGATGACATCTTGAAAGCCTGCAAGTTTACTATTAGTTGGTTTATAGAGAATAATAGGAATGATCAATGGTAAAAGTAGAAAGGTAGTTGTTGGCCAGGTCATCAATGTTGGCATATACCATGCTAATTATTTTAAAATTTATGTAATATCACTAAAGTATTTTTAATTGGGAAGTAAAAAAATAAGATTAGCTTTCTAAAGATCGTCTGTCAGTGGTGTGGCGAATACATCCTGGTGTGCTGGTAGGGGAGCAAGCATGAGATAGAAAAGTCAGAGAAGGGATGTTGAATTAATGTTTCTGAGAACTAATAAGGGACTCAACTAAAGGTGTAGCAATGAGCAGGATGTGTGGCTTATGGAAATATTTAGGTGATAGAATTAATAGGACTTGTTCAGTTTCAGATCCCTGTGTGTCACGTCATCCAGATGTCGCTTTTCAGTACAGAGTTGAGTGTTTGAGTCTCTGCTTAAAAGATATATCTAAGCTAGGGGATTAGATGTGGTAATAGTGTGCGACTAGTGGGTCATTGAAACCACAAGACCAAATGTTGTCACTTAGAGAAAAATGCATAGTGAACACAATAGAGGCTCAGGACAGAAACCTGGCAAGACCAAATTATAAGGAAGATAGGGAAGAAACACAGGCCACAAAGGAGACTGAGAAACTGAAGCCAGTAGGATGGGAGGGCAACCAGGAGATAGAAAGATTTTTCAAGAGAATATGGGAAATTATGAAATCTAAAATTCTGAGTAATTAAAGCTAAAGATGTATATAATCAAAGTGCATAAAATCATGTGTAGACATTTAGTAATAGACCAAGATTCATAAAAAAGGTGTTATTCACAGAAGCTTGAATGATGTCATTTTATTCACATATATACACACATATTATATAGAGAGGTAATTCTAAATCTTGTGCCACAAACATAATACAGGATGAAAATCTCAAATAGATTTATATGGAGCTCAGGAAAATTACTGAATTCACGAATTCATTAACCAGTTTGACAAATATTGATCGTATATAAGGCACTGGATTAGAATATTTTGTAATCTTTCCTCTACAAACTCCTGAAAGAAATTTTGGTGGCACATACTTCTTCTGCTCCTATAATAGAGGTATCTATATGTCCTCTGGAGTAGATGGTTCCTAAGAGCAGATGCTATGATTCATTCTTACGGTGTACTAAAATTAGAACAATGTCTTGCACGTAGCAAAAGTACAGATAATATTTAGTGATTGGATGAAGCATGACAGTGGGAATAGAGGACTTTGTGATTGATTATATCCATCAACAAGATGTCCCTTGGCACTGCTGTCAGAGAGAACATTTCTTGCTAAATGTTCTGACTCAGAACAGCTTTTTCAATGCAGCTTTAGAGAGACATGTAAAGTAATGGCTACTGACAATATTCATGGGTAATATGGTAAGCGCGCACCACAGCTTTAAAAAGTCTATCTTTGATAACAAAATTGTTTTTTGCTATTTATTTGTGATTTGTTCTGAACACTTTTACAACTCCTGAGCTATTTTTAGTTCCCCCTTTAAATTTCTCATGATTCTGGTCTTACTTTCTTATCTTTTATCCATGGATCTGTGGTTGGGAGGCACTGGGCTCATTCAGTCATCCTGGCTATCACTATGCCAATGTTAATGTCAATGTATTTCTGAATAACGATATGCTCTATTCAGATACGTTAATTTTTTTTACCTTCATTTTACCCATTGCACTAAAATTTGTTGCCATCACTTTCTACCAAATAATACATCATACCATGTTTGGCTATTTAAATTATTCCTAATTATGTTCTTATAAAAATATTGTCTCCTCTTGCCTTCCTACTCTTCAAGTATGTTAAGATACCTTGAGTTGCACTTTTTAAAAAGATATGCTTGGTCCCATTATGTTGCCCAGGTTGGTCTCGAACTCCTGGTCTCAAGTGATCCTTCCACCTCAGCCTTTCAAGTAGCTAGGACTATAGGCACATGTTACCATGCTCAGCTTGAGCTGTGCTTTTAAGATATAAATTAGTCTGTGCTAATTTTTTGGCTTTTAATTTGAATTACTATCCTTGACTCTTTGATCATTGTAGTTGCTCTTCTGAAATTGCAATATAAATAATCTAAATTGATTCACTATTTAGGTATCAAGTTCTAAAAACCTAATTTCATGCAATTTTCCAAGTAGTATAAAAATGCATTTTTTATTTTTTAAAAATGTAGCAATTTAAACACGAAGACCTCCTTAATCTCATTTAGTTACTAGAACATAGACCTTCTTAATCTCTTTTGGTTACTAGAAAAGTACATTTTTAAAAAATCTGTGTTTTGTAAAGTTCTTTGTATTATACAGATTGTGTATGGGATTTATATATAAGATATTGTTTGATCCCAAAAGGCCAGGCACAATTCTTCTGAATTTTATCAGAAATAACATTTTTTCTTTTTTTTGAGACAGAGTTTCCCTCTTGTTTCCCAGGCTAAAGTGCAATGGCACGATCTCGGGTCACTGCAGCCTCCACCTCCTGGGATCAAGGGATTCTCCTGCCTCAGCCTCCTGAGTAGCTGAGGTTAAAGGCATCTGCCACCATGCCCAGCTAATTTTTTTGTATTTTTAGTAGAGACAGGGTTTCGCCATGTTGGCCAGGCTGGTCTCGAACTCCTGTCCTCAGGTGATCTGCCCACCTCGGCCTCTCAAAGTGCTGGGATTATAGGCGTGAGCCACTGGGCCCACCTAGAAATAACATTTTGTTTTAATTGTCATTCAACCAACATCACAGATTTGATTACATACCACATGCCAAGCACTATGTAAGGCATTGTGCTGAATATTATCAGTGAGGCCAGGGTGAATTGTCACCAGCTGTAGTTCCCACCCTGCAACTACTCACTTTAGTGTGAAAGACAGAAGGATGAATAAATTTCTTTTTTTTTTTTTTTTTTTGAGATGGAGTCTCGCTCTGTTGGCCAGGCTGGAGTGCAGTGGCGCAATCTCTGCTCACTGCAAGCTCTGCCTCCCAGGTTCACGCCATTCTCCTGCCTCAGCCTCCTGAGTAGCTGGGACTACAGGCGCCCGCCACCACGCCTGGCTAATTTTTTGTATTTTTAGTAGAGACGGAGTTTCACCATGTTAGCCAGGATAGTCTCCATCTCCTGACCTCGTGATCCACCCGCCTCGGCCTCCCAAAGTGCTGGGATTATAGACGTGAGCCACTGAGAAATTTCTAATACATATAGAAAAAGATAAATTGTTATACCAGGGATAAAACATATAATAGAAATGTGAAGTAGAACAAGATAGAGACTTAACAATATTGCTTGGCTTCACGGGAGAGATGGGATTTGAGTTAGGCCTAAGTGAATAGGCTTCCAAAGATGTCTGTCAAGGGAGGACATTCTAGATAGTGGGGATAGTATGAGCAAAGACATAGAAACAAAAGAGTAGACATCATTTAGGAAAACAAGGGTTGTTGTGTTTAGAACATGTATTTTACAGCAAAATAGTGCAAGAAAAAATGGATAATTTTCTGGAAAATTCTGAATGCCTGGCTGGGAAGTTTTGATATTATAAGGAAGGGCACTGTGAAACAATATTAAACAAAAATGTGTATGTTTTGAATTGTTTTTTTCCCCCATTTATAGTTGAAATCATGGCAATACATTTAAATATGTCTATTAATATGATTTTCTTTCTGTAATTTTTTGCGGTACAGTCCTTCAGGTAGCCTCACTTTATCTCAAGGAAGATCGGCATTGCTACATCAGAGACTAAAACAATAATGAGAGAGACAGAAGACAAAGAACATCAGTACTAATTTTGAATTGTAAAATTCTGTTTCTGTGTTCTTTGCAAAACAACAGCCTTAATATTTTAGTGTTGCTACAATATAAGAGGATTTTCTAATTTTCTATAGCTTCACTGAGAGATCTGGTGCCAGTTATCTGACTCTATTGTAGTGTTCCTTCACCAGTGTGGAGTGGACACTCTTTTAAAGCTTAATCCTCTAGAGAAGAAGTGAGAGATGATATGCAGAAGAGGCAGTAGAGCGCTCAACCTATGTGCTCTATCTGGCTGTGAAAAAAAAAGACAAGTGTAATCAAAATAGAAAAGAACATCTAGTGCAGATAGACACTTTTCTAAAACTTGGTGGCCTTGAGCATCCTTCTCTGCTACCTCCACATGGCTAAGAAAGCCCATTGTTATCCAGACACCATCTCTCCAAAAAGGATGAAGGAGAAAGCATCTGAAAGACCTACTTGAGAAAGACAAAATCAATTAGAAAAGACAAGTTAACAAGGAAAAAAAAAAATACTGTAGCCCAGGTTATTTGAAGAGTGTTTTGTTTTCTCTTCTACTATTGAAAGAAGTAGGAATTTCAAAGGAAAATCGATGAGTTATAGGGCAAAAAAATGCCATGTGCTTTGCATATCTGAACATTGTTTGTAATTTCTTTACCTCTTGAAGTGGTTCATCTGTTTGTAACTAATTATTTACTTCTTTTAATTATACCACAACAATCAGATAGTAAAGGACTAAGAAGACATCATTCGGGCTAGTCAAGCCCTGTAGCAATTTGCTGCTCTCAATTGTTGCCTGGGTCACAGGTGAGAACAAGTGACTCATAGGTCCAAGAAGGAAGGTAGCTGGAGAGCCTCAGGTTACGTATGAAGAAGGAAGCAGGGAAGTTGAGAGACACCAGGAGAGTAAAGGAGGCAGGAAGTACGATGTCAGGCAGAAAGAAGACTGGTGATTACATGACTGAGATTCAGATTATTTGGACATATTGATCGCTCTCCAAGTTGGGTACTATCACTTTGGGGTACATAAGACCATATTAAATTTATTTCTATTTATTTTATTTAAAAATTATTTACTACTTGATTTATTTTTCATTCAGTCAAGTTTTGTAAAATAAACTTATATAGTCTTTTGTTCCCCTCCTTATTGCCGTCAAGCCTTTAAACCCTAAACTAATTGCTATGTATCTGGTTAGGAGTTTTATTTGGCAATATTTACAAATATTAATATAAGGACCCTATCATTTCAAACTCTACTGTTAAATAGGAAGAAAAATGCATTTGGCATTTTATGTAAAATGACCTTGTTTCAAACAAAACATACATGCAATAAAATGAAAAATGTAGCTAGTGATGCAAATCATTGGTTGCCAGAAAGGAAGAAGACAAGAGGTACTGACACCAAATGGGTGGGAGAGAACTCTTGGGAGTGGTGGAAATGTTCTGTGTCTTTCTTGTAATGATGATTACATGGCCACATCCATTTGCCAAAACTCATTGAACCGGACACTTAAAATGAATATAGTTTGTCCTATGTAAAGTCTACCTCAATAAAGTTGATTGAAAAAGAAAAAGAATGTTGTAAACATAGTAATTTTGCCAACCCATCAAGGAGGTATGTTTTCTTAGGTTTGAATTCCTGCTGGGGCCCTTACAAGTTGAGTGGGCAAGTGACAACCCTCTACACTTCAGTTTCTTTATCACCTGGAATTAACAGTAATATCTATTCCCTAGTAGCTGTATTAAGGAAACATGACAATGCATGTAAAGCATATGGGGGAGGGCCATGAGGACATACCTTCATCTTCTCTGTACAGACAAATTGGAGATAACAAGAAAACCTTTACTAATGGACCTTAATAATACAATCTCAATTATAAGAGATAGTTCAAATCTACATATATAATTATTGTTTTCTCTAATATAAAAGTATTCTTTTTTTATTTCTTTATTTCAGGAGAAAATATCATACTCAGTTTTTCTTACATAAACTTTGAAGGGAAAAAGTTTTTAATGTGCTGTTAGTAAGGAGGATTGATACAGCATTCTAGTAATGGTCATATAGTTTTCTTCCAATTCCCAAGTCCCAAAGTACATTGTACCAAAAATGAAGAGGAACTATATTAGATCCTGTTAAAATAACTTCCTTTAAAAGTAAAAGATGTCAGTCTCTTCTTTGGTTCTATAACCAGTTTTGGAATGTTCTGCTGAGTTCTTTTAAATCAGCTTAACTTATGGTTCAAGGTATCATAGTTACTTGAGTATGAAGTTAATTCATTTAAACAAACAGTCTAGCTCCTGATTCTGAGATTTACATTGTGTCCAAAGATGGTATAAAATACATTCACTCACAATAAAATGATAAGAGTTATTGCTCTTGGCCTCTCTATAACTGTTCTTGTTAAAGAATGAGTTGGCTTCTTAAAATGATGACTAAAAAGCTCGTCATCTTCAAGATAGGAAAGGAATGAGTTTACCACAAAATACTTAAATAAGATTTCACCAGAGGCTGATGAAAGTCAGAGAAAAATAAAATCTCTTACTTATTTTTATTTGTTTGCAACTTACATCTGACTTGCACTTGCTTATGAAATGAATTCAAGAGAAGGCCTAGAGCCTTGCACATTGTAGATATATACCTCAAAGGTTTGGGAGGAAAAAGATAAGTGGAATTAAGCTGAGTTTATTTATTTAAAAATGTGCTAAATATCTTTAATTTCCTGTTATTGAGCAATAGTGATGAGAGTTGGTGAGGAACCCACCTTTGCTGCATGGTGATGAAATGTGACCTATAATTTTGAACACATTCAATTACTCATTTGTATTCCAGCATCCAGACTTCACTCAGGCCATTAATTTTAGTGAAATTTACAATATAGTAGACAAAAGCCCTGTTCTAGAGTCAGGTAAATCTGGGCTTGAATAGTGGCTCTCCAATCCAGTAAACAAGTAGTGTGAGCTCCACACTTGCCTCTCCAACTTGAAAATAATGATAGTAGCCAGATCACAAGCTTTTGAGAGAATTAAATTTAGTAGCACATAGCAAAGGCCTATTTCTACTTCTTGCACATTGTAGGCTTGTCCAGTGACCCCTTCCTCCATTCACACACAGAAATTCCTGTGGTGCAAGTGGTTGTTGTACACTGGTATATACTACAATGAGCAAAATTTAAAATCTCACTTTCTTTTTTTTTGTACGCAAAGTAAATGGGGAATAATACAGGAAAATCATACCTTTTTAAAAATTTCCAACTTTTATTTTAAGTTCAGGGAAATCATACCTTTACACAAGTGTATTTAATCCCTATTTTAACCTGCCCTACAATTTTTTGACCTTATATACATGACTATCTATGCCCCACATAATTCACATTTTCATTTTTTCTCTAAGTATTGTGTTTTTGAAGATGTAACCATATTTTTTCAGCCTTCCTTGATAGATGCCAACATGGCTCAGTCTGCACTCTCTTTAGTAACGGGTTACTCTAAGAGCTTCTAGTCTCTCTGTTTACAATTCAGTTGAATTTTGCCATCCCCAGTTGTCTACTGAGGAACTTTATATGACAAATAACTGCATGTGGATATAGCATATTAAAAACTAAAGTCATTATCCTTTCTCTTGTCAGCCCTCCTTTCTTTGTGTTCTTCCGTCCATATTCCTCTTCCCGGGTGGTGATTGTCCCACACACTGAGGTGTTTTGTTTTTTTTGGTTTTTTTTTTTTCAGAGTCTTGCTCTTGGCACCCAGGCTGGAGTGCAGTGGCATGATCTCGGCTCACTGCAACCTCCACCTCCTGGGTTCAAGCGAGTCTCATGCCTCAGCCTCCTGAGTATCTGGGATTACAGGCGCCCACCGCCACACCCGGCTAATTTTTGTACTTTTAGTAGAGACAGGGTTTTGCCATGTTGGCGAGGCTGGTCTCAAACTCCTGACCTCAGGTGATCCTCCCACCTTCGCCTCCCAAAGTGTGGGGATTATAGGCATGAGCCATCGCTCCCAGCCTGTTTTTTAAATTAGACATCTTTGAAGCATTCTTCATGTCTCATTTTTCTTTCTTACCATATCTTGCTGATCCAGTTCAATTCACTCTATGACGCAACATGAAACCTTTCATCTGGTGTTATCATTTACACAGCCTTTCTAGATACAGGACAAGATGATTCTTACGTCCACTCTTCATTCCTGCTGTTTACTCTATTCAGAATGTTCTCTGAACAAGCTACAATTTCAAGGTCCAGTTAAAGTTTTCATGTTTCCATGTTCAATGTTTTCATGAGATCTTATTTTGGGCAGCGGTTTAGGCCTTGTGGCATCTGCTCTCTTACTTTCTAGTATGATGGTCTTATGTATATGTTTACCTTCCTTGAGAAGGTCGACAGAAGGCAAATGGGCTCTGTGTCAGATGCACTAGGTTCATTTCTTAGCTTCATAACTTACCAGTTTCGTCTTCAATAAAATGGGTTTTATGTACTACCAATAATTTGTTGATATAGTAATACATAAAATAGCATAATTTAAACTTTTTATTAGAAAGTACCACATATAGAACAGTTATTTTTATTATGCTTTTGCATTTGAATCTGATGTGGCCTCAATCAAAAAAAGTTACCAAGATTGTTCAAAAATTGCTTTTTTGTTGACTAATTGGACTGAAAATTTAAGAATACATTCTTGCTTCATGTGTGAAGGAAATAGGCAATGTTTCTGATGAAACATGTATCAAGACATTTAAGATCATGACTTTTTTTTTTTTTCCAAACATGATCTCACTTTATAACCCAGGCAAGAGTGCAGTGGCATGACCATAGCTCACTGCAGCCTTGAACTACAAGGCTCAGGTAACCCTCCAGCCTTAGACCCCCGAGTAGAACTACAGGCACATGCCACAATGCTTGGCTAATTATTTTTTGTTTTTTTGTAGAGATAGAGTCTCACTATGTTGCCCAGGATTGTCTCAAACTTTTGGGCTCAAGCAAACCTCTTGCCTCAGCCTGACAAAGTGCTGGGGTTACGGGTGTGAGCCACCACATCTGGCCAAGATAATAAATTTTTGAAAAAGAAGTAGCTTAGAAAATGAATATCCTGAATACAATGCCTTGTATTTACCATTAAATGAAGTAAAAAGTAAAACAAAAACTAGGATGAAACTATATCTTGGTGCATAGTCTAGTCACACTAATTCATTTCTACAATTTTTCTTATTTCCTTGCCTCCAGACTTTTCCTGCTTTAATCTCTTCAATGCCCAACTCAGAGATAAATCTTCCTAAAATATCATTCTCACCATGTTGCTTTCCTGGTCAAGAACCTACAGGCTCTCCTCATAGATTACTGCATCAAGATCCCAGTTCTCAGCTGGGCATGATGACTCATGCCTGTAATCCTAGCACTTTGACAGGTTGAGGTGGGTGCATAGCTTGAGCCCAGGGAGTTCAAGAACAGTCTGGGCAACATGGCAAAACCCCATCTCTACCAAAAAAAAAAAAAAAGGAAAATTGGCCAGGTGTGGTGGTGCATGCCTGTAGTTCAGCTACTCGGAGGCTGAGGCAGGAGGATCACTTGAGCCCAGGAGGTTGAGGTTGCAGTGAGCTGAAATTGCATCACTACACTCCAGCCCAAGTGATAGAGTGAAAGACTCTGTCAAACAAACCAACAAACAAACAAAAAACAAAAACACTCAAATTCTCTACTTGAAATTCACGGTTCTGGCAGAGAAACAACAAAAAAAGAAAATTTCAGGCCAATATCCCTGATGAACATCGATGCGAGAATCCTCAATAAAATACTGGCAAACTGAATCCAGCAGCACATCAAAAAGCTTATCCACCACGACCAAGTCAGCTTCATACCTGGGATGCAAGGCTGGTTCAACATATGCAAATCAATAAATGTGATCCATCACATACACAGAACCAATGACAAAAACACATGATTATCTCAATAGATGCAGAAAAAGCCTTTGACAAAATTCAACACCCCTTCGTGCTAAAAACTCTCAATAAACTAGGTATCAGTGGTACCTATCTCAAAATAATAAGAGCTATTTATGACAAACCCACAGCCAATATTATACTGAATGGGCAAAAACTGGAAGCATTCCCTTTGAAAACTGGCACAAGACAAGGATGCCCTCTCTCACCACTCCTATTCAGCATAGTATTGGAAGTTCTGGCCAGGGCAATCAGGTGAGAGAAAGAAAGAAAGGGTATTCAAATAGGAAGAGAGGAAGTCAAATTGTCTCTGTTCGAGATGACATGATTGTATATTTAGAAAACCCCATTGTCTCAGCACAAAATCTCCTTAAGCGATAAGCAACTTCAGTAAATTCTCAGGTATAAAATCAATGTGCAAAAATCACAAGCATTCCAATACACCAATAACAGACAAACAGCCAAATCATGAGTGAACTCCCATTCACAATTGCTACTTAGAGAATAAAATACCCAGGAATCCAACTTACAAGGGATGTGAAGGACCTCTTCAAGGAGAACTACAAACCTGTTCAAGGACATAAGAGAGGACATAAACAAATGGAAAAACATTCCATGCTCATGGATAGGAAGAATCAATATCATGAAAATGGCCATACTGCCCAAAGTAATTTATATATTCAATGCTATCCCCATCAAGCTACCATTGACTTTCTTCACAGAATTGGAAAAAACTACTTTAAACTTCATATGGAACCAAAAAAGAGTCTGCATAGCCGAGACAATCCTAAGCAAAAAGAACAAAGCTGGAGGCATCATGCTACCTGACTTCAAACTATACTACAAGGCTACAGTAACCAAAACAGCATGGTACTGTTACCAAAACAGATATATAGACCAATAGAACAGAACAGAGACCTCAGAAATAATGTCACACATCTACAACCATCTGATCTTTGACAAACCTGACACAAACAAGCAATGAGGAAAAGATTGGTGTTGGGAAAACTGGCTAGCCATATGCAGAAAACTGAAACTGGACCCCTTCCTTACACCTTATACAAAAATCAACTCAAGATGGATTAAAGACTTAAATGTAAGACCTAAAACCTTAAAAATCCTAGAAGAAAACTTGGGCAGTACCATTCAGGACATAGGCATGGGCAAAGACTTCATGTCTAAAACACCAAAAGCAATGGCAACAAAAGCCAAAATTGACAAATGGGATCTAATTAAACTAAAAAGCTTCTGCACAGCAAAAGGAATTATCATCAGAGTGAACAGGCAACCTACAGAATGGGAGAAAAATTTTGCAATCTATCTGTCTTACAAAGGGCTAATATCCAGAATCTATAAAGAATTTAAACAAATTTACAAGAAAAAAACAAACAACCCCCTGGAAAAGTAGGCAAAGGATATGAACAGACACTTCTCAAAAGAAGACATTTATGCAGCCAACAAACATATGAAAAAATGCTCGTCATCACTGGTCATTAGAGAAATGCAAATCAAAACCACAATGAGATACCATCTCACACCAGTTACAATGGCGATCATTAAAAAGTCAGGAAACAACAGATTCTGATGAGGATGTGGAGAAATAGGAATGCTTTTATACTGTTGGTGTAAGTGTAAATTAGTTAGACCATTGTGGAAGACAGTGTGGCGATTCCTCAAGGATCTGGAACTAGAAATACCATTTGATCCAGCAATCCTATTACTGGATATATACCCAAAGAATTATAAATTATTCTACTATAAAGACACATGCACATGTATGTTTACTGCAGCACTATTCACAATAGCAAAGACTTGGAACTAACCCAAATGTCCATCAATAATAGACTGGATAAAGAAAATGCAGCACATATACACCATAAATACTATGTAGCCATCAAAATGGATGAGTTCATGTCTTTGCAGGGACATGGATTAAGCTGGAAATCGTAATTCTCAGCAAACTGTCACAAGAACAGAAAACCTAACACCACATTTTTTCACTCATAAGTGGGAGTTGAACAATGAGAACACATGGACACAGGGAGGGGAACATTACACACTGGGGCCTGTCAGGGGGATGGGGGACTAGGGGAGGAATAGCATAGGAGAAATACCTAATGTAGGTGATGGGTTGATGGTTGCAGCAAACCACCATGGCACATGTATACCTAGGTAAAAAAACTTCACATTCTGCACATGTACTCTAGAACTTAAAGCATAATAATAAAAAAAAGAAATTGATGGTTCTTTGTCATCTGGTCCCAATTTATCTATTATTTTAGGAAGTGTGACCAACGAAGTGTTTCTACCAAAGGTGTTCAACATTTTATCACTTATGACATGAATCGTCAATGCCTCTAGGGCCATCTAAAGTAGTTTTTGTTTCGTGAAATTTCCTTAACTGTTAGAACTGATATTATTAGTATAGGAATCCAATATGAAATCAAAATACATTTATTGTTAATTAGAAAATGTCAAGCTTTGCCGCTGGGCATGGTGGCTTATGCCTGTAATCCCAGCACTTTGGGAGGCCAAGGCAGGTGGATCACGAGGTCAGGAGATTGAGACCATCCTGGCTAACATGGTGAACCCGTGTCTCTACCAAAAATACAAAAAATTAGCCTGGCGTGGTGGTGGGCGCCTGTAGTCCCAGCTACTCTGGAGGCTGAGGCAGGAGAATGGCGTGAACCTGGGAGGTGGAGCTTGCAGTGAGCCGAGATTGCGCCCCTGCACTCCAGCCTGGGCGACAGAGCGAGACTCCGTCTCAAAAAAAAAAAAAAAAAAAAAGTCAAGCTTTATGGTGGAAGCTTTGAGGAGTAGAAAGATGAATTAGATACAGACTTTGCTTCTAGTCTATTATGAAGTTTATTGGGGCTCATAGAAAGTGCTATCAAAATGGAGAAGAGAAAAGAGTAATGCATGTTGTGTGTGTGTTCATTTCTACAATTATTGGGATCAGAGAAGTGTTTGGGGGGACGAAGTGACATCTAAATTACCGTTGGAAAAAGAATAAACTTATTCTATAAGCACAGTAGACATAGAGTCTAAGAACCCACCATACCTTTAGGAGCCCACAAAAATGTTTTAATTTTAATTTATTGCAAGCTCAGAAAAATAATAATGCATTTCTATATTTAATGTATTCATTTAACAAATATTTATTAAGCACCTACTATATCCTAGATATCGTACTAGGTACTGAGGATGCAAATGTAAAGAGGGAGTCCTTGTCATTATGGAGATGACCTTCTAATAGGTTCAGAAGACAATGGACACACAAACTATCAAATAAATAATAATTTTCCAAGGTAGTAAATGCTTTGAAGGCAGTAAAGGTAGGCAATACATAGAGTAAATGTAGAGTGCTGTTATAACTGAGGTGGTCAGCATTCCAAGTGGGAGGAACATAGTAGAGGAAAAGCAAGTTCCCAAGAGTTTGCATGTTGGCAAATCAGATATGAGGCTGGTATGACTGGAGTGAGTGAATAAGGGAATGGCTGTATGGAATTAGGTTGGGGAGGAAGTTTACATTTTTGCATGTGATTGTGTAACATCTTGTATCTCTACCTTTGTTAATTTGTCTTCTTTTAAATTTATTTTTAATTTATACTAACTTGTTTTTAAAATTTATCTTTGTAAAGTATTTTGAAAGTTTTCTGGAACAGGGTGGTGTGCTTAAAATTCTCTTATATCCTGCCCAACATCTAGCAGTACATTGAGATTATGAAAGACGTTCAATAAACAGTTCTGATTGGTCTGGGTGACAGAAAATATATTCAGATATCACATAAAGTTCCACTGAAAGGAGCCAAGAATTCAGTTTGGTCTTAGATAAAATAATTTGTCATTTAGTTTACATAGTCCTATAAACATCTAAAGTAAAATAAGAGGTATCACATGGCTACTTTAAATAGTGTTGGCCTGTTTTTTTTTTAATTTTTATAAATTTGTTAGCACTATTCCAAGAGCACATTATAATCTGTGACTCAGTTTGGAATTTTATTCATTGTCATGGTAAACCAAGAAAAATGCTATCTGGGAGTAATACTTAGATATTATTTTTGGAAGCTCCATGGAATATGTATATATTTTCCTCCAATGTCTCCAAATCAATTCTAAGAAATTAAAGTAGTATAAAGATTTAATTTAAAAGGAATGTTTTATTAATTAATATACGCTTTGAATGCTTTCAGAAGTTGTGTTCAGACCAAGCATCAATCTGCATTTATGAGTTAGCAAAATGACACAGTATAATGTAAGTGTAAAATAAGGAGGCAGCAAATCTGATACATTTTGATGTATTCTGTAATGCTTATAATATCTGCAGATAAAACAATTCACTAAGGAACATAGCTGCTATGATTGGAATGTTTGTTCCCTCTGAAACTTATGTTGAGAGTTTTTTTGTGGCAGTGTTGAGATGTGGGGCCTTTAAGAGGTGATTGAGTCATGAGGGCTCTCATGAATGAGTTGATCCACTCATGAATTAATGGATCAATGGGTTATCATAGGTGTGAGACTGGTGGCTTCATAAAAAGAAGAAAGACCTGAGCTGCTACGTTTAGACCCCTTATCTTGTGATGCCCTGAGCTGCCTCTGGGCTCTGCAGAGAATTCCCACCAGCAAGAAGGACCTCACCGAATGCAGCTTCTCAATCTTGGACTTCTGAGCCTCCATAACTGTAGGAAATAAATTCCTTTTCTTTATAGATTACCTAGTTTCAGATGTTCTGCTCTAAGCAACAGAAAATAAAATAAGACAATAGCACTATTTATACTTGTCACAATTACTGGGCTTAATTGCTGCTGTCCTTTGGGGGAGGTATTGGAATCTTACATTTTATTTTAATTTTTGTTAACAGAATTAATCTGATTCTGTTTATAAGTGAAAGATTGATTATGGGGAATTTGTATCTATGATAGGCTTTGCTCTTGATAGTGATGAATAAATCTTAATATTATTGCGTTTGGGTAACACTTAATCTTCAAAGGACTAGACAAACAGAAATTAATCCATCGATTAGTCTTTCCTCCCATTAAAACTGATACCTCCCATTTCCAAGGACAGCAAAGTCAGTTAAGAAGACTTAATCTTTTGATTTTATGTAAATTTTGTCACTTTCCAAAGAAACATTAAGATTATAATCTTTATGTAAGAATGAAGATTTTAAAGTGCAAATAGATTTATGACTCTTGAGGGTGGAGTGATTTATTATTAATTACTTTCCTTTTATTCTTAACTATGCTTCAAAGAATTACTCTGGAACTAAAATCCAAAGAATGTTTATATTAGATCTTCACTTATAATTAAGTTTTGTAGACCTAATTTGAGAATTTCATTATGTAAATATTTATATCACATTCCATTTAGCTCAGCATTTTAAAATACAGTCTCACAGGTAGAACATCTAGGAGAACTATTATGTATACGAGGGAATTCTGTATGGAGAACCACTTACCTAATTTTTACCTACTTGGGACTTCTGTATGTCCAGGAATTTATATTAGAATACACATTTACACATAATCTGTTAGTATGTATACCTAGGTATTTCATGGAGGGCTCAGGATTTTTAAAGACAAAATATGGTTGACTTAGAATCACTACACCACATATTTTAGGTAGAAAGTACAAAACATAAGATTTATTTTAAATATGTGTGTGTGTATTCCATATTCTAGATGTTAGGGTCTTATATTAATTTCTAATTTATTGACACTGAGAATTAAAGACCTGCCTGGGGACGACCTAAACTAGTATTGATAATATAATAATACTAGCAGAGTAAGCGGCTCTACTTTAGGTCCTTCAGTTTCTCATTGTAATACTTACTCTTATCTTGTTATCACTGAGTGTTGCTCAATTATTCTGTCCTTGTCACTTAAGTTTTAAAAAATGCTCTTATTTAGAAAAAAATCTCAACCTTATAAAAATTGCAAGAATAATTTAAATAACACTTTCCTGAGACATGTGAGAGTGAAGGAACATCTTAGTGCCTCATCACCCCTAAATACTTTAGCATAGATCAAAGACTTTCTATTACATAACCACATTTAGGAAATTTATATTAATACATTACTACCATCTAAGCCCTAGATTCCATTCATGTTTTTCCAGTAGTTTCAATATGCTACTTTATTTCAATATGGTACTTTATAAGAAAAGAACCAGTACAGAATTATGTACAACATTTAGTTGTCGTCTTATTTTGAACTCCTTCATTCTGGAACAGTTCTTTAGTCTTTCCTTGACTTCAGAACCATGACATTCTTAAAGATATTATAGGACTGTCATTTGGTAGAATGTTTCTCCGCTGGGTTTATCACGTTTCCTCATGATTAGAAGATTAAAGTTATGCAAGTTGGGCATGAATATCACAAAGTGACTCTGAATGCATTCATCCCATTGGGTGGCACATAAGTTTGATTTATTCCATTACTGGTGAAGTTAACTTTGATTACCTGATTTAGGTGGTATCTTCCAGGCTTCTCACCATACTTTCTTTCTTTTTATAGTTAATAAATATTTTCTGTGGGGAGGTATTTTGAGGCTATGCCAATATTCAATTTCTCATCAAAATTTTAATTAACTAATTTATATCTGCATGGATTAATGGATCCTCATTTTATGTAATGGGTCACACTCCAATATTCTCATTATTTACTTTGATGTTAAAATTTTCCCAGATTTGGTCAGTGGGTTTCCTTTCAAGGTAACTTCTGTAGTGTCCCTTTGACATTTCTCCATCATTTTCTAAGAATTTATTTCTTTTTGACAAGATATTCCACGCTCATATTACAACTTCTTTTTCCCAACCCTAAATGAATCATTTCTCCAAGGAGTTCTGCTTCCCTTGAGTGGACCATGCTATTTAGAAATCAGAATCTGAGTGTGAGGTGTGCTCATTACTATTGGAGATTAACAATCCCAAGCTGCAAGAGGTAGGGAATATACACACACACACACACACACACACCCACACACACACTTACATTTACATGGAGCATCTATCATCTATCTATCTATCTATCTATCCATCATCTATCTATCATCTATCTAGCTAGCTATCATCTATCTAATTAATAGTTCACAATAATGCCATTGTTTACAAAATCCAACACCACAGAGTTCATTCTTGCTTTTTCTTTTTTCCTGTCTGTAACCCTTTTGTCTGACATTTGAGAAACTAGGCTCTTATTATGCTTAATGTATTTTTTTGATCATTGCTTCTTGTGTATCCAACTTCCTAGTGCTACCACTGCCACACCAAACTTACATGTTTTCCTCACTCATGCTGGGCTCTGATACACTGTGCAGGGATGTTGCTGTCACTGACCTTTTCCTCGTGAAGATACTCTGCTCACCCCATTCAGGCTCCAACATGTCTCATTAGGCTGCCACCCCATATCCCTGGGCAGATGCTCTCCTTAATATTCTTATATATTTTTTATGTAATCTTATTAAACATCAACCTAGTTGTAATATCTTGGAGTGTAATCTAATCATATTAATCATATTATACCCCACATTTTATATTTTTTAAAAATAGTAATTTCAAAAAAGATAAAAGTGATGAACATTTTGTGTATTTCTGTATGCTGAATTTATCTATGTACTTATTTTTTCTATTTTAATTTTAAATAACTTGCTATTTTGTCTGCCTAAAACATTTTAGCCAGAAATTTCCGTAGCTACCTCCTTCCCATAATTCAAGTTTATGTTACTAAAATGTCACCACTTCAGAGAGGACTTTTTGGCCACACAAAATATCACCTCTCTTTCTGTCATTTTCTTCCCTTGTTTTTCTAACACCTGTCAAAATAAATTATATTATTTAATTACTTATTTGCTTATTGTTCTCATCCCCAATACATACACTCTGTAAGAACGTAGGCTTTATATATCTTATTCATTGAGAAGTTTCCAATATCTTCAGTTGTGTTTAGCACATGATATATAATCAGTAAACATTTTTAAAATATACTCAATAAATGTTTGTTGAATGATAAAATGTGTTAAGACATTGAAAAATTTTAAAAAAGAAAACAGCCGTATTTAATATATATTAAATAGGAAAAGTATGAATTATCATAATTTAGGAGTATTTTAATAGTTGATAATGGGTCAAGAAGTTGAGCATATAGTAACTACAAATAATATGAGATTGGAATTTTAGATACTTGCTACATAGTTTATTAGATCTGCTAATATTAATAAAAAGTAATAATTATATATAACAAATTTTAAATAATATCCATGTATTTTTATAAATATTAGCTATTATATTTAATAGTTAAGGAGTAGAAATAGTAACTACTACTTGAATCTTATTTCAAATATTTTATTATTTCTATATCTCGAATTTTACAATTTTTTTTTTTTTTTTTTTTTGTATTTATTTTTTTATTATTATTATTATTATTATTATACTTTAGGTTTTATGGTACATGTGCGCAATGTGCAGGTAAGTTACATATGTATACATGTGCCATGCTGGTGCGCTGCACCCACCAACTCGTCATCTAGCATTAGGTATATCTCCCAATGCTATCCCTCCCCCCTCCCCCCACCCCACAACAGTCCCCAGAGTGTGATGTTCCCCTTCCTGTGTCCATGTGTTCTCATTGTTCAATTCCCACCTATGAGTGAGAATATGCGGTGTTTGGTTTTTTGTTCTTGCGATAGTTTACTGAGAATGATGATTTCCAATTTCATCCATGTCCCTACAAAGGACGTGAACTCATCATTTTTTATGGCTGCATAGTATTCCATGGTGTATATGTGCCACATTTTCTTAATCCAGTCTATCATTGTTGGACATTTGGGTTGGTTCCAAGTCTTTGCTATTGTGAATAATGCCGCAATAAACATACGTGTGCATGTGTCTTTATAGCAGCGTGATTTCTAGTCCTTTGGGTATATACCCAGTAATGGGATGGCTGGGTCGAATGGAATTTCTAGTTCTAGATCCCTGAGGAATCGCCACACTGACTTCCACAAGGGTTGAACTAGTTTACAGTCCCACCAACAGTGTAAAAGTGTTCCTATTTCTCCACATCCTCTCCAGCACCTGTTGTTTCCTGACTTTTTAATGATTGCCATTCTAACTGGTGTGAGATGGTATCTCATTGTGGTTTTGATTTGCATTTCTCTGATGGCCAGTGATGGTGAGCATTTTTTCATGTGTTTTTTGGCTGCATAAATGTCTTCTTTTGAGAAGTGTCTGTTCATGTCCTTCGCCCACTTTTTGATGGGGTTGTTTGTTTTTTTCTTGTAAATTTGTTGGAGTTCATTGTAGATTCTGGATATTAGCCCTTTGTCAGATGAGTAGGTTGCGAAAATTTTCTCCCATTTTGTAGGTTGCCTGTTCACTCTGATGGTGGTTTCTTTTGCTCTGCAGAAGCTCTTGAGTTTAATTAGATCCCATTTGTCAATTTTGGCTTTTGTTGCCATTGCTTTTGGTGTTTTAGACATGAAGTCCTTGCCCATGCCTATGTCCTGAATGGTAATGCCTAGGTTTTCTTCTAGGGTTTTTATGGTTTTAGGTCTAACATTTAAGTCTTTAATCCATCTTGAATTGATTTTTGTATAAGGTGTAAGGAAGGGATCCAGTTTCAGCTTTCTACATATGGCTAGCCAGTTTTCCCAGCACCATTTATTAAATAGGGAATCCTTTCCCCATTTCTTGTTTTTGTCAGGTTTGTCAAAGATCAGATACTTGTAGATATGTGGCATTATTTCTGACGGCTCTGTTCTGTTCCATTGATCTATATCTCTGTTTTGGTACCAGTACCATGCTGTTTTGGTTACTGTAGCCTTGTAGTATAGTTTGAAGTCAGGTAGTGTGATGCCTCCAGCTTTGTTCTTTTGGCTTAGGATTGACTTGGCGATGCGGGCTCTTTTTTGGTTCCATATGAACTTTAAAGTAGTTTTTTCCAATTCTGAGAAGAAAGTCATTGGTAGCTTGATGGGGATGGCATTGAATCTGTAAATTACCTTGGGAAGGATGGCCATTTTCATGATATTGATTCTTCCTACCCATGAGCATGGAATGTTCTTCCATTTGTTTGTATCCTCTTTTATTTCCTTGAGCAGTGGTTTGTAGTTCTCCTTGAAGAGGTCTTTCACATCCCTTGTAAGTTGGATTCCTAGGTATTTTATTCTCTTTGAAGCAATTGTGAATGGGAGTTCACTCATGATTTGGCTCTCTGTTTGTCTGTTATTGATGTATAAGAATGCTTGTGATTTTTGCACGTTGATTTTGTATCCTGAGACTTTGCTGAAGTTGCTTATCAGCTTAAGGAGATTTTGGGCTGAGACAATGGGGTTTTCTAGATATACTATCATGTCATCTGCAAACAGGGACAATTTGATTTCCTCTTTTCCTAATTGAATACCCTTGATTTCCTTCTCCTGCCTAATTGCCCTGGCCAGAACTTCCAACACTATGTTGAATAGAAGTGGTGAGAGAGGGCATCCCTGTCTTGTGCCAGTTTTCAAAGGGAATGCTTCCAGTTTTTGCCCATTCAGTATGATATTGGCTGTGGGTTTGTCATAAATAGCTCTTATTATTTTGAGATACGTCCCATCAATTCCTAATTTATTGAGAGTTTTTAGCATGAAGGGTTGTTGAATTTTGTCAAAGGCCTTTTCTGCATCTATTGAGATAATCATGTGGTTTTTGTCTTTCGTTCTGTTTATATGCTGGATTACATTTATTGATTTGCGTATATTGAACCAGCCTTGCATCCCAGGGATGAAGCCCACTTGATCATGGTGGATAAGCTTTTTGATGTGCTGCTGGATTCTGTTTGCCAGGATTTTATTGAGGATTTTTGCATCAATGTTCATCAAGGATATTGGTCTAAAATTCTCTTTTTTTGTTGTGTCTCTGCCAGGCTTTGGTATCAGGATGATGCTGGCCTCATAAAATGAGTTAGGGAGGATTCCCTCTTTTTCTATTGATTGGAATAGTTTCAGAAGGAATGGTACCAGCTCCTCCTTGTACCTCTGGTAGAATTCGGCTGTGAATCCATCTGGACCTGGACTTTTTTTGGTTGGTAAGCTATTGATTATTGCCACAATTTCAGCTCCTGTTATTGGTCTATTCAGAGATTCAACTTCTTCCTGGTTTAGTCTTGGGAGGGTGTATGTGTCGAGGAATTTATCCATTTCTTCTAGATTTTCTAGTTTATTTGCATAGAGGTGTTTGTAATATTCTCTGATGGTAGTTTGTATTTCTGTGGGATTGGTGGTGATATCCCCTTTATCATTTTTTATTGCATCTATTTGATTCTTCTCTCTTTTTTTCTTTATTAATCTTGCTAGCGGTCTATCAATTTTGTTGATCCTTTCAAAAAACCAGCTCCTGGATTCATTTATTTTTTGAAGGGTTTTTTGTGTCTCTATTTCCTTCAGTTCTGCTCTGATTTTAGTTATTTCTTGCCTTCTGCTAGCTTTTGAATGTGTTTGCTCTTGCTTTTCTAGTTCTTTTAATTGTGATGTTAGGGTGTCAATTTTGGATCTTTCCTGCTTTCTCTTGTGGGCATTTAGTGCTATAAATTTCCCTCTACACACTGCTTTGAATGCATCCCAGAGATTCTGGTATGTTGTGTCTTGGTTCTCGTTGGTTTCAAAGAACATCTTTATTTCTGCCTTCATTTCGTTATGTACCCAGTAGTCATTCAGGAGCAGGTTGTTCAGTTTCCACGTAGTTGAGCGGTTTTGAGTGAGATTCTTAATCCTGAGTTCTAGCTTGATTGCACTGTGATCTGAGAGACAGTTTGTTACAATTTCTGTTCTTTTACATTTATTGAGGAGAGCTTTACTTCCAAGTATATGGTCAATTTTGGAATAGGTGTGGTGTGGTGCTGAAAAAAATGTATAGTCTGTTGATTTGGGGTGGAGAGTTCTGTAGATGTCTATTAGGTCCGCTTGGTGCAGAGCTGAGTTCAATTCCTGGGTATCCTTGTTGACTTTCTGTCTCGTTGATCTGTCTAATGTTGATAGTGGGGTGTTAAAGTCTCCCATTATTAATGTGTGGGAGTCTAAGTCTCTTTGTAGGTCACTCAGGACTTGCTTTATGAATCTGGGTGCTCCTGTATTGGGTGCATATATATTTAGGATAGTTAGCTCTTCTTGTTGAATTAATCCCTTTACCATTATGTAATGGCCTTCTTTGTCTCTTTTGATCTTTGTTGGTTTAAAGTCTGTTTTATCAGAGACTAGGATTGCAACCCCTGCCTTTTTTTGTTTTCCATTTGCTTGGTAGATCTTCCTCCATCCTTTTATTTTGAGCCTATGTGTGTCTCTGCACGTGAGATGGGTTTCCTGAATACAGCACACTGATGGGTCTTGAGTCTTTATCCAGTTTGCCAGTCTGTGTCTTTTAATTGGAGCATTTAGTCCATTTACATTTAAAGTTAATATTGTTATGTGTGAATTTGATCCTGTCATTATGATGTTAGCTGGATATTTTGCTCGTTAGTTGATGCAGTCTCTTCCTAGTCTCGATGTTCTTTACATTTCGGTATGATTTTGCAGTGGCTGGTACCGGTTGTGCCTTTCCATGTTTAGCGCTTCCTTCAGGAGCTCTTTTAGGGCAGGCCTGGTGGTGACAAAATCTCTCAGCATTTGCTTGTCTGTAAAGTATTTTATTTCTCCTTCACTTATGAAGCTTAGTTTGGCAGGATATGAAATTCTGGGTTGAAAATTCTTTTCTTTAAGAATGTTGAATATTGGCCCCCACTCTCTTCTGGCTTGTAGGGTTTCTGCCGAGAGATCCGCTGTTAGTCTGATGGGCTTCCCTTTGATGGTAACCCGACCTTTCTCTCTGGCTGCCCTTAACATTTTTTCCTTCATTTCAACTTTAGTGAATCTGACAATTATGTGTCTTGGAGTTGCTCTTCTCGAGGAGTATCTTTGTGGCGTTCTCTGTATTTCCTGAATCTGAATGTTGGCCTGCCTTGCTAGATAGGGGAAGTTCTCCTGGATAATATCCTGCAGAGTGTTTTCCAACTTGTTTCCATTCTCCCCGTCACTTTCAGGTACACCAATCAGACGTAGATTTGGTCTTTTCACATAGTCCCACATTTCTTGGAGGCTTTGCTCGTTTCTTTTTATTCTTTTTTCTCTAAACTTCCCTTCTCGCTTCATTTCATTCATTTCATCTTCCAGGGCTGATACCCTTTCTTCCATTTGATCGCATCGGCTCCTGAGGCTTCTGCATTCTTCACGTAGTTCTCGAGCCTTGGTTTTCAGCTCCATCAGCTCCTTTAAGCACTTCTCTGTATTGGTTATTCTAGTTATACATTCTTCTAAATTTTTTTCAAAGTTTTCAACTTCTTTGCCTTTGGTTTGAATATCCTCCCGTAGCTCGGAGTAATTTGATCGTCTGAAGCCTTCTTCTCTCAGCTCGTCAAAGTCATTCTCTGTCCAGCTTTGTTCCGTTGCTGGTGAGGAACTGCGTTCCTTTGGAGGAGGAGAGGTACTCTGGTTTTTAGAGTTTCCAGTTTTTCTGCTCTGTTTTTTCCCCATCTTTGTGGTTTTATCTACTTTTGGTCTTTGATGATGGTGATGTACAGATGGGTTTTTGGTGTGGATGTCCTTTCTGTTAGTTTTCCTTCTAACAGACAGAACCCTCAGCTGCAGGTCTGTTGGAGTACCTGGCCGGCCGTGTGAGGTGTCAGTCTGCCCCTGCTGGGGGGTGCCTCCCAGTTAGGCTGCTCGGGGGTCAGGGGTCAGGGACCCACTTGAGGAGGCAGTCAGCCCGTTCTCAGATCTCCAGCTGCGTGCTGAGAGAACCACTGCTCTCCTCACAGCTGTCAGACAGGGACATTTAAGTCTGCAGAGGTTACTGCTGTCTTTTTGTTTGTCTGTGCCCTGCCCCCAGAGGTGGAGCCTACAGAGGCAGGCAGGCCTCCTTGAGCTGTGGTGGGCTCCACCCAGTTCAAGCTTCCAGGCTGCTTTGTTTACCTAAGCGAGCCCGGGCAATGGCGGGCGCCCCTCCCCCAGCCTCGCTGCCGACTTGCTGTTTGATCTCAGACTGCTGTGCTAGCAATCAGCGAGACTCCGTGGGCGTAGGACCCTCTGAGCCAGGTGCGGGCTATACTCTCCTGGGGCACCGTTTCCTAAGCCCGTCGGAAAAGCACAGTATTCAGGTGGGAGTGGCCCGATTTTCCAGGTGCCGTCTGTCACCCCTGGAAGGGGAACTCCCTGACCCCTTGCGCTTCCCGAGCGAGGCAATGCCTCGCCCCTGCTTCGGCTGGCGCACGGTGCGCTCACCCACTGACCTGCGCCCACTGTCTGGCACTCCCTAGTGAGATGAACACGGTACCTCAGATGGAAATGCAGAAATCACCCGTCTTCTGCGTCGCTCGCGCTGGGAGCTGTAGACCGGAGCTGTTCCTATTCGGCCATCTTGGCTCCTCCCCCGAATTTTACAATTTTTAAGTTGAAATTCGTAAGGACATATAATTTGAAATGTAAGCCAGATCAATTTTGGCACAAGTGACAGAAACCCCATTTCAAATAGCTTATGTAAAAATAGATTTTATTTACTTATGTATCTACAAAGTCCAGGATGGACTTCATGTATCACTAGATCTAGAAGCTTAAATGAAATCTTAAGGTCCCTGCAGCTTTAAAATTTCTTTCTATTTATCTCTTTTTACTTTTCTCTTGAATAATTTATTTATGGCAGACTCTTTCTGTATGGTTTCTAAGGACTTCATCTCTTGACACAAGTAGCAAAGTCACAATGCAAAGGGCATGCATGCAAAGATAAGAAGGAGTTAATGCAGATTACCTGCCACAGCCTAGAGGTCACCCAGTGTAATGCTGGGCTTACATCATCCACATCATTAGCTTTCTCAGAGCAAAGGGGAGTCTTTTACCTAAGAGTACTTGCAAAAATATTTGTAAGGACTCTAAATTTTGTTTTTGTTTTTTCACATACCTACCCCTAAATTGATTGTTGTAGCCATGGAAATGGTCACTCTTTTGGAAGGCTCTATGTTATGTTTCAACCCTAGAACTGTAGGGTAGGTCAGCTGCACATAAACCATAGGAACTAAGAACAAGGAGAGAACAAACTCCAAGAGATGCTGCCAGAAAATAATAAATATATGCAATAGCAATAGAACTGAGAAGTTCCTATAAGTTGAGAGAGAAGCTCATTTTTTGGCATTTCTTGTATTCGTCCCTTATACTTTCTAATAAAGAAATATCATGAATAGGATCACTTCATATTTTAACTTGAACCAAATTTAAATCCTAGGTGTGATTCAAGTAAAAGGAAAATATTCCTACTCTGACTGAAGTAAGATATTTTGGAAAACCCTCCAAATTTAGACTCTACTTTGTGTGTGTACATGTATATATGTTTATTATTTTGACCAAATAATAAACAGAATCAACCTTCTTTACTTTTTTCTCATTCAGCTGTTATGTATTATACTGTGTGTGTGATAAGGGGCAAGATGAATTAAAAGTTAAGGACAATTATATATATTTTTTATCTTATTTGAAAATCCCATAAAAAGATGAAAATTTGATGGCTTGTAAAACACTAGAAGAAAAGGAAGTTCAAAAAGGTTTTATATTCTTGGGACTGGAGACAGATTTTGTTAGCATGGGAGGCAATATTCTTAGTGGTTGGAGTAACAATTGGGTCTCATACACATCTGGGAAGAAATTCAAACCCTGTCCTTTACTGGTGATGAAATACTTGTGAAGCCTTCTACTTTCTCTAAGCCTTAATTTCCTTACCTGCTAAATGAACATGCAAATCATATCTAACTCACAGGATTGCAATGAATAGTAAATGAGTTACTATATACATATATCACTGAGTTTACTACATGGCCCATAAGAAGCTATTTGTTATTTGTCATACATTTTGAAAATATTCAAAAATTGTTCTTAATTATTTATGTTGAGTTAAGTCATTTACCATGACAAAATTATGGCTTGAAGACAAATATGTTACCAGTGTTAGGCAATAGCTCAGTAGTCATTAACACATTAATCTACATTATTTTTCAGTTTCCTAGAAGAAAGCATGGTTATAGGCCATAAACATAGAAAAAGTTCATTTTGAGTGAAGAGAAGATGAAAACAGGCTTTCATAATGGGGTACACTTAGGGGAAGCAGGATCTGGAACAAGTTCACACTCTGGATAACCTTGGTTTCTGGAGGCAACTTGGAGGGCCTGGAAGATAATATTTTCCAAAGATGACCACAATAGCATCCCCAGTTCCACATGCCTTTCCTAATGCGACACTCTCGCATCACAGGTTGTAGGCTAATTTCCTCCTCATCCTGTTGAATCTGAGCTGGCCTTGGTGACTTGGTTGGCCAATAGAATGTAGCAAAAGAGACATTCTGTGTCTTCTGATGCTGTCACTATGATGAGTCTTACAGCTTCTGCCTGAGTCTCTTGGAGTGTTTACTTCTGGGATGCTCCTGCAGGGAAGCTGTTATTCTGAGAGGATTTTAAACCAGAGGGGCTAAGGGTAGGTACTCTGCTTAACAGTCCCAGTTGAGCTACCAGCTGGTAGCAGCATTAATTACCAACCGTATGAGTGAATCATTATGGATGACTCCAGATGATTGTAGCCCCAACTAACATCTGCCTGTTATCACATATAAGACTTCAAGTGAGAACCACATAACTAGACTCATAAACTCACAGAATCATGAGAAATAATAATGCAATATTATTTTAAGTCACTAAGTTGTGGTATAGTTCGTCATGTGATCATAGATAACCAGGAGAACAGTGTTGGAAATTCAGAAAAGAAAGAGTACAAGTACCAAAGCATCTAAGAAAATTTACCTAACACAAACTTGGAGGAGGGTAAACACGAATATCTCTTCCTTTCACATCACAGCTTTGCCTGGAACCAGTCCTATTAGTACCCAGAGTAAAATCCAGACATATTTAATTGCCTGCACTATTACTTTTACAAATGATTCCATAGGAATTTTAACTGCTTAATATGCATGACTTTATCAAGATTTGTCAAATAAGAACAAATTAAGAAACATAGAGTAGTTTTTCCTTTTCTGTTTAATTCTCTAAGGGATCTTGGGAAGTCAATTGAGTTATACCTCATTTTCTTATATACAGGGTCCCTGTTTATCTGTGTAGTTATTTTCTAGGGACCTGTATTATAAGGTTGCATAGAGAATCAAAAAGGAAATTCATGAATGAACTAACCACATGAAACTTCAGTTCCCTCTCAAATACCCTTTAACTATCTTTCCCTCTCGAATACCCTTTAACTATCTTGCTTTAACAGTAGAATATGTATAGACATCTCCTGCATGCAACTTTCTCTTTGTGGCTTACTTTACCTCTATTCCTGGATGTTTGCAAGGTAAATATATTGCAAATTTATTGCCAAATGAGACTTAATGTTTTGCAAAAGATACAGAATTCCGTGAAGTCCAGGAAAGGATTGTTAGAAAAATACTTAGATCTCATTCAATGCCATTGGCAAATGAGCAAACAATTGAAAAAAAAAAAAAAAAAAAAAAACAAGGATGTGGACAGGACTGAAGTTGCAAAAGAGGATGACTTAAAAAATCAAGAATTTAAGATGATCTAAGAGAGGTCCTTGCAAAAATTGATTGAGCATATATACATACATATATATATTTGCAAAAATAATCCACTTAATTGTATTGAAAATAATCAAATGTTTGGTGTAGAATGTGGTATCATGCAATAGTATAGATTTGTCAGCAAAAAAACAAATATATTTGTCTTTTCCAAGAATTGAACTATGTTTGCAGTTATAAACAAAGTTTGATTAAATATCAGATTATATTTTATCACATTTTTATAATTTTGGTTTTATTTTTCAAGATAAAGTTTTAATCAAAATCTTTTCCTTTATTGTGAAAATGAAATTTTGGTCTCAATTTAATAATCTGATTTATTTCAGTGCCTTTCTCCCTATATTAAATATATTAATTATCCCCAGGTGAGGAAGGAAAATATTTTTAGCCTCCCAGATTAGAGAGAAATAATTTATTTGATAATGGTTTTCATTGTCAAGTTAATAGAGGATACTTTCTTAAATAACTCATGGCTTGCTTTTACATAATAAGCTTGGGGTATTTGTTTACATAGAAGAGATAATATTAAAGTAATAAGAAGTATAAATTTCTTTTGAGAAAGGATGGAGTCAAAAGAAATTTTGTATTTGATTTTAGAGAGTACTAAATGAAGCTCAGAATGAAAAACCCTGTTGTTTTTCTACTCTCCTTCCATCCATCCAGGCAACCAGCACTTATTCCACAATTTTCTGAGGAAAAACGTAGGACCATGACACAGAGTCCCACCCTTGTCTCACGTGGAGGGGAGATAAGCCAGTGCTGTTCCATGCCTGAGCTGTGGAATGTGCAAGACATCAAAGGGATTGATGGTGACTAGTTACAAAGTTGTTTCTTCAGGGAGAGAGGAAAAGAGAGGATGGGCCCTATTACTAAAAGAAAGGACTGCAGCAGTTCAGGGAGAAATAAGAACAATTTAATACATGTGCTATCTATGGTATACTCTCAATAGGTGTCTCCAAGAGTAACAAGAAAGGTCTGGGCAGTGATGGCCACTTGTGTGATATAAAGGGACAAAATAACTTGATCAGGGGTTCAAAACTCAATCACTCACTCCTCTCCTACTGCCACCACCCAGCTCTTTATAGTTTGGTCACAATTACTCAAACACTTTCAATGAATAATTGCCTAAATCTTCTGGGCTAAGTATAGAGGTGCTCTGAGTGAGTAGACCTTGTGTTCTTCCCTCCACCTTGGTAATGGAGAAGTGGCAGCTGCACCCTCCTGAGAGATGACTGGGTGGGAAGTCCTTTTGTTCATAGCTGGAGAAGCAGCCGGGTGGAACTTCTAATTTCCCTTCCTCCAACAGTATTTAGAGATGCACTCTGGCAGAAGGGGATGAGAATGGAAAAGAGGAAGGAAAAGGGAGTAAGAGGAGCTGCTTTTCATATGAGTACATACAAAAGGAGAAAAGGAATCATCTCAGTGGAAGGGTCTGGGGCAGTCTTGAGAACTCTCAGTCATGCTGACCAAAAGGGCAATGTCAAACATCAATAACACTTTTATTTCTATGAGCAAAGTATGTCAAGACAAAATCCAACACCCTTAAAAGTTTTAAGCCCCAAAGCTTTTTTTTTCTTTTCTTTCTTTCTTTTTTTTTTTTTTTTTTTTAAAGACAGAGTCTCGCTCTGTCACCCAGGCCACCACCACACATGGCTAATTTTTTGTATTTTTAGTGGAGAAGGGGTTTCACCGTGTTAGCCAGGATGGTCTCGATCTCCTGACCTCTTGATCCGCACGCCTTGGCCTCCCAAAGTGCTGACAGGAGTGAGCCACCGTGCCCGGCCACCCTAAAACTTTAATGACAACTAAACCATATGTCAAAACACAAATAACATTTTTATTTGCTTATTGTTGTTGCTTTTGGCTCTAGTTCTCCATCATGTAAATATGAAGTAAGTAGGTAAAGACCAACAAACTCTTCTTTACGGAGTTCACCAAATGTCACTGAAAGTTTATTGCCATTACATTGAAAGTAACACTGGGTAGGTCTGTGTATTGATGGTGTAACAAGTTTAGCAAGCAGTTTGAGCTTGATGAAATAAAGACATGAAATGGTTTTATTTTATTTTTTTCCATTCACTACATTCAACCTTGCACTGCTAAGCTTCCTTGTTCTCTATTGTGACACTATCTCAGGCACACTTCATAATATTTCAGTTACTTCTGTTTCTTAAAAATATTTCAAGTATAAACATTTATTTGTATATCTAATTTAAATCCAATTTACTGGTCTCTACTGTCATCCCTAATACCAGCCAGATTTGTGGCCCAGGAGACATAATAGCTTCTTGGACTATTTTTGGCTTTTAACATGTTTCTATGATCATGAAGTTATCTATATAATTCATGAAAATCTCAGTGTTGCTAATATTTTTAAAGTCCCATAATTCCTAAGTTGGCTGACACAGCAAAAGTATTACTCTTTAGATATTTGGGTGGTTGCATATTATTATTCTTTGGGACTTCAAAGATAAGTATTGGTCTCTGGAAGCAACAACCAAGATGTTCCTTAAAGGAACCCTTTACAGAGAGAGATCTTAATGTGAGTTCAATGGGAATTTGAAAAGCTATCAAAGGTAGTATTCTATAAAGAAATGAATGTGATACTGGGTATCCATACATCCATATTTTAGGTTTACTTTCTTTTTTAAGAAAAAAGTTCTGTTTCTCCATCAGGATACAAAAAAGTTCTGTTTCTCCATCGGGATACAACAAAAAAGGCGTAGTACATAGTGATTTCAAGTGATTTTTTTAGCCACAGAATTCTCCCTTCCCCTTTCTCTCCCCTTCCTTTCTCTTTCTCATCCTTTTCTCTTTCCTTTCCTTTTTCATCAATTTCTTTTCCTTCCCATCCCTTCCCTTCTTTTCTCTTTTTTTTCCCCTCTAGCCTCCTCTCTTCTATTTTATTTACCTTTTCTCTCCCTCACACTCTCTGTTATGCCCTCTCTCTTTCTCTGGAAGTGTACAAGAAATTCCTATACATAAAACATATACAAATAGGCAGCTCTCATTGAAGTAAAAGTCCCAGACCCAGGTTCAATTTATCCAGTTTCCATTTACTCTCTCCCTGTCATGGCATCTGAAGTTCTTCATCGTTATCAATTAAGTGAGAAGAAACAACTAGTGTGAAAAAAAAATCTGGCTTACTGTCTAGGAATATGTAATACGGATCCAAGATGCTACTTGGTCTAGACTGGTCAATTGATTGGAAATATAAAATGAAAAGCTGTGATGTGAACATGTTTGATTACAGGACAATTCTGACAGTTGGAGGAAGGGAGGGAGGAAGGCAGGGATAGAGAGAGGAGAATAATGTGAAAATGCAGAGGTTAGATTTTAGGACTGGCTAATTTCATAATGGCATATGAATCCTTGGTTCCATTTTTTAATGAGTTTTGGATACCTTGGATTCTGTGTTATTTCCTGCATGTTTTAAATACACACAAATACATATAGAGAGTTGTAGGTTGTGTTAGGCCATTATTGTGTTGCTATAAAGAAATACTTGAGGCTGGATAATTTATAAAGAAAAGAGGTTTAATTGGTTCACAGTTCTGCAGGCTTTAAAGGAAACATGGTGGTGGGGTGGTATCTGCTTCTAGTGAGGGCTCGGCAGCTGACAATCATGGTGGGAGGTGACGAGGAGCCAGCATGTCACATGGCAAGAGCAAGAGAGAAGGGGGAGGTGCCACACTCTTTTAAACAAACAGATTCCCCATGAACTCAGAGTGAGAACTCACTCATTATCGCAAGGACAGCATCAAGCCATTCATGAGGGATGCACAACTCCCATGATCCAGACACTTCCCACTAGGCCTCACGTCCAACATCGGGGATTATATTTCAGCATGAGATTTGGAAGGAACAAAACACCCAAACCATGTCATAGATGTACATTTTTCTTCTAGTTTGAAGTGAAACCAGGAGAACTGTGATGTACATAGAGGTTTAAGAGCGAGAAAACTGACCATAGAAGTTATTTGAAGCATTTGTTATATATTTCAGTATCTATAGAGAATCTTTAAAATGTACATATCCTTCGACTTACGTATTCTACTTCCGTGGGCACCCTTGGATGAATGAATGGAGAATAGAAATGTTTCTGCAGAGATAACTTCACATAGCATTATTTACAACAACAAAAATGAACACAAATTAAGCATCTAAGAGTAGACCAATAGTTAATAAAGAATGGCATAGTCATGTAATGAGCAATCATATGGTCATTTCAAGTGTTTCCTAAGAATGTTTAAGACAGGCTGTCATATTACACAACTCCAGGAGGCATGTTATATTCTATTTGAAAGATGTCCTTTACAATCATGCAGTATCTAGCCTATATTTGTGTGTCCAATATACTGGCCTAATGACATATTAAACATTAAACCAAGTTTGGCATTATATTACTGTTAAGTAAAAATGCAGCATGCACACAAAACTATGTTTTTAGTATAATCTGAAATACGTGTTACATATTTCTATAAATATATAAATATAGTATTCATTTAGAAAGATTATAG
This sequence comes from Pongo pygmaeus, assembly GCF_028885625.2. Classification (NCBI taxonomy): domain Eukaryota; kingdom Metazoa; phylum Chordata; class Mammalia; order Primates; family Hominidae; genus Pongo; species Pongo pygmaeus. Next base: position 160,983,181 of record NC_085930.1, on the reverse strand, counting down.
AGATATATGCCAAATTACAATAAGTTATCCCTGGATATTGGAATTATAAGTGATTTAAATAATTCTTTTTGAGTATTTTCCATTTTTTCTAAGATGAGAACATATTGCTGAAATCAGAAAAAAATGACAATTATAATTTTAATGCTCCTATCTCTGATCTGTTAAAATAGGATTAGGATTGCCTAATTTCATAATGGCATATGAATCCTTGGTTCCATTTTTTAATGAGTTTTGGGTGCCTTGGATTCTGTGTTATTTCTTACATGCTTTAAATACACACAAATACATATAGAGAGTTGTAGGTTGTGTTATAAAATAAACACCAAACACTGGGTTTATAAACAACAAAATCCTTTGTTATATCCTACACCTAATGTACTCAGCTATCATCTTCATGGCAACTCTATAGCTATGCCTCATAGTAATAATTATTAATTTTTTATTATTACTCAATACAGGTACCTTTTGAGAGATTCTCTATAGTTATGGATTTTTAAAGTGGGCACCATGCTTCTAAGGAGGATCTGATCAGCCTTGAATATATTGAGAAATAACCTCATGTTTGCTACAGTCAATAATTCTGTTGATATAATGTATAATTCCGATTTCACAAACTCAAAAAATATATAGGACTCTCCAGGGTTTTTCTAAATCAATAATAGGGTTTGATTTTTTCAGACTATAAATGGCTTTAACCTCTAGATGTACTGATTTTCCCATTTGACTGATGATTTGTAAGCCTGCCTAACTGGCCTCTAGGGATATAAAGATTACTGTAATTTAGACTGATAGAAAATATCACAGTCAACTGTGGTATAAGCAGATAAATGAAGCTGACAATTACCTTAACACCTTTACCAAAAGGGGCATATCAAATGGTGCTGGGGACATTTGATTAAATATTACCATCAGAAAAGTCTCGTTATGGGGAAAAACTAACTCAGTTCACACATTGAATAGATGTTTTCTTTAACCTATATTTCCTCTGTCAGTTTCAAAGGAGGGCTACAAGGAACCTCATCTGTGAGAAACTGAATTGCGCAATAGCCTGTCACAACTTCCTATGCTTGCTGTCTGTGAGCCCTTATAAGGTCTGTGGTCTGGGCAAGCAAATTGATTAGAAAACAATGCTAACAAGCTAGAGGTCGCAACTTGGGACCACATCCAGGCATGCATTCCTATTGCTAACTTGATCTTTCACCTTGAAGACAAATTCCGATAGTCAATGAAATAATAATCATCTAATTACTGAGCTCTGTCCTGTATGTCCAGTCATGGATTCAGTGCCCTACATACATAATTTATAATCACCAGAAAATTCTTTAAGTTTTCTTTTCTCCATTATATAGATGAGGAAAACCAAGGCACAGAGATTTTAAATGATTTTCAGGACCATTTAGTTAGCAGTGGCTGACCCAGCATTCACACTTGAGTTTTTCAAGCACAAACTGTTCTCCTAACTCTATACTTTGATGCTTTGTTCCTATGAGTAATTATAAGGTGAGATCCTCAGTGTTAATGAAAATCAGTGTCCTGTCTAGAAAGCAACTAATAAATGGTCAATGGCTCTATCTCTGTTTGTGAATAATATATTATAGCATATTATTTCTTTCCAGTAGCTTTGATAATTTGTTATTCAAAGTGATTTGTCTTAGTCATCTATTTCTGTGTAACAAATTAACCCCTAACACAGAAGCTTGAAACATTTGTATTTTTACAATTTCTGTGCAGGAGAAATCTAAATGTGGCTTAGCTGGGTGCCTCTGGCTCATAAAGTTGTAGCTAAGAATCAGGTTGGCTTATCTGTGTCTTATCTGAAGGCTCAACTATTTGGGGGAAGATACGGTCTTTTATAACGTAACCTAAGTGAGATTCTCATTTCTTATGCTGATTCTGTTCATTAAAACATTAAAAGTGAATCAACAAGTTCAGATTATTCTTTTTTTTTTTTTTGATAGAGTCTTGCTTGGTCGCAGAAGCTGGAGTGTAGTGTTGCGGTCTCTGCTCACCACAACTTCTGCCTCCCAGGTTCAAGTGATTCTCCTCCCTCAGCCTCTGGAGTAGCTGGGATTACAGGTGCATGCCACCATGCCCAGGTAATTTTTGTATTTTTCGTAGAGTCAAGGTTTCACCATGTTGGCCAGGCTGGTCTCAAACTCCTGACCTCAGGTGATCCACTAGCCTCGGCCTCCCAAAGTGCTGGGATTATGGGCCTCAGCCACTGCACCCAGCTTGGATTATTCTTAAAAGGAGTAGATTGTATAGAGAAATACGTAACAGAAAGTGGGGATCACTGGAGATTATTTTAGAAACTGCCTATCACATGATTTAACATCATTGTTCTGAAAATAGAGGATTGTTGTATATTCACAAGTTTTCTGAAAATTCAGAATTGTTATAGTCAGGACACTAGTATGAATAAACAGAATGTCAGCTTATTATGGTTTAAACAAAAATGAAAATTTATTGACTCAGGTAACTCAAAAGTCTATATAATGGGACTACCTTCTGACTGACTACATTGAATGAATATTAGTAGGATGTCATCTGTCACTCCTCTCGTTGGTTTTACTTTCTTCTATGTGGCTTTATCTTCTGGCAGGCTCACTCCACATCATGTAAAGTCTAACTTTAGCAACCCCAGGGAATATGATTTGTAGTGGTCACTATGTCTTTGTAAAGAGTCCCAACCAACACTTTCATTAAACCTCATGCTCATTTCTGGATAGAAAGATAAAGTCCTTTCAGTGGCTAGGACTATGTAATATTCCATCACTGGTGTGGGGGTTTGTTTACTCCTACAACAATCATATAAACCAGTCTTGTAGGGAGATTTGACTCCAAAAAAAAAAAGTTACAGGAAGAAGGGATTTTATTATGAGTAAACAAAAATAAAAATAAAGAAACAAGTAAATAAAAAATAACCACAGTGTTACGGGCTGAATTGTGTACCTCTCAAATTCATATGTTGAAGCTTCAGTCCTCAATGTGACTATACCTAGAGACAGGGCCTTTGTGGAGGCAATTAAGTTTACATGAAGTAATAAAGGTGGGTCTCCAATCCAGCACAGGTGAGGAAGAGACACTGGAGTGCTGTCTGTCTCTCAGCACACACACAAAGGAAGGGACATGTGAGGACACAACAGGGAGGCAGCCATCTGCATGCTAGGAAGAGAGCCCTCACCAGAAACTTTAATTGCCAACCCCTCGATCATGAACTTCTAGCCTCCAGAACTGTGAGAAAGTAAATTTCTGTTGTCACTCAGCCTGGGATATTTTGTTATGGCATCCCAAGCAGACTAATACACATAATAAAACAGCTGTCTATATGTTTCAGCAACCTTTTAATACTATGCAGAAAAGTACAGTTAAAATTTTGGTTTTAATAATTATAGCCCATTGGACTTGATGATTAGAATAATATTTTTCTGTTCTACATAAAATTCTGTTGTGTTCAGTAAGAAATTACCCCAAACTGAATGAAATAAAACAACAGAAATGTATTCTCTCACAGTTCAGCAGGCCAGAAGTGCAAAGTCAGAGTTTTGCAGGCTTGGTTTCTTCTGCAGGGTCTGGAGGAAATTGTTACAGACATCTCTCCCTGCTGCTGGTGGTTGCCGCCATCCTTGGCATTCCTTGGCTTCAAGTTGCATCACTCCAATCTCTGCCTCCATCATCGCATTGCCCTCTTCCCTGCTTGTGTCTCTGTATATCTCTGCACTACTTTTAAGGACACCAATCAGTGGATTAGGGACCACCCCAATCCAGTATGAGCTCATGTTAATGTGATTATATCTGCAAAGACCCTTTTTTCAAATAAGATCACATTCACAGATACTGAAGTTATGACTTATGTCTTACTGGGAAATGTAATTCAACCCACAATACTTTAAGTTTCTTCAAAAAAAAATCGTGTTAACACTAGGTAGCATTTTCTTCCAGCTCCCAACATTTCACTTTATTGATTCTTATGAATAAATAAGAATAATTTATAAAAGGAAGTTTAAAAATAATTATTTAATGATGACTTCCACTGTGCTAATACAGCATTTTATGAATAAATCTCACATTATCAGGAGTTTCTTATTAGAAATGTGCTGTCAACATAAACTGTTAAAATTTATTTACTCGCTTTCTAATTCATACTTACCAAATGATCTTTTTTTCCTACCATTGCACAGCCTGTAACTTGGTCTAGGTGTTACATGTTTAATATCACTCCACTGTGCCGAGGAAACTTGTTTAAACAAGTCACAAAGCTATGACACAGGGCAGAGCACTGAGGCAAAAACATTTTCAGTTTCTTCCATTTAAAGTCATGATGGTGTTTACAACTGCAGGCAAACTACAGGTTGTTTTACGTGTTAGGTCATTATTCTCGCACAGACCTTCCAAATCATATTCTGGATAAAAGCCGTAAAATTCCAGCCTCCACAATGACATTGTACCTACATATGAAATTCCTTGCCTGCCCTTGTTTGGCAGCTGGTCTGGAACTGAGGATTTGGGTTTTGTTGTTTTTCCTTCAGCAAGACCAATAGTTTCTTATAATGTTTCTCCTAGAGCTGGAAATTTGAGATAAATGTTCAACATATTAACTTAAAATATTTTTGTTTGTTCCTTTACAATGCCAAACCAGACATTTTAAATTTGTATAAAAAAGGAACAAGTCATATTACCTAATGGAATGATTATTGTCTTTCTAATATTCTTTAATTTTCCCCTCTCTTAGCCTGAGCACCCTGGAATACAGAGTGTAAACCAAAACTTATGCAGAAATGTTCTTTGGTGGGGGTATTGTAGCTATGTTCAAGGGCAATAAAAATGAAGTAAAAAGGGAAATGAGGCAAGAAACGGGGTGGGCATGAATCCAGCAGTCAGTAATTTCACAGGAAAATGCAATACGTTGTTCAATCATATAGGATATCTCTGGAAAAGCCTGATGAAATCACTATGTGTGGGAGCTCTTGGTTGGGGATGGGCATGAGGTAGAAGAAGCACAGGTAATTTATCTGATGGTTCAGCTGTCTTTCACTGGTCAGAGTCCACTCCAGGGGTATGAGCTTACCCAAGTTCCTGGGTTGCATTGCCCAGCTCTTCCACTCTTCCTCACAGGCAATAGAGAAGCCACAGTCATCAAAGCTCTGACCTCAGAGGTTAGGAACAGTGGTTTCTACTTGCTGCGTAGAGCCTTATGGATCTGTAGTGGTGATGGTAGTAGCTGGACTTTATCACCCAAGAAATTGTGTGAGCTAAAGCTAGGGCTCTTCAGGGCAAGAACAAGCACAGGGAGTTGAGAGTAGCCTATTGAGTAGCACATAATTTGGGACTGCTGAACTCACACAGCTATGGATATTCTGACCTGTGAAAGAATCACTGATTTATATGGCTGCACTGACCTTTAAAGACCATTTATTCCAAATGTGACTAAAACTGTGAAGAGATATTTCTACTTACAGTTAAAATGGACTAACAGGGACATGTTTTACCCTCTTATCTGAAACAATCCCCCCGGAAGGACAGGGGTATCTGAGAGTTTGTAGGCAAAAAAAAAGGTGAGCCCAATGCATGCCAACACTTACTTCCTTAAGAGAGTTTCTAGGCCAATGGGGAGAAAACTAGTAGAATACCAGTAGATTTCCTGTGTAGGAAGATAGAGCTGAGAGTATGGGTAGACTGAGGCAGCTAGAGTTTGAAGGACTGAGTACCAGACAGAAGAGAGCAACAAACAGAAAACTCCACAAATCTGTAAAAGATACCCTTTGAATTATGCAGCTGAATACTGACTAACAAATGTATGCAAAGAGGCTGTCCAAGGTTGAGGAATCACCTGCTAGTATTAGAAGTAACAGTGTACCACCAGTCAGATTTTAAAAACCCACAATTTAAAGGTAATTTGGTAGAGTACACAAAACAGACTTGCCTGCGTAGTGAGATTATTTAGTACTAGATTAAGCACTGCTCTGACTCTGTCTAACAAATCATAAAAGTAAGATCCAAAGGGAATAAATCATTTCCAAGTAACCTAACTGCATCATGGAACAAGGCTAAGGAATATTTCCATGAAAACAAAAATATCCAACACTCATTGAAGTAAAATTCACAATGACTAGCAAAAAAATGTTTCAAATATTATGGGCTTGTAAAGAAGTAAGAAAATGCAAGCCACATTGAGGACAAAACGCAATAAATTGAAATGGGTCCAGAACTAATACAAATGTTAAAATAGCAAACAAGGGCACTAATACTCTTATTATAGCTAGTTTACATATGTTCAAAAGTTAAATAGAGACATGAAAGATGTCTCTATTTGGTAGACAAATAGTGCTTCTATTTGGTTTTTAAAACTACCCAATTTGAACTTTTAAATATAACAACTGATTTGTGAGAATAAAAATACGCTGGATGGAATGAGGCAATTTAGAAATTGTAGAAGGGAATATTAGTGAACTTGAAGAAACAGCAGTAGAAACTATCAAAAATGGAACTCTGAAGAAAAAAGAATAATAATAAATAGAGAAGATCAGTGATCTTTGGGACAATTTATGGAAGTCTACTAATATGTAATTAGAGTCTCGGAAGCATATTCTATTATTTGAAGAAAAAAGTGACTGAAAAATTTCCAGAATCCTCACATATGAAAAGTTCAGTGAGCCCCAAGTACGAGAAATATAAAGAAAACTATACCAAAGTGTATTATAATCAAATTATTCAAGACTGGTGTTAAAAGAAAAAAGTCTTAAAAGACACCAGAGAAAAACATTACATACAGAAAAACAAAGATAAGTATAACAGATTTCTCTAAAGTAACAATAATAAAAACAATGGAAGTGAGAAGACAGTGGAACAACATCTTTCAATACTGAAAGAACAAAATACTTTCAAACTATAATTCTATGCCCAGGAAATATCTTTCAAAAAGCAAGGTGAAATGAAGACTTTGTTTAACATATCCAAGATGAAATAAATCATGACAAGCAGATGTGCAATACAAGAAATATTAAAGGCAGTGCTTCAAACAGAAGGAAATTGATACCAGATGGAAATATGAATCAATACAATGAAAGAAAAGCACGGGAATATTAACTTCATGGATAAATCTATATGCCTTGTATTTCTTATTTAAAGCTTTAAATAATATAATTGACTTTAAAAATAATAGCAATGCATTGTAGGCTTTATAAGATGTAAAAGTAAAATGCGTGACAAAGTATTGCAAGGTTCTTATGTTACAGGTAAAAGGAATGGATATAATATCACTTAAAATTAGATGGTGATAATGTAAAAATATTTACTCAATCCCCAAGAAACCAATGAAATGTCAAAACAGGCATAGCTAATAAGAAAGGTAGGAAATAAAAAGAAAACTATAAAATAACTTTTAATTAATATAAAAGCAGAAAAAGTAGCAAAGGAAATAAATAGATGGAAAAAATTGAAAACTAATAGCAAGATGGTAAATTTAAACATAACCATATCAATAAACACATTAAATGTAAATGGCCTATATACTCAGACTAAATGATAAATTTAAGAATGAATAGAAAAGCAAGATGATCCTATATACTGATTACAGGAAGTACAGTTAAATAATAAAGACAAATATGTTTTAACATAATTCTTTTAGGGATTGAAATGGATATACCATGCTAACATAGATTGAAAGAAAGCTTAGAGTGTTTATGAATATCAGATAAAGTAGATTTCTGAGTAACATATTACCAGACATCAAAATGTTCATTTCATAATGACAAAATAGTTGACTTAAACAAATATAAAAATATGTATCTGATAGAATCTTAAAAAAGCTAACTGAGTGTTAAATAAATTTAGCAAGCTTGAAGAATACAAAATCAATATACAAAAATTATTTTTCTACATTAGCAATAAACATCCAGAAAATAAAATGAAAATAATGTATTTACAATAACATCAAAAATATATAATACTTAGGTATAAACATAACAAAAGACATTCAAAACTTCTACACAGAAAACTGTATAACATTGTTTTTATAGTTTTATAACTGATAAAGTCATATGTATTTGAAAACAATATAGGATATTAGAGCTAGTGTAATACATATATGTGATCTATAATACTTTAAATTCTTGTTCTACTTTTTCCAAAAGCAAAATATTTAATGAGGAAAATTGAAGAATGCCTAAATAAATGAAGATAAACCATATCCATGGGTTAAAAGACGTTCTCCCTCTCTCTCTCTCTTTTTATATATATCAGACAAATATACATGCATATATAGTCAATCAATGTAATCCCAATCAAAACTGTAAGGTTTTTTTTTTTAAACTGACAAGCTGTTTCTAAAATTTATAGTGAAATTCAAAGAAGCAAAAACACCCAAAATGACTTAAAAAACAAAACAAAACAAACTTTGAGAACTAACACTACCTGATTTTAAAACTTACTATAAAGCCACAGTAATAAAAAAGTTGGTATTGGTATAAATATAAATAAATAGGTCAATGGAATATATTAGATGGTGTAGAAATAGATCGATACATGCCACTTATTTTGGCAATGGTTAAGAGGTAATTCAGTGCAGAAAGGATAGTGTTTTAAACAACCATTGCTGAAATAATTGGATATTCATATGCAAAAAAACTGTACTTCAATCTCAATCTTGCCCATATAAAAATTGGCACACAGTGGATCATGGTCCAAAGTATAAAATTATACTAAAATTATAAAACTTCTAGAAGTAAATGTAAAAGGAAACATTATGATCTTAGGTCAAGCAATAATCTATGATTGTTAGATATGGCATCAAAAATATGTTCCATAAGTAAACTGGACTTCATCAAAATTAAAATCTGTTCAATGACATAGTAAAGAGAGTGTAAAAATAAGTCATGAAATTGATATAATGCTTGCAAATTATATATATAATAAAGAATTTGTATCCTGGATTCATTAAGAACTCTCAAAATTCAATAGTAAGAGAAAAATAGCAATAAACATAAAATTTAGGCAAAATATTTGAACAGACACTTCATCAAAGAAGGTATACTTATGACAAATAAATAAAGAAGGTATACTTATGACAAATACATAAAGAAGGTATACTTATGACAAATACGTCTTCAACATGATGCTTAACATTATTAATCAATAGAGAAATGATGCTCAACATTATTAATCAATAGAGAAATGAAATGAAAACCACAATGAGACACCTGTTAAAATAGTTAAAATTATAAAGATTTACTATACCAAATGTTGGCAATGAAGAACTGGAAATATCATAAACCTGGTGGGAATATAAAATGATACAACTACTTTGAGAGTTTGCCAGTTTCTTAAACTGTTGAACATATATACACAGTATTATCCAGTTGTTACACTCTTTAGTATTTTCGCATACAAATAGCCATAGCAATTTTATTTGTAGTATCAAAAACTAGAAAAAAACCCAAATATGCATCAACAGGTGAATGGATTAGCAAACTGTGGTATGTCCATATAATAAAATAGTTCTCAGCAATAAAAAACTATTGATATATGCTACTACAGGTATTCTGAGTGATTAATTCATACAGGAAATAATACATACTGTATAGTTCCAGTTATATAAAATTCTAGAACATGTAAACTAGTCTACAGTGACAGAAAACATATTAGTGGTTGCCTGGAGATGGGAGAGGGACAGGAAAAGTTGGGTGGGAGTGACTAAAGAACACTTTGTGGTTTATGAATATATTCATTATCTTGATTGTGGTGATGGTTCATGGTGTGTACAGATGTCAAAACTAATCAAATTGTATACTTTAAATATGTACAGTATATTGCACATTGTTTTTTATAAAGGACACTGGAGAACAAAAATCTCAGGGAGTTATAGAAAGAACCAGTATAATCATATTTATTTGAAAACAGCAGAGGTTATTAGAGCTAATGTAATGCATATATGTGATCTATAATAGTTGAAAGTCCTATACTACTTTTTCCAAAATCAAAGAATCACAGCCTCAGTTATTACTCATGCGGGGGTATAAAAGAATTACAGTTCAGATGCTGAAGGGGCCCCCATAGCCATAATTACAATGTTTCCTATTTTGGACTCCTTAACAACAATGGATGTGGGATGAGAATTCATAAAATACTCCACTTACAAAGTCCTAGTGCTCACAACTGTGACAAAACATTGGCTAGGAAGTTGAAGGCTAGGCTCCATTACTAGCTGAGACTCACCAGCTTACTGATAGTACATGAGATTCAAATTTGTGATGAAGCAAAACTTCAAGCAATTGCAAGTTATGAATGCCAGGGTTGCTTGCAAATTGTTCATTCTGAGTTTCAGCACTAATAAAAACTTTTTTCAACCAATCACAAGGTTGTAGCTGGTGATTGTCCATCTCCACGTGAACACCAGTCTCTACACTCCTTGTTCCCTGATTGTAGCAAGCCATATAAAATCATGGCCCTCAAGATCCTGTGACACTATTTACTACTTGCTCATTACCTCTCTGATAGATAGCACACAATCCTAGATCCTTAATCCATTCATTTGTTTAAGCGTTTAAAAAAACTTCTCCAACATTAGCATTTTGCCTACCTCTTGGTAAGCAAGATAGGCTCTATTTATTTAAGTAGCATAAAACTTAGTTGGGAAGAAAGAAACATAAGCAGAGTATTACAATAAAATGTGAAAAGTGTTTTTCAGGGAAGCCCAGAAGAGCAAACGACAAAGAAGGACCTACCAAGGTTTCCTCTTTGTTAGGCTCCTACCATGATGAATTTTAATCCAGTAATATTTCCCTATTGATTTTCTTCAAATTATGAACGTGGGCTGTAAAATAACATTTATAACATGTTGAGTTAGCGAGTACCACCCAGCATCTGGTGCTTGAGACCCCACTGTAAGCAATTCTGTCACATGTCTGTTCTACTTTAAGTTATTTTGGCTCCTATTGGGACATCCATGGGAAAATGAATTAGGTGTGATAGACTTAAAATAGAGTTTAATTGTAGGAAAAGTGTCTATTTTAGGTAAAAAATTTTAGAACAAATAAATAGTTGCTACGTGACAGTGTGATTCGCATTCTGCAAATGATATAGCTGTAAAAAATTAGAAGCTAGTTTGTTCAAAGTGTTTCATCATTTTTCTCTAATGAGATTTGATGCACTGAGATTTGCGGTAGGTTTTCCCACCTCTTCCATTGTCTTACCTTGTATCAAGAAGAAGAAATCCAAAAATACATTAAATTAAAGCTCAAAGAGTTATGAGTTGTATGGTTTTAGAGAGGACAAGAGAAGCATATAGGTAATGGGAATGTCTATCCTTTTAAACTTACTTTATCTTTTCCAACAAAATGATGTGCCCCTGTAGGTAGACTATATCATATCTCCTCAGGCTGGTAACACTCACTTCACTGTTTTGTACTTGGTAGACATTTGGTAAATACTTGGCAATGATTATTAAAATAATGAAAATAAAGTCATTTTAATTTTAAATTACTTAAATTCTGGGAAGATTTTGTAATTAAACACAAATTGTAATATTTCCCCTTGTTCTACTCTTTGTTCTTTAGGATATTTTTTAAGCATGGCTTGCCTATTCAGAATGACAATGTGCATTATTCTCAAAAGGCGTGAATTTTAAAAATCTCTTGAGTCATATCAATTTGAAATAAACATGTTTTGAAAATAATAATTAAATATTCTAAGAAAATCTTGCCATTATAAAAGTCATTTTCATGTGTTCCTGTGAGAGTCAGGGGAAAGATTTAAATTACTACTTGATTTCTTGCTTCTATTCAATTTCCTACCAAGGATGTCAAATTCATCTCTCACTTGTGACTTTCATAGAAAGATATAATAGCTCCACTAGCAGAAGGGAAAGCAATGTATTAATAATTGTCAGTATTTTTATAGCAACAAGCTGCTGGATCAGCAAAATAATATATATTGAGCCATTTGTACATTTTCAGCAATAAATTTTTCTTAAGAGCTGTATGCAACTTTTCTTTCATGTATGTATATCTACGACTTGGGAATCTTTTGTTGCCTTTGAGTTGTTAGCAGTAACAATACTGTGTTTATTTTTATTCTGTGAAAGCAGAATTTTTTTAAGTATAATGATTATAAAAGGAAGTGACACTGTATGTTAAAATTAAGTGCTAAATGTCAAGCTTCTTAAAGCAGAAGAGAAAACGTACATTAGTTTCTAATTATGCTTTAGCAGCAAATTAAAGAATACAAAGAGAGCCTAAAATTAGAACATCTACAAATAAATCAAAATTGCTTTTAGAGTGCCTCTTCTTTGCCAGATGATCAAAAAGTTAATTTTCTTCTGTACAAAATGTCATATTGTGGTAGGTTTTCTGACTGGCTAAAATGAACTGGAAAACTCTTCTCTGCTGTATTTTTTCATGTCCACTTTTGTTGTATCTTTTCATTTTCCATTTTATAGTTGTTTACGGTTTCTCTTTTAATAATCCTTAAATAGTCCTTACCAGTTTAGGTGTATATATCTTTCTGGCAGTCTTTGAAGAACATGTAGATATACATCTATAGCTGTATTAGATTGAACACTGCTGTAACAGTAGATAATCACTCATTTGCTCCAACAGCAAATAAAGCAAAAAGAGAATAAATATTCTTATTGATCAGAAATTATACTAATAACTCATTACTAGAAGATGAGTAAGAGAAAACCTTCAATTCTTGTTAATCTTTCCATTCCAGAATAAGTCTAAGTCAGTGAGCATATTAAAAATAAAATCTGTTTTGTTCGATTATTTTCTATTTCTGATAAATAAGCTCTGTGGAATTCAAAAGGAAGATGGTGAGCTATAAATTTAAAAATTAAGCCATATTCCTGACTTTGTGTGTGACTGTCTGCACATCAACTCCCAGTTATCTTCAGGTAGGTTAACAATACATCTCTCTTTCAGTCTAACCTTAACAGTTATCACATGAGAACAAGGAACTTCCATTCTGTATCTTCCATTTAGAATTGTTGAAAAGAAAGGTCAATAAACACAGCAAAATATAGTTCTTTGAGACAAGCACCTTAATATTGTCAGCACAACATAAAATATTAAAGCATTTCTGCAGCAAGAACTAGAATGGGCATTATGTTCTCAAATTAAGCCACAAAATGCCAGATATGTCATTTCAGTGAATTGTGTAGGAGTAAAGCATTAAATATACCAAGAAACATTATGAAACTATATTCTTGTATCTAAGTTAAAGTCATGCAAGAAACATCCATAAAACTTTTACCCCTAAAACTGCATGAACAATTTTCTATCTTTTTAAACATTTTGTCTCCCATAGTTTTCTTATATCTTTAAATAGTTTTTCTTGTAATGCATGTTTCATGGTTACTTATTTTGTAATGCATAGCAGTTTTGAGATGCCACTGTATGTATATGCATTCCACCCCCACCCCCATCCTGCTGTTTTTCCTGGTACAGGAGGCACATTACATTAGCAGGGACAAATTTTCTTTCCCGTGGATCTTGTCTTCTCTTCGACACTTGACATAGACATCTTTTTAAATGTGAATTTGTCTCCTATAGATGAGTATTCAATAAATGTAAGTGAAGCCATCAGCTAAAATATAGAAATATAAATAATCTATGTTATTTATTAACCTATTATAGATAGGCTAATTATATCAGTCCAAATAAAAAGAAAACTCCTCCATATTTGGACTTGTCCATTGGCAAATAGATGTAAGAGACTGGCTAAAATGTAATTTAATTCTTTTGGGATTTCTATTTAAAGAAAACAAAACAAAAATGCTCAGGTTTCACCAGTTCTCTTCTATATTCTTCTCTGGGCACATAAATAATAAAAACAATTTAACCCACTAGGATAAATGCAACTAAGTTCATTTTTTTATGTAAATTTGCCAATATTTCTAAAGTTTACAGAAGAAAATGTTCACTAGTATTACTGAGAAAAATTCCAACTTGATATAATATAATTCAATAACAAAAAGTCAGGCCTGGAGGGAAAATGAAAGATTAAAGAACTGATTTTAAAAATCCTCCACTTCTGATAGAATAGCTTGTATCACACAAAACCTTCAGTAAAAACCTACTACAAATCTCCATTTAAAAATTTTAGCTGATTTAGGCATAGAGAGCAATGAAGACAGCCAGGATTGGAGATACAGATCCCCAAAAGAAGGAAAATATGTCAATGGGAGCTGTAGTTTCTTAGCAGCCTTTTTCCATTGAAGCATTGGCCATTATTTGCCATGTCATGGTGTGGGGCACAGTCCAACCAGAAAGTAGCTTGCCAGAACTTTTGTCTCACCCTTGGGATTAAGAGATAAAAATGTAATAACCACCAAGGCAGGCTACACTTAAAGGACAAAGATTCTAGAGAAAATAGACTTGTAGAGAAATGAGGCCAAAGTTCTTGTCTTAAGGCATTTGACAAACATTAAACTGCCAGGGCATAAGATGCTGATAAACTAAGAAGAAAGCAGGTTAAAAAGGTTGGAGAAACACAAGTTGGAAATCAGAGCCTGCCAAGGAAGAGAGGTTATGGTGACATTCCACAGTTACAGGAATAAGGGCAAGGTAAAAATATTACAGCCCTTAAAATATCTGGATCCTATTCTCATACCATATCCATCCCCAATTAGACCAAGGGAATCTGTCTGTACTCTAACTACTGGCCCAAATAATTAAATCTTCTTTGAGGAAGATAATAACATCCAGGACTCTTACCTTCTGAGTTCTTAATATTTGGCATTCAATAAAAATCTTTTTAAGTCTACAAGGGAACAGTAGCAAATAACCAAAAATCTAGAGAAGAAATAGGTACTAGAAACTGACCCAAAGATAATCAAGATATTGGAATTATAAAATAGACTTTAAAGTAACTGTATTTAATACATTGAACAAAACAGATGACAAAAAGAGTTTTAGAAAAGTGTGAGAACATATATAAAATAATTGAATGGAAGTTCTAGAATTGAGGGACAAAATAACTGAAATTTAGTACTCAATGGGCACTGCTAACAGCAAATTAGATACAAAAAAATCTGAAGTTTGTAGACCTGGAAAATAGATCTGTAGAAAATAACTATACTGAAATAGTGAGACCAAAAAAGAAGGAAAATACAGAAAAGGGACTAGAGACATAAGATTATTGAAAATGGTGTACATATGTTTAGAAGACAAGGAGAGGAGGAGAATGGGGCTGAAGTAGTAGTTGAAGAGACACTGGCAAACATTTTCCAAAGCTGAAGAAAGACATCAAGATACAGATTTTCAAAGAACTACTATCCATAATTATAAATACTGAAATAGCACACGTAGGCATATTGCATGAAAACTGTTAAAAAGTAAAAATGAGGGAAATTTTTTAAAAGCAGTGAGAGTTAAAAAAAAAAAGACATTCTTTGGCTTTTCAGACTAGCAGCAAAAGATTCTCATTCTTTCATTTTTTTTTTACATCCTTATAGTGACATATTCTCTAATTTAACTCAGTTATTCAGCTTATTCTATCATGCCTCATCCTAGGAACTTGTAAAAATTTCCGACAACAAAAAATGCCTGGGTTTAGACAATTTGAATGACAAAGAATCATCTTTCTTTAAAAAATAGCTTGAACACACCTAATTTGTTTCCCCTTTTCGAGGATGAAATCTTTTCCCATTTGTAATTTTACTTTAGAAATTAGGGGATGACTTCTGTATCTTAATTGATAGAGAATTTTAATCTTTTGGATCACCTCTGTACCCCAACTGGATTTGTAATGCTCTCATAAGCATTTCACACCCTCTTGCAAATCGATCCTCCACTGACCCAACCAAAATACAAAGCCTGACAATTTCAAATTTACATGAATTGGAATCTTATAAAATTTAGATCTTTGTTTTTAGATTATAGTTCCATTAGAAAATATTTATAATGATGCAGTAAATAATTATTTTACACTTGGGAAGACAGAACTATAGTTTTTAAAAGGAATAACATCCTTAAACAATGATACAGGCCCGTCATCTTAGTGTATTTTTTAAAGCCCAATTTAAAAGAGAATAGCAAATAATTTTCATTTTCTTTGGATTTATATTTTGCTCATTTTTCATTGGGGTAGACATCCATTATATAAGAAGGGACACTAGAATGGCCAAGGTTACTAGAATGGCCTATTTGAAGAACAAGAATTGGTAGAAGATAAAAAGGCAATAGAGGAAGTAATTTGGAACATTATGATAAGAAAAGTGGAAAAGAGAAGAAGAGGTAGAGAACAAGAAGAAAGCATTGTAGGTCAGAGGGAAAGGACCAGATTTATGCATTCAGATTCAGCAGATATTTTTGAGCCTCTGCTATGGGCCTTCCTGTGTACTGGGCTCTGAATAAAATGGCAAAGGCCTCTGACTTCAGGGAACATCTACTCTAGTTGTGGAATATTAGTTAAGATTAAGTTGGTTGCATTTAAAAATGTTAAAGATTTTTTTTAAAAAAGAAAAAAAGATAATTTTTCTCCAACATCAAACCAAATATCCCAGTGCTGGTATGGTGATCCTATAAATCACCACATTCATTCTTAACCTACATTTTTTTCTCTACCATCAAATACTAAATGGCTTCCTTCCTCAAGGTAATTTATTGCTGGAAACAGCTGCTGGGGCAACAACCTTCACATCCATTACCAGACAGTTAGAAGGAGAAGAAAACAACAGAAGGAAACTATTATCCCCCAAGGAACCTTTCTAGTAGCACTTCCCTAAAACTTCCACTTATAACTCATTGGCCAGAACTTAGTCATATGTAAACTAGTAACCACAAGAAAGGTTGGGAAATAAAATATTTTTGTCAGGTATCTTACTGCTTCAAACAATATTGAGTTTTTCCTAAAGCAGGAAGGGGAGAATGGATATTATGTAGGGATCCAGTTGATTCTGTCTTGGGTAGAAACATATGAACATGGTTATTTAAATAAGGTATTACTCAATATCATATGCCAGTAGAATTATAATGAGCTCAGTATGAACTGTGTTTTTTATTTTATAACTATTTGCTTCTTATGTTCTTCAGGCCATGGATATATTTATTATAATAAGAAAAAATAAAGACACTTAGGTTGGCTGAGATCTGTTTTTTCCTAGTTGGCTTGACTATATGTAATTATTCATCTAAATCTACTTTTATTCTTGTCCATTCCCTAAGAGGAATTTTAAATAGACTGGGAAAATTATTTAAACCCTAAATTTGACTTATTTGCAGACCTTTTTTGAAGATGTTGACTTTAGGAATTTAAGACTAATAAGAGCTGCACAACAATATGACGTTATACCCAAATAAAAACAATAAATCTATATTTTTAATAGTATCAGATTCAGAGAGTTAGGATGAGACACTGTTAATCCAACTCTATTTCTAGTTATTTACATTAGAGACCTATCTACGCTCCAAAAGCGTCTTAAAGTTTCACACCTTAAAGTTAAACACCATTATTATTTTTTCTTGTGGTTTATTATTGGTAACAGAAAGACTAAGTTTCTCTTTTACATACTCGTTTTGTAAACTAAAGTTCTGTTAGAATGCTAATAAAGAGTGCATTGATTGCTTCTCAGCTCCTTCTTCCCTCCCCCACACTATTTGAAAATAAATTAATAGTTAATTCTTTATACTATCAGTTTTCTGGTACAGAAGCTTTACAGTTTGCAACGTGCCTTACCATGTAGTATCTCACTTTTATTATCACAACCATCCTACAAAGTAGACAATTTGCAATTATCTCTGTGTTATAGACAACTTAGGCTTTGAGTAGTGGAGTGACTTGCTCAAGGCACTTGTTTTGCCAATAAGAAAATTTGGATTATGAATGATTTTTAAAAATTTTACTCTAGTCATTGCTCCTCATAACTACCCATAAAGGATAAACTCTTTCAGTTAAAATTATTTTTTAATCTTGCTGTTGGCAATATAAAGGACAAAGAAAATCCTTCTATATTGCTTCTTCTCCTCTCCCTTTTATTTACATTCATACCCACTTTCACAGCCCTCCCTTTTTTTCCTCTCAAGGGCAATTTGTTTTGTAGCTATCCCTTAATTAATGCCCTTTCTTCCCCCATTGGTATAAAGAGCAGGAATGAAATATCAAAACTTGCATTGTAATTGTAGATTCACTCCTGCTGTGAGGTTCAATGACAGGAATAAAATTTCAATTAAGCAATTACCTAAGAGTGCCACTGAAAGCCTTGAGTGCAACTATTCCTCTCCATGATTTTTGTAGCCCTCATTGGCCATATGTTGAATTTCCATTTTTCATGGTTTTCTCTCAAGCAGAAATCTTCACATATTGACATGTGTGTAATGGAAGAGCACCACATGAGGCCCGGCTTTGCATTTATCCAACCTCACTTGCTTCAATGTCTGTGACAAGAGTAGAATAGCGAGCAGCAAGAGGCCTCAAATTTTCAATGCCTCGTCAAAGCCTAACTGTTCCTGCCTGTGATAATATGGAAATGGCCCCCTTTTTACTGTGCAAGCCAAGCTCACATGTGGATTAGTCCTTTGACATCAAGCCCATTTCTTTGCTTTTATTGTTAATAGTTGTAAACCAGACCCTGGGTAGAGCATAGACACTCTTGTTTCCAACCAAGAAGACCGACTTAGAAGACCCTAAGAGGGGAGACATTAAAGCTCATGAGAGTCAGGTCCCCTTGAAGATGCCAATCAAGTCAAGCTTGATCGTGTTTTCCTGCCTTTTAACTAACAGACTTCAGTTTCCAGCAAGTTGCTGAGCCCAAATTATTACTATATGGACACTCAAAGCACCTAGAGTCAATCACCATATGTCTATCCACTGGAATTAATTTAGATTAACAATATGTTCTATGGATATTTCTTGTTTTTTTAAAGTCAGTTTTCCCACAAATCATGAAGTGTACATATTAAAACTCTAATAGTTTTGAACATGAATATAATGCTATAATACTAATTTAATATAATACTAATTACCTATTACCTTTGCTGTGTAATTTTAATTTGTTGACATATTATAATTATAATTTTAAGGCTTTAAGTGCAGCTTTTCTATCTGACCAATGATATTTGAGAAAAGATACTGAGTTTTATTAAAAAGCTTTAATACTTTTATTTTTTTCTCTGTTAATGACCTTGATGTTTAAGAAACAGAAAGATGTGGAAACAACACTGCTGTTCTGTATTATTGCTTTATGATTTCTTTTTTTTTTTTTTTTTTTTTTTTTGAGACGGGGTCACACTCTGTTACCCAGGCTGGAGTGCAGTGGCAGTCATGGCTCACTGCAGCCATGATCTCCCAGGCTCAAATGATCGTCCCACCTCAGCCTCCCAATTAGCTGGGACTACAGGCATGTGCCACCACACCCAGCTAATTTTGAAATTTTTTTTGTACAAATGAGGTCTCACTATGTTGCCGAAGCTCATCTTAAACTCCTAAGGTCAAATGATCCTCCTGCCTCTGCCTCCCAAAGTGCTGCGATTACAAGCATTAGTCACTGCACCTGACCTTGTGTTATTCTTTTATAAAAGGGTATCTAGTATTCTGCAACAGGAGTACTCAGGAGGAGTTTATTTTTAAACATTGATACCATTGGAAATAAATTGCAGAACTTAAAAAAGTTATAGAGGATTGTAGAAAGTCCTTAATTTTAAAAAGACATGAAACATTTTAAAAAATATTAATTGAATCTTCTCCATTCCCTATCCCCAAAGTTTAAGGCTGCTGAAGTAAACATAGACCACATTTCCTTTTGCAGACAGGAAATTTTGATGGCTCCTGTGGGACCAAGCTCCCACTTCTCACTGTTACATTCTAAACCCTGATGGTTTGATCCAGGCCTTATTAACCTTTCCATTCCCACTTTACTACCCTAAGTTTCGGTTACAGCATTTTACCGCAATTTCCTGAATAGTTTCAAAATATGCAGCATTGTTTTCTGAAATCTCTCAGTGTATAGAGATCATCCTCTGTTACGGGTCGAATCATGTGCCCCAACACGGTTATGTTGAAGTCACAAGCCCCAGGACCCCTTATTTGAAAATAGGGTAGTTGCAGATATGATTGGTTAAGATGAGATCATAGTAGCATAGGGTGGGCCCTTAATCTAATTTGATCAGTATGTTTACAAGAACAGAGCCATGTAAAGGCACAAACATAGGTGGAGAACACCATATGAAGATCGAGACAGAGGTTGAAGTGATGCACCTACAAGAACTGTCAACCATCATCAAAAGCTAGGAGAGAGGCATGGAACAGATTGTCCCTTATAGTTATGTCTGAAGACACTAATGTTGCTCACAGGTTGATTTTGGACTTCTAGCCTACAATAATGTGAGGGAATAAGTTTCTGTTGTTTTAAACCACCTATTTTGTAGCACTGTGTTATGGCAGCCTGATATGGTTTGGCTGTGTCCCCACCCAAATATCATCTTGAATTGTAATCCCTATGTGTTGAGGGAGGGTCCTAGTAGTGGGTGATTGGATCATGGGCATGATTTCCCCCATGCTGCTATCATGATAGTGAGTGAGTTCTCACAAGATCTGATGGTTTAAAAGTGTTTGGCAGTTTACTCCTCATTCTCTCTCTCCCCTGCCACCATGTAAGACATGCCTTGCTTTCCCTTTGCCTTCAACCATGATTGTAAGTTTCCTGAGGCCTCCCCAGCCATATGGAACTGTGAATCAATTAAATCTCTATTCTTTATAAATTACTCAGTTTCAGGTAGTTCTTTACAGCAGTGTGAGAACAGACTAATACAGAAAATTGGTACTGGGAGAATGGGGTACTGCTCTAAAGATAACCTGAAAATATGGAAGTGACTTTGGAACTGGGTAACAGGCGGAGGGTGGAACAGATTGGAGGGCTTGGAAGAATATAGGAAGATGTGAGAAAGTTCCGAGAGACTCGTTAAATGGTTTTGACCAAAATGCTGATAGTGATATGGACAATAAAGTCTAGGCTGAGGTGGTCTCAAACGGAGATGAAGAACTTATTGGGAACTGTAGCAAAGGTCACTCTTGCTATACTTTAGTAAAGAGACTGAGAGCATTTGCCCCTGCCCTAGAGATCTGTGGAACTTTGAACTTGAGAGAGATGATTTAGGGTATCTGACAGAAGAAATTTCTAAGGAGCAAAGCATTCCAGATATGACGTGGCTTTTTCTGAAAGTAAGATATGAAATTGGAACTTATGTTTAAAAGGAAAACAGAGCACAAAATTGTGGAAAATTTGCAACCTGACTTTGTGGTAGAAAAGAAAAACCCATTTTCTAAGGAGGGCTGCAGAAATTTGCATAAGTAATGAAGAGCCAAATGTTAATAGCCAAGACAATGGGGAAAATGTCTCCAGGGCATTTTAGAGATCTTCACAGCAGCTCCTCTTATCACAGGCCTAGAAGCCTAGGAGGGAAAAATGTTTTTTTGGGTGGGGCCCAGTGCTCTGTACAGCTTCAGGACATGATGTCTTGTGTCCCAGCTGCTCCAGCTCCAGCCATGGCTTAAAGAGGCCAAGGTACAGCTTGGGCTGTGGCTTAAGAGTGTGCAAGCTACAAGCCTTAGTGGCGTCCACACGGTTTTGGGCCTGAGGGTATGCAGAAGCCAAGAGTTGAGCTTTGGGAATCTCCATCTAGATTTCAGATGATGTATGGAAATGCTTAGATGTCCAGGCAGAAGTCTGCTGCAAGGTCAGAGTCCTCCTGGAGAACCTCTACTTGGGCAGTACAAAGGGGAAATGTGGGGTTGGAACTCCCACACAGAGTTCCCACTGGGGCACTGCCTAATGGAGCTGTGAGAAGAGCGCCACTGTCCTCCAGGCCCCAGAATGGTAGGTACACTGACAGCTTGTACCATGTGCCTGGAAAAGCCATAGGCACTCAATGCCAGCCCACGAAAGCATGGCTGTACCCTGAAGAGCTACAGGGTCAAAGCTGTCCAGTGCTGTGGGAGCCCACCCCTCGCATCAGCATGCCTTGGAGATGAGACATGAAGTCAAAGGAGATCATTTTGGAGCTTTAAGATTTAATGGCTGCCCTGTTGGGTTTCAGACTTACATGGGGCCCATAGCCCATTTGTTTTGGCCAAATTCTCCCGTTTGGAACAGCAGCATTTACCCAATGCCTGTATCCTCATTGTGTCTTGGAAGCAACTAATCTTGTTTTTGGTTTTACAGGCTCATAGGTGGAAGGGGCTGGCCTTGTCCCAGATGAGACTTTGAACTCAGATTTTTTAGTTTATGCTAGAATGGAGTGAAGACTTTGAGGGACTATTGGGAAGGTATCATTGCATTTTGAAATGTGAGAAGGACATGAGATTTGGGAAGGACCAATGGTAGAATAATATGGTTTGATTGTGTCCTAACCCAAATCTCATCTTGAATTATAATCCCCATTTGTCAAAGGAAGGATCTGGTGGGAGGTGATTGGATCATAGGGGCAGTTTCCTCCATGCTGTTCTCATGATACTGAGTGAGTTCTCACAATATCTGATGGTTTAAAAGTGTTTGGCACTTGCCCCTCACTCTCTCTCTCCTGCCACTACGTAAGACATGTCTTGCTTTCCCTTTGCCTTCTGCCGTGATTGTAAATTTCCTGAGGCCTCCCCAGCCATGTGGAATTGTGAGTCAATTAAACTTCTTTTCTTTATAAATTACCCAGTCTCCAGTGGTTCTTTATAGCAGTGTGAAAACACACTAATACACAGCCATAGTAAATTGACATAGCCTCCATTTCCAACAGTTGGCATCTAGTCATTCTCTGGAGTCAGATTTAAACATATTCACAATTTTTGCTGATCCCTCCCTGAAGAAATTGTTGCCTCTTATATCAGGTACTTTTGTGCTTACCTCACGTTCTCTCAGCCCATCTTTTCACTCTAGATATTGCCATGGCCACCAGCTGTTCACAGATGCAACTTGACAGCACTTCACATCAAATGCAGTACATATCTGTTGCTTTTTACTCTAGCCTTCTCTGCTTCTACCAATTAGGACTTCTGCAGACTATTGAGACTACTCAGTCATACTGACACGTACACAAATCTGAAAGAGCAAAAGAGTTAACACCCAAGGGAATACTGGTAGGATGGGAGCTAGTGGATAAATACTCCTCTGAAATGTTCCTTAGATGGACAAATCTGAGGCACATTTTACACAGTAGCCAGCAAGTTCCCAGTAGGATTGAGCCTGAATGACCCACAGGGAACCAGCTCACCAAGACAGCTTTAGCTTGACTTTTCTTTCTTTCTGGTTTTTTTGTTTTTCTTTTTTTAACTTCTCTACTTTTTGAGATCTTTTTCTGAATAATCCGGTTTCATTAAAGCTTTAGTCTAAGATTCTGCTTTGGGGGTGAGGCATAAGCAAGCTGAGACATTTTCCTACCTTATACTACTTTGGCATTGTGCTTAAATCTCCACCTAGCAAACTTTGCTTTGCACTTCAGTTATTAGGGTATGTATTTGAATCTTCTGAAAGCTCAAGATCTTGTGTGATATTCAAGATCCCTGGTGATATTGGTGTTGTGGCCATCTTAGCTATGGGGGGTGTTTAGTGGCTCGGCCTCATATATTCATATGGCCCAGAGCAAAAATACCCAAAAAACAAAAAACAAAAAATAACCCACTATTAGCATGTCCTTATACTATGTGTCTAAATATTTAAAGTAATAATTCATCCTAATAAAATGCTAAATAAAATATGTATTTTCTTTCTTCCTGGATTAATATATCTTCATAATGACCTGGAAGGCCAGGTTGAACTTAGAATTCTGTGGTTGGAGTTCCAGACCAGAACATGGTGGCATGGAGAGAGCCAGAACTTGGCATGCCGTCTACCTCCCTTTTATTTGTATTACACCAGAATGCCACCTCACTTTGTCTTGTACTGTGAATGCCTGTGTAATCTCCATCCAAGTTCTATCTCCTTGGATCTAGGGATACACACATAAGGATTCACAAATAAGTCTGCCTTAGGGAGAATGGAGCATGAAAGAAAACTCAGGAGCACATAAACATGGAATTCTTAGGACCTGGGATCTGCATCATGATCTAGAAGTGGGTGTGTGATCTCTAGGTGGGCATGTCACAGTGAATAATCAAGAAGTTGCAGATTGGGGAAGGTTTGTTCCAGAAAGAATTCACTGCCAAGCTAAAAAGGGCTGTAAGAAAAACCATGAAATCTTAGTACATATGAACAAAAACTAGAGAAAAAAATCACCTTGTTTAGCATAAGACAGTCTTTGAAAAGAGAGGATACAGCTTATTCTAGGTATATTGAAAGAAAGTTGTATAGTGCTTTGAGGTGCACTGAAATGTTAGTCACTGTCCACTGCGTAGTTCTACTTAGTCCTTCATTATCCTTGAGCAATCTGGATCTAAGAATAAAGAATAAGGGAATCCAAGAAGCCCTGTGGTATAGAAACAGACATGGAGAACGGCCTGCAGGTTTGCTTTGTTTCCTGACATCTCCAAACACCATTTCAAATTTCAGTTATATCACCCACTACAGAAAGATTATATGTAACCAATTTTCTTTTCTTTTTTTTTCTATTTATTTTTGAGGCTGAGTTTCACTCTGTCACCCAGGCTGGAGTGCAATGGCGTGATTTTGGCTCACTGCAAACTCCACCTCCCAGGTTCAAGTGATTCTCCTGCCTCAGCCTCCTGAGTAGCAGGGATTACAGGTGTCTACACCAAGACTGGCTAATTTTTGTGTTTTTAGTAGAGATGGGATTTCACCATGTAGGCCAGGCTGGTCTCAAACTCCTGATCTCAGGTGATTCACCCACCTCTGCCTCCCAAAGTGCTGGGGTTACAGGTGTGAGCCACTGTGCCTGGCCAATTTTCTAACTGAGTAATTTTAATAATTCTTTAGTTTTCTCCGTTTAGGAAAGTTTACCATTATGGTTTTTTTGACCTGCCTTTTGCTTTTTCCATTTATTTATTTATCCTCTTAAGTAGCTCTCAGTTATCGGAAAGTGGCACTGTGGACACACTATTAAGCAACCCAGGTGCTTGGTCCTTTGGTAAATGATTTATAAAAACAAAATTAGAAATAGTCTTTTGTTTTGAGCTCAAAGGATACACATTATAAATTTGTATAAATTCAGAGTTTCATTATTATTATCTAGCACTGCGTAAACTTTTATCCCTCAGTCAATTATTTTGCTAATGTTCTTTTCCATCAAGTCGAAGCATACTATTTATAATTCATTGATATCAAATACTGCTTCTTAAGTTTCTCTGGAGAGCAGGTTGCAATTCTGTTCTGTATGCTCTTTGAAGTGTTAGCCTTATTTCTTGGCACATGATAGTGAGTGGAGGCATCACGTGGTGTCTTAAGGTATAGTTAGCTCCATTTACTTCCATTCTCCCCATCCCTGCCTTGATGTCTTTATGGAAAGTTTCTAAATATTATTAAAGTATGAATAAAATCATTAAAATTTTCTATTTTTATTGATATATAATATGTACTCTAAAGGAAGAAGCAAGCAGTGTGCAGGTCATACAGTCTAAACAAGATTCTCCATTCAAGCCAGAATGCACTCATAAGTCTCTTCCATATAGATATTCTTGAATTATTGGTGTTCAACACTGAACAAATTTCTTATTTAGATAAAATGACAGACTTAGATAACTTAAGCATTTTCCCAATATATGATAGTAGATATGACAGTAAACTCTGACCACGACTTAAAAAAAAAAGTATAGTTGAATACATAGAAAAGAAAGTGAGATCTCCAAATCAGTTGTTTTAGCCTGTATGAAGGGTCATAGCCTGATTAATGGCTCTCACATTTTCAGTTGAATCTGAGGTGAAGTGATAATCACATTTTTCACCCTGTGATTGTTGTAACAGTTCCCCAATTAGAATGGAATTTCATAGGTTAAGCAGAGCTACTAACTTGCATTTCTTATTTCAACATAATTAGTTAATGAAAGATCAAAATCCAATGTGAAAAATTCACAGAAGCAGCACAGAAAAAATTTCTAGTAATTCATCATAGTCCTTTACAATGCAATTATACACAAATACTGTCATTAAAAAGTGAAACTGAAAAATGTTAAAGTCTTGGTAAATTTGTTGAGAAAGATGTCAAATACTCCATGAGTGTAAGTCTCATAATGTGGGTTCTTGAATCATTTTTGTTTAGACCAATTCACTCTATCTATAGCTGCTCATGTTTTCCTTAAGGAAAGAGGATTAAAAACGATTTAAGAAACTATTTGAGATAGCAGTATTTAACAGCACCAGTCCAACTCGACTTAGAAGTTCTAACTGATGAAAAAACAGGATTAGCAAAATTGATCCATAATTTTTCTAGGGTCAAATCCCAATAAAGACAATGTTAATAATGACATGAATCTTCATCTTGCCATTATTTTTTCTAATTATAAAAGTTAGAAAAAGTTAAATTCAGATATTATGGAAAGAAGTAATGTAGGAAGTAAAAATCCTTCATAATGCCATCTCCTTTGTTGCTGGCTGTATAGTCCTTCAGCTATTTTTCTATACACAATGCTTATACTGTTACTGTCTTATTTTTATAGAAAGGTATCATGCAAAACATAATGTTTGAAATTTGATTTTTTACATTTAACAGTGTATCTTAACATATTTTCATGCTGCTACATTTAGTTCTATCTTTTTATGTTTAATGGCTGCATGCTACTCCATTAAATGGGTCTGTCATTGTTTTCCCTTAATGATGAAATTTTGAGTTTTTATCTGTCAAAACAAAGCAGAAGGGAATATTCTTGTACATATATGTTGCTGATATGGTTTGGCTGTATCCCCACCCAAATTCGCCTTGAATTGTAATAATCCTCACATGTCAGGGGTGGGGCCAGCTGGAGATAATTTACTTATGGAGGCAGTTTCCCCCATACTGTTCTCATAGTAGTGAATAAGTCTCACGAGATCTGATGGTTTTATAAATGAGCGTTCCCCTGCACAAACTCTCTCTTGCCTGCTGCCATGTAAGACATGACTTTGCTCCTTATTCACCTTCCACCGTGATTGTGAGGTCTCCCCAGCCATGTGGAACTGTGGGTCGATTAAACCTCTTTCCTTTATAAATTACCCAGTCTCAGGTGTGTCTTTATCTGCAGGGTGAGGACAAACTAATACAGTTGCCATACTTTGAAATTTATTTATTGAAGACAATTATCTAGAAGGATGCTGTATCAAAGGATGTATGATACATCATTTTAGACTTAATGAATATTTCAAAAATATTCTTGAATTAACATTATATTGAATATAACCAAACCAGTAGAAACTTTCTTTTCTTATTTTTTAGAAAATTTGAGTTTATATGTTTAAATTGTATAAATTGATGTGGGTCTATAAAATATTAAGCCTTCTCATTCAAGGACATAATATCTCTGACCACTCATTCAGGCTGTCTTTCATGTGTTTTTGACAAGTCTTATTGCACATAAATTTACATAATATTATTCAATCTGTAATCCTAGAATATTTTCTTATTCGCTAAATTCTCATATTTTGATTTATATTTTGAGTTTTAAACTTGTTTACATGATATTTTGCTTATCAGATGAGTTCTTTTTGAATATTAATACATTAGTATTAACATAACTTCTCTGATTAAATAATAAAGTCTTTCACATTTACCCTTGTGTTTTCAGCACAAAACATAATGTTTGGCATATGTCAAGGGCTCAATAAATTTTATTGAATAAAGTAATGAAAATTATTGACCCTTATTTATGAAAAAAGAAAACAAGGAGACATTAAATGTTTTCAAAGGGCAATGAAGCCAGATTTCTCACAGGTCTGTCACAATTACTCTTCATCACACTGCACTTATTTATGTCAAATATGTATCAAGGGAATTATAAGGTAGACTTTTATTTTTTAGTAGTGAACAGAAATGAATCTAACCCTTTATCCTCCCCTTCAATTCTTGTCTTCTTTCTTCCATACACAGGAATCAGTAAATAAGCTGAAAATGTGAAAGTCATGCAAAGATTTGTTTGAAAAGCAAAACGTTTCAATAAAAGATCTTCCTGGATTAAGAATCTAAGTGTGATTTTCATGAACCACCACCACTAAAGATCAGATAATATTATTCATGCTGCAATTTGAAAGGGAAGCAAGAGGAAAATCAGACTGACTCTGCCACTGCATAAAATCACCCCCCTGGGAATGAACGAAGCATTTCGAGAATGAGAAATGGAATATTGGTGACACTCTGGCTAACAGTTCCATCTAGAGTGAACTGCGGTCATGATTTTCCAATAACAGCCTGTTACTAAACCAAGGTAAATCTCAATTCAAAAATAATGCTTTGGCCGCGTAAGGTGGCTCGCGCCTATAATCCCAGCACTTTGGGAGGCCAAGGAGGGTGAATCACCTGAGGTTGGGATTTCGAGACCAGCCTGGCCAAGATGGTGAAACCACATCTCCACTAAAAATACAAAAATTAGCTGGGCGTGGTGGCGGGCGACTGTCATCCAAGCTACTAGGGAGGCTGAGGCAAGAGAATCGCTTGAACCCTTGAGGTGGAGTTTGCAGTGAGCTGACATCACACCATTGCACTCCAGCCTGGGCGATGAGAGCGAGACTCTTTTATAAAAAATAAAAATAGAAATAATAATAATGCTTTATTGCATTCAAAACGGTTTGTTTTGCATGAGACACTGTTTACTGAACTGATGAAATTTGTCACCGAAAACAGCATTTTATGCAAATAGTTAAGAGTTGGTTAGTTGGATCTGATTATTGGGAGTTAACATGGAGCTACATATATAATGCAGAGCCCATAACTGAGCTCTTTAAAGGAAGAGAGAAAGTATCAGGTTAAGTCCGCTGGCAAGAAAATGACACCTTCCAGTTGAAGAAAAAAACATAGTTGTTATCTTTGGGATCTTTTTCTGAATAATCCATTTTCATAAAAGCTTTAGTATCAGGTTCTGCTTTGGGGATGAGGGGTAAGCAAGCTGAGACATTTTCCTGCCTTATACTACTTTGGAATTGTGCAAATACAGTTGACCCTTGAACACGGGTTTGAAATGCACGGGTCCGCTTATACACTGATTTCTTTTCAACCAAAGGCTGGACCGGAAACCCAGTATATGGAAGGCTGACTTTTCGTATACGCAATTTCCACAAGACTGACTGGGATTTGAGTATGTGCGGGATTTTGGCACACACGGGGAGTCCAGGAACCTATCTGTTCTCCCGCATAAAGAGCGTCAACTGTACAAGGATGCTCCTAGAGGCATCTCAATCTCCTGTTTCTTTCTTGCTATGTGTGTTTGAGTATGGAAGAGGTTATAAAAGTAAACTAAGAACAAGTTAGCTTAGTCTTACGTTTTAATCAATGATAATCAATGAGCTCCCTAGGATTAGGATAGCAGCTACTGCAAGATGTGTAAACTGGGAAGCCTTAACGTTCTGCTAAAGCAGTGGTCTCAACTGGGAGTGGGGTGTATATTCAACAATTATCTGGAGAAATTTTGGGTTGTCACAACTGGTGGTAGTTGAAGGGCAGTTACTCCTGACATCTAGTGGACTGCTAAACATCCTACAATCACAGGAGAGTCCCCACAACAAGTAATTATCCAGCTCAGAGTGTCAGCAATGCTGCTATTGCAAAATTCTGTGCTAGATGAATGAATAAAAATATCACTATATCTTTGTAATATCACTTATGATTCAGGGTGAAATGATTAAGGAAAAGATAAAAAGGATATGAAATTAATGTTAAATTGCACTTTAAAATTATGCCTCTAATGGCTTTAAGTAACATTTATAACAAATGGTAAATTAATGTTTATTAATGTGGTTTAAATAAATAATTACATATATTTTTATGAATGTATGCTCACTATTCTGCATAGTTAATTACAGAGTTTGGGGCAGAATTCAGCCTCAGAGTGTCAAGTTATGTATCTCTCCATTCAGATTCTGTGGCTGAAGTACAATTGTATACACCTTATGGCAAATTTCCAGAACAGCAGATTTTGCTTTCTAGAATAGATGCACGAATTCCTTCAAAAAGTGTACAATCCTTTCTGTAGAATGTTATCCCAACTAGTTCTTTACTACTAAAATGTTATGGTTCTAGCTTTGACTACTGTAGATGAAAGCAACCTGGCTCTCCTGGCCACAGATGTCTGGATCTGAGGCAGCGACATTAGCCATAGGTTTGGTGTGACCAAATTATGAGAGGTTACAGTTTACATGATAGACTTAGTAGTGGTAACTTTCTGTTTCCATCTTGATGAGGTTTGTAATTTTTGTTTTATTTAATAACACATGAAATTGTGATTTTGATTTTATGATTTAAGGAGCTCATTTTATGTACTTTTGATAGACTATTTTATTTTTTACTCTTTTTTCTTTTCCATCATTTTATCCTCATGGTTATTTATGGGCTGTGCTGGGAAGAGAGGGAAACAACAACGCCTGAGAAGATTTGCAAGAACTTTGCCCAGTTGAGGCCCTTAATGGATGCAATGAAGAGAACTAACTCAATCAAATTCTCTTTTTGTAAGAAGAATAAACTCTAAGTAAAGGGAAAGGTATGTTTCTTAGTTTTAGGATATTGTCTCTGCTCATAAGTTAAAAAAAGAAAACTTCCTGACCATTCCTTTAAGTTGCAGATTTTTGAAACTTCCAGTCCTGTGTAATGACCAAAGCTTTGAAGTTGACTTAAATATTTTCCTTTCCCTTCCAGCTAGGGTTCCTTTTGAGCTGAAATTTCTTTTTCTCCTTCTCATTTATTTTTGTCCTATCTAGTATCTCTTAATTTAACACTCTCAGAGTCAAAGTTGGGGGGTGGGATTAAGGTAGGTGTTAAGGATGATAGAAGAGGTAAGGCAGGTAAGAAATCTCATATTTTACAGATATCTTCATGACTTCTGGGCATTACAGATATTTAAAGCAAACAATGTTTTTCACTTTTAGGGTACCTGTGTATGTTCTTTGATGATTTCTCTCCAAGAGTACCTTTTGAAAAGCTCCTGGAGCATAGGCAGTGTTTTTCCTTTGTCAGGCGTAGCCCCATGACATAGAATTTCCTCTTGGATTTACAGTCCACATCCTTTTCCATTTGTTGTTTCTCACCCTAAAAGGCAACCCTCCTGAAGTGGATCCCACTTGAAATAACCCCAGGCTGACATTTCTACTTGGAATCTATATGTTAGTGCCATGATTAACCCATATTTGACCCACTTTCAGAGAGAAAGGAAGTAACTTCTCAGTTTTAGCCTTTTATTTTGTTGCCAAGTATCACCTGAGCTTTACAAGGCATGAGTCACAAACTTTGGGAGATACCAATAAAGCTTTACAGGGTGGCCTCTTCAAAACCTCTCTCAGTGCCCTTGAGGTGACAACCAGATACTACCCAAGTCTTCCCCACTGTGACATTAGGATTCCTAGAAACCTGATGATGCTCTCAAAATTTTCTTCTACAAAACTTTCTCTTTATTACCAACTCTCGACTGCTGAAAATGTTAAAGATGATCCAGGGTTTAAAGAGTTGTGTAGCGAGTCTATGGATATTTTCATTATAAATTTTTGCATGAGAAACAAACACCAACTTTGGAATAGAGGAATGTCTAGTACATTATATTTTATCTTGGTGTTTCATCAAAAACATTAATTTTAACATTCTGTAAGAAAAAAATTTCAAAGTAATTCTACTTACATAAAATAATACAAATGTTAAAGGAATTAATCTCAGAGAGAATGCGGTAGCATATTAATTGAGTTATCTAGAACAGTCAATTGTATTCAATCTCAGGAATGCAAGGATAGTTCATATTTGAAAATCTATTAATTTTCTTCATTATATTCCAGCAAAAATTGCAAATGAAAATGCATTTAATAGAATTCAACTTTATTCTTGGTAATTGACCAAGAAGAATATTTCTTCACATGGAAAAACATGTATTTCTAACAAATATGAAATCATGTGTTTAACTGTAAAATACCAGAAGCATCCAATAAATATTACTAGTAGATTTAATGTTGCTCTGGTAGAATGTTAAATTTAATTAGAAAAGAGAAGGATAATATGAAAGGTAAAAATGCGATGATATAATTAAAATTATTTGCAAATAATACGATTTTATACCCAGAAAATTTAAAAGAAATGTCTGAGAAACTATAAAAGACAAAATAAGATAATGGAATAAAATAGCTGATTTCAAAATTAATTTTTAAAAAACAATAGACGTCTGGGCATGGTGGCTAATGCCTGTAATCCAAGCACTTTGGGAAGTCGAGGCAGGTGGATCACTTGAGGTCAGGAGTTCGTGTCCAGCCTGGCCAACATGGTGAAATTCCATCTCTACTAAAAATACAAAAATTAGCCGGGCGTGGTGGCATGCGGTTAAAATCCCAACTACTCAGAAGGCCAAGGCAGGAGAATTGTTTGAACCTGGGAGGCGGAGGTTGCAGTGAGCTGAGATCATGCCATTGCACTCCAGCCTGGGCAAAAGAGTGAGACTCCACCTCAAAAAAAAAAAAAAAGCAATAGTTGTTATATATACAAATAGTAAATAACATTATGTGATGGAGGAATACCCTGTTTATAATAATAACAAAAATATTAAAACCTTTGTAACATGAAAATTAACAGTCTATATAAAGAAAATATTAAAATTCTAGTAAAAGATAAATTATAAAACCAGAATAAAGGATAAAGCCTATTTTCTTCCTGGATTGAATGTCTCAATATTTTAAAGATGTCAACTGTCTGTATGTTATAGTACATGTAGTAGTATTCCATACAAAAGCAAAATAAGATCTTTTAAAAATTTAAGAATCTGATCCTAAAGTGTATAGGGAAATATAAACATGAGAATAGCTAAGAAAGCTAGTGAAGAGTTGAGGTGGAAATTGTCCTGAAATGTTAATTTTTTTATAAATATGGCAGATTTAGTGGCTTTTTTCAACATCCATTCTGTCTGAAGATCCTTAATTTAAGCCAATAATGGTATCTCCATTTTATTTGTCTATGATTGATTCAGGGAATGACAAATGTTAGCCAGTTAGGACAAATGACATGGGAGGAGAGCCTTGACTGTTTTTTAGCGGGGAAAAGAAGACAGCTTCATTCTTCTTCAGGGTATTAATTGGTGTCAGTTCGATTTTGGAAACCGCTGTAACCACCTCACTTTCTGCTTGAAGATGAAGGCAACCATGGGCATGTCCAAACTGAGAAATGGAAAGAACTGGGTCTCTGATGACATCATTGGGTAAAATACTGCCAAAAAAAAAAAAAAAAAAGTCTAGGTTCATAAGACTCTGAAAGTGCCGTTATATGATAGTATGAATTTTTTTTCTGCTTAAGCTAGCTTTATTCTAGCCTTTATTATTTTTGCAGCCAGAGCACCCCTGTAAAATAAATCTACCATTAAAATAATATAGAAATGGTATGTGAAGAGGAAGAAACAGAATAACAAATACAGAAATTGCCCCATTTCAAAGGAGTAGAGAAAAACTATAGTTATTCAGCTAATGGTATTGGGACAAATTGCCTGGATTGTTGGACTCGTGTAATGTTTTTACCTCTTCATTTTTATCAAGATAAATTATTGATATGTCAAAGATTTAAAAGGAAAATAAAATCAAACCATAAAAGTACTAGTAAAATTCTCATTACTGTTGGTGGAAATGGAGAATTGTACAATTGGTTTAGCAGTCTATTAAGAAGTTAACTTAAAAGTTTTTAAAAATATATTTCACTGACAGTTACCTACCTGAGATAAATGAAAGCACACATCCATGCAAAGACTTGCACATTCATACTCATAGCAGCCATATTAAAAATAGCTATGAAGTAGAAACATCCCAAATATTAATTAGTAGGTGGATGGATAAACAAATGTGGTATTCATATACCACACTGAATAGTATTCAACAATAAAAAGGAATAAACTATGGATACATACAACAATTTGGATAAATCTCAAAATCATTTTGCTATTAGAAGAAGTCAGCACAAAAGAATGCATACTATATGATTTAATTTATATAAAATTCAGGAAAATGCAAACTAAATTAAGTGACAAAAAGCAGACCAGTAGTTGCTTAGTATGGAGGCATAAGAAAGGATTGACTTAAACAGGCACAAAGTATCTGTAGGGGATGATGGCATTGTTATGTACCTTTGCTGTGGGAGTGGTTTCATGGGTGTACAAAACAATCAAAACTCAAAATGCACAATTAAAATAAATGCAGTTTTCTGTATATAAAATAAACCAGTGAATTTAATAAACATATTGTCTGAAGATATGAGGATTTTAAACCATACTAGGAGAGAATGTGGGGATTTTTTTTTTTTTTTTTTTTTGAGACGGAGTCTCACTCTGTTGCCCAGGCTGGATTGCAGTGGCTCAATCTCAGCTCACCACAGCCTCCCCCTCCCAGGTTCAAGCAATTCTCCTGCCTCAGCCTCCCAAGTAGCTGGGACTACAGGTGCACACTGCTACGCCTGGCTAATTTTTGTATTTTTAGTACAGACGGGGTTTCACTCTGTTGGCCAGGATGGTCCTCATCTCCTGACCTCGTGATCCACCTGCCTCGGCCTCCCAAAGTTCTGGGATTACAGATGTGAGCCACCGCACCTGGCCAGGAAGATTTTTTATAATCTTTAAGTGGGTAAAGCCCAGAATTCATAATGGAAACAAATTAACAATTAAACTACATACATAAAATTGTATGACAAAAACATCACAAATGAAGTCAAAACACAGAGTAGGAAAAAATTTGAAACACTATAAACACATAAAGAGCTAATTTCTGTAACATATAAAATCACTTCGAACAATGAGAAAAAAGTAAACGAAGGAAAGCAGTCAACAGAAACAAAATTACAAATAGTTAATGCACATGAAAATATGTTCAATGTCTTTCAGCAATAAATGAAATTAAAACAATAAGGGCTTGTTTTTATCTATCAGTAAACAATTTTAAATGAACTCAGTCTTACAAGTACACCGGTTATAATAAAATTAGAAGTCCACTTAACCTTATTTTAACTTGTTTCTTTAGTAATTTCCTTGTTTTTTCCCTCCTTCAATTTTTTAGTCACATTTTCTAATTTAGTCAAATTTTCTAATTTTCTAAAATTTTCCAGTTTATGCCAGTCTTTCTAAAAAGGCCCCCCTTTTTGTCATATTCACATATCTCAATTTAGAAATTTGACACAAAGATTAAAGATTGGTGGATTAATTTTAATTCCTTTAAAAGAAGAGCTTGCATGTATCCAGGCACCATTAGAGCATTCACACACTCATTTGATCAAACATGTAATAATTAATTTTCAACAATGTGTCCTATATGTCACGCATTATGCTCAATGCTGTGTGCACAATGGTCAATATGGTAGACAAGACTTGTACACTCATGGAGTGTATGGTCTCCTGACAGAGACTTCTATTAAATAACTAGAGAGACACATATATCGATTACAAATCAGAACGATCTAATTCAGATTGACAGTTCAGGGAATGTTGCTCTCATGGTGTCTTTCTGTTGAGGATTGAGAATGAGTAGGAGTTGCCCAGGCCAATAATGTGGAGGTGAACATTTGAGCATTTCAGACAAAAAAAAAAAAAAAAAAAAGCTTAAAGATAGAAAGAGCTTGATGTCCATGAAAATCTAAAAGGCAAAACGCTGTGGTGTAGTGAGCAGGGAGGCAGAGGGCCTATAGTGGCGAGGCTACAGGGAAGCAGGGGTCAGATCATAAAGAAGCTGGAAAACGCAGTGAAGGAGTTTACATTGTATTTTGTGTTCAACTGGTTGCAGGTGTGAGTAAAACGATTAGAATCATATTTTAGAAAAATCAGCTTGGCTTCAGTGTGAAAAATAAATTATGGTGAGCAGGGGTGGAAGCAGGGGATCTAGTCAGGGGTATGTTGCAAGAGTGCAGAGGAGAGTCCTAACTGACATTATCTTTAGAGCGGCAATCTCTGTGCCTCACCCATAGTAGTGAAGTTCAATAAAATTCATTGAAATAAAAGACTGATGAATTAATAAAGGTATAAGTTTTGCTGGCCTGAAATTCTATTGAGCCATTTTCATGAATTCACTGCGAATAACAAAGTCTTTGAATCACGTAACTTTAATATGGATTAGCACTTTGACCTATCAGCATACCAACCTGTGAAATTCATAGGGATTTCCATCAAAATTTATTTTTATAAATTTTAAACAGTAACAGTTCATAAAAGTGTTCTTTGTTACAAGTGTTTACTATGTAAAAACCTTTTTTTACTTCTCTTCTTCTTTTATACCCTCTAATTCATGTCTAAATTATATCTTGAATTTAAAAAATAAACGTAATCATCTAATGTCCTAGAGAAGTGATTCTTCAAATTTTCTGCTGCATTCATTATTAATTATTCTATTAAATATGATGAATCCTATAGATACGAAAAGCCACATTTTATATATAAACCATTTAGTGCAAACATTTGACTTTTTTTTATTTATGATGAAATAAAAAGTATACAAATTAATATTTTTGGCAGGGAACAATTTTATTGTTCCATCTTTAAAATACAAATTAAAATAATACCATTAGTGGTTTAAAAATGGTGATAATAGTGTTGGAGAGTAACTCTATTATTATTAGAGCTCCATTAATGTTGAAAAATAACTCTTATTAGCTAAATTTCTAATAGCTCTAGTGATTGTAAAAGCACACGTTTTTCTTAAAATTACTTTGGTCTCATTGTACACAAAAGTAAGTGATATGGGAAAGAGAAAAGGCCACATGTAGTCCTGGATAGGTGGAGTCATCAGGGAGTGCCACATAAGAAGTACTGATTTGTCAAAATAAGAAAAATACTTCATGTGCAGAGCTCTGTAGAAAAATGGCAGATGTTAAATTTCTGGCGGGTAGGATCAGCTACAAATAGTACTTATGAATTTCAGACAGACAGTTTAGGGATTAAGAGACAAGGTTTTTTTTGTTTTTTTAAGAAATTTTGTGGAAACAATGAAGTTTCCCTAAACTATGAGTCTCTCTCCCACTGGTCATGTAAATCCCATTAGTTAAAAATCAGAGTCCAGGGCCTGGCTTGGTGGCTCACGCCTGTAATCCCAGCACTTTGGGAGGCCGAGACAGGCGGATCACGAGGTCAGGAGATCGAGACCATCCTGGCTAACACGGTGAAACCCCGTCTCTACTAAAAAACACAAAAAATTAGCCGGGCTTGGTGGCGGGCGCCTGTAGTCCCAGCTACTCAGGAGGCTGAGGCAGGAGAATGGCGTGAACCCGGGAGGCGGAGTTTGCAGTGAGCCAAGATCGAGCCATTGCACTCCAGCCTGGGCGACAGAGCAAGACTCCCTCTCAAGAAAAAAAAAAAAAAAAAATCAGAGTCCAAACAATATTATATGTTCATGGTTACCTCTCCTTTAGTGTTCTTTCTCTACAGCCCAGAGGCTAATGTTTTTAAGCAAGCACTGGATGCAATTTCCCTTGTAGTTGAGCCACGTACGCCAATAAATTATTAGGTGCAGTTTTGAATTATTTGTTCCTTTGAGATGTCATTAGCTGTCCCTTCTATTATGTTTATATACGAGAACAAATGGAGTATGGTTAATTATAATGTTTTGAGCAATAATTAATGGTTGTTGAAACCAGTTCCTCTTCTGTTTGTTATTCTAACATAAAGTACTATACTTTCTGGCAAAAAGATGGTAAGCCATTAATAAAACAGATTATATATTATAAGGAAAGCAATTGGAACCAGCGTTCATTCTGAAATAGCCCTGAGTTAAAAAAAATATTAGTTCTGCAGGAATAATTTTATAGAGGTCATTTTACTTTCTAGTGTTTAAAATATGAATTATTAAGATCAATATTTTTGGAAAATAAGATAAACAATTTTTTGTTAGCAAGTTTTCATTCCATCTTGTCTTCTCTGAGTGCCATCATAAAGGTATACTTATTTTCTCACATCTAGTTAAGAAGTATTATGAAGTACACATAGGAAGTATATATCATTCCCTTGAAAATTAGAGCATGGTGGCCATGCAATCTTAGGAAATGGATAAATGAAAACAAATTAGTGAAAATTTATGTTAAAAATAAAAAGGATATCAATATTAGTTTAATCAATTAATTAGTAATAGCTTAACTAATATGAACTAAATTAAAAAAATGATCCTTTGGATATTAATTCTGAGCTCATTCTAGTGAAGTCTCTGATGAATCAGGGTAAGAATATCAAGCCTGCTGCTAATAGATGTGTGACTCTGGGAAGGTTATCAGGTCTCTGGATTGTGAGTGACTTCATCTGTAAAGTAGAGAGGACATTGATGTTTTTGCTATGATAATTTATATTCTAGGTGCTTGTTATTAATGAATTGTATATGATATGGGCCTAACTAAGAGTCAACATCAGAAAAAGTATTGCTCTGAGGAATGACATAACAGGCTGCTGTCAGACTTACCATCCTATGAAGAGGTATAAAAGAGATGGAAAAAATGTGTTAATTTGAAAATCATGATGGCAGGATTACACTCAACATTTTCTGGTTTCCCAAAATGGGCCAATCAGAGATCCTATTAAAGTACATGAGTTGACTCAATAACCAGACATTCCACCATAACCCAACTGATAGCTCCAATCTGTTTCTTCCAACCAGCCATCACACTTCTCGTTGTGCCTGGCTCATAGTAGATGCTCAGCATATGTTGATTGAGTAAATAATAAAACATACCACCTTCCCTATGCTTACTGGCATTTGGATCTTCTTTGAAAGTGGCAAATGTATAGTTTAAAAAATGTTATGACATATGAAAAATATACTGGGATTTTTAACAGATTAAGTAAAAATATAAAAGACTGTGAAATTTGCTTCCGAGAATTGATAGGGGGAGAACACAGAATGTCACAATGATAGGATGGGTGTTACCATGAGGGTGGAGGTAAAGGAATAGACACAGAAAGTGAAAGCTATTAGTGTTCATGGTAATATGAATCTTACTTTCAAATTGTTCTTGAAAATGAGTTTATTTTAAAAAATGAAAAGGCACAATATAATGTGAGCTAAATAACTGTCATGTGTGTATATGTATGTCCATTCCGATTATTATAACTATTTAGCAGGGTACTGACCAATGAAAATTGATGCTGGCCACTGTGCCATACTGATATATACTGGCTGAATAACAATGATGTATTTGAAATAATCCTTGATATTATCCTGATCAATAGAGAGATTATTCACATAAAATGCATTTTCATCTCTTATTGGTCATGTATGAAAAGGTCATCTTGCTCTCTAGAGCTCTTTACCCTGCCAGATGTATAAAAAATAAATGTCATAAATAATCAAGAATGAAAGCACTTAGGAATATATCTGTGTATTATTAGTCACTCATTCATTATGCATGAACTATAAATGCATTTTCAAAATAATACAAATGAAAATAATACAGTCCAACAATGGATAATTTGAATAAAAAACCATCTTTTACTAAATGTTTGATAGCAAAATCAATCTAATGAAATTATATGTTTTGGTAGCTAATTTTGACAGCCTGAAAAGATGTATTTTTTTTTCTTTTAAAGTAAAACTAAAAATTTTTCAAGTCCAGCCAACCAACTTCACTTTGGTGGGAGAAATGTGAAAATGTCTCTCTCTGTTCTCTGAAGCACTGTTTACTAGATGAATTAAATAAATAACATACCACTTTCCCTACAGCTTACTGGCACTTGGATTTTCTTTGAAGATGGCAAATTTAGAAACTTATTTTCTCATAGTTCTGGAGTTTGAGCACTTCAATATCAAGGTGCCAGCCAATTCAGAATCTGCTAAAGGGCTGCTATTTGGTTCATAGATGATTCATTGCTGTGCCCTCACTTAGTGGATAGAGCAAACAAACTCCCTTGGGCCTCTATTATAAAGATACTAAGCTCATTCATACAGGTGGAGCCTAATCACCTCCCCAAAGGCCCTACCTTCTAATACCATTACCTTGGGGGCTAGATTTTTAACATATGAATTTTAGGGGGACATATAGCAAAGTCCCACTATACTTTCCTTAGAATCACCAAGACTGCTCATTCAGACAGCTACTACCACACCTAAGGAGGCTGCAAAACAAGTGCTTTTACAGCAAGTCTAAATTCTCTGTGTATTTCTAATCAAACTCCACAGAGCATTTAATGCCAGTTCTTAATGAGAGGGATAGGAAAGAAAAGTAATGAAATGAGAAAAACAAAATGTCATCCCACGCTGGGCTTTGTTCTCTGGAATTCTCAGACAATTTATTGTAGTTTTGTTCTTGGGAATTAGTTTGTTTAATTGGGAATGCCTTGCATGCCAACATTATGCTCTATTTTCCAAAAGCTTGCCTTTGAGCTTGCTCTTAAATACATGATGCCTGGGATTGGAAGCCTAAGTGAAGAACAAACACTTTTGGCTTGGCCCAGTATTTGACTTACTGCTTTATTTAGGCAATCTGATACCCATAGTTAAGCCTTAGCAAACCCTCACTTTAACACATGTTAATCTTTGCCTTTAATTTAAAAGTAGGGCTGAATGCTCAGCCAATGAAATTACTGCCTTTGGCAGTCTTGCATGTGTGAGTGTTTGTGAATGCTTTATAAATCATGACTGCAATTTTTAAATTTAAAAAGTAATTTAGTAGTTAGAGGACAGAATTTGTTCACCATGTACCACATTTATGCAGAATTTTAAAAACCCACAGTGTTCATTTAGTTGACCATTTTGAGTGCCATTTGAGATTGTGTCCCCGTCTGTTTTATGTGGTTTTATTTGTAATGCTGGGTACCAGCCAAAATTAGTTGTTTCTTTCTCTTGTATCCCATAAGCATTTTCTTGTACCTCTAGAATTTGTAATCTGACTTGCATACTATTAATTGTTTATATGTCATTCTCAGCACTACAGAGTAAAATGCTTGGTGATGGTGCTATTTCAGCAGTGTTATAGATCACATAGGAAGAATTCAACAATATTTAAGTTGAACAATTTTGTATAAGACAACCTACTGAAAATAGATTCCTCACAATTCAGAAGTCCATTTACCAAAAAGGAGCCCATTTTAAATTCATGGTTGATAATAAAAATCGTATTTTTTCATTCACAAATGTTTATGTATTCATTCTCTGCTTCAGACCCTATATGAGGTTCTAAAGGATGGGGAAAATATAAAATGCATCATATTTCCAAGATGCTAATATGCAAAGCAAATAACAAAATGTAGAAAATAAATGCTAAAGGTTTTGTACTAGGTTAAAGAAATGTAGGTAAAATGAATTCCCTTGGTGATATAAAGTGTCAAAGCAGGCTTCTCAGAGAGGATGATATTTGAATTGGATCTTGAGGTAAGTCCGGAAGGTTGAGAAAGATTTTGTTAAATAAGCAAGGGAATAAGGGCATTTCATGGTTTTAAATGGGCACATACAAAAGGCTAGGTGGCCAAATAAACTACAGTTCATGAGATAGATAAGAAATGCCTAAAGAAAATACTAGAATTCTCTGGATAAAGACAATCTAGACATAAAGCTGAACTATTTGTATTTTATTCTATAGGCTGTGATTTTTAAAAAATAATTTCAACTTTTATTTTAGATTTAAGGCATACAAGTGCAGGTTTGTTAAATGGATATATTGCATGATGCTGAGGTTTGATGTATGATTGAACTTGTCATCCAGGTAATGAGCATAGTACCCAACAAGCACTTTTTCAGCCTTTGCTCCTTCCCTCTCTCCCGCTTCCAGTAGTCTCCAGTGTCTATTGTTACCATCAAGGAATTAACGTGTGATAGTTTTTAAAGAAAGAAGTGATGTGGTGGTGTAATGGAATAGAATAGATAACCCAAATATAAAGCCACACAACTACAACCATCTGATCTTTGACAAGACTGACAAAAATAAGCAATGGGGAAATGATTTCTCCTTCCTGTGGTGCTGGGATAACTGGGTATCCACATACTGAAGAGTGAAACTAGGCTCCTACCTATTACCATATAAAAAATTAATCAAGGTGGCTTAAAGACTTAAATGTAACACCTCGAAGTATAAAAATCCTGAAGAAATCCTAGGAAATACCTTTTTTTTTCTGTTTTACATTGACTGTGGCAAATAATTCATGACTAAGTCCTCAAAAGCAATTGCAACAAAAACAAAAATTGACAAGTGGGACCTAACTAAAGGAAATAACTTCTGCATAGCAAAAGAAACTTATCCACAGAGTAAACAGACAACCTACAGAATAGGAGAAGATATTAGCAAACTGCATCTGACAAATGACTAATATGCAGAATCTATAAGAAACTTAAATCAACAAGCAAAAAACCAAATAACCCCATTAAAAAGTGGGCAAAAGACGTGAACAGACACTTCTTAAAAGTCATACTAGTGGCCAAGAAACATATGAAAGAATGCTCATCATCTCTAATCATCAGAGAAATGCAAATCAAAACCACGATGACATATCATCTCACACCAGTCAGAAAGACTATTATTAAAAACTAAAAAAGTAACAGATGTTGGCAGGGCTGTGAAGAAAAGAGAATGCTCATACATTATTGGTGGGAATGTAAATTAGTTCGACCACTGTGGAAAGCAGTTGTGGAGATTTCTCAAAGAACTAAAAATAGAACAACCTTTGACGCAGCCATCCTATTATTCAATATATATCCAAAGGACAATAAATTATTCTACCAAAAATACACACATACCCCCCCATATGTTTGTTGCAGCACTATTCACAGTAGCAAAGATGTGGAATCAACATAAGCACCCATCAATCACAT
The DNA here is from genome assembly GCF_028885625.2 of Pongo pygmaeus. Taxonomy (NCBI): domain Eukaryota; kingdom Metazoa; phylum Chordata; class Mammalia; order Primates; family Hominidae; genus Pongo; species Pongo pygmaeus. The sequence continues at coordinate 160,940,424 of NC_085930.1, read as the reverse complement.
ATTGCATAAAGAAAATGTGGCACATATACACCGTGGAATACTACATAGCCATAAAAAGGAATAAAATCTTGTCCTTTGCAGCAAAATGAATGGAGCTGGAGGCCTTTATCCTAGGCAAATTCATGCAGAAACAGATAACGAAATACTTCATGTTCTCACTTATACGTGGGAGCTAACCACTGGGTACACATGGATATAAGGATGGGAACAATAGACACGGGGGACTACAACAGTGGGAACAGAAGGGGGCAAGGGTTGAAACACCACCTGTTGGGTAACATGCTCACTACCTGGGTAACAGGTTCAATTGTACCCCAAAGCTCAGCATTATGCAATATAGTTACGTAACAAAACTGCACTTGTACCCCCTCAATCTAAAATACAGGTTGAGGGCTGGATGTGGTGGAGTCCTATCACTTTGGGAGGCCAAGGTGGGAAGACTGCTTGAGGCCAAGAGTTTGAGACCAGCCTGGGCAACACAGCAAGACCCTGTCTCTACAGAAAAATTTAAAAATTAGCTGGGTGTGGTGGTGCATGCCTCTAGTCCCAGCTGAGGTGGGAGGCTGAGGCAAGAGGATCACTTGAGCCCAAGAGGACAAGGCTGAAGTGAGCTATGATTATACCACTGCATTCCAGCTGAACAGCAGAGGGAGACCCTATCTCTTTAAAAAAGGAAAAAAAAAAAAAAAAAAAAGAAAGTTGAAAAAAGAAAAAACCCACAAAAACAAAAAATAAAAAATAAAAAAAAGAAGCAATGTGGTGGTCTAATGTAGGCCAAAGTTGGAAAAAGAAATAATGAGGTTGAAGAGACCAGTCAGAAAGTTATTGTGAAAGGAAGATTACTGTGGGGCATTGGGCAACATGGAGACATGAAACATTTCAGTGCTAAAGCTGACAGACTGTAAAATGTTTGAATATAGGTAGTTAGGAAGGAGTCTCAGACAATTCAGCAATTCCCACCTTGAATTACTGGGCAGGATTATCTCCTTACTGAAGGGATCTGGATCTCTCTGTCTCTCTCTCCCTCTCTCTTTTAGGGGGTGGGGCTGAGTTGGTGGACACTCATGAGTTTGGCACATGACTTTCATGTGCATATGGGACATGGTAATGGAAACCTATTATTTAGTCTAGCCATGAAAAATCTTATCTCTTTACCACCTCCTGTTCTTAAAACATGTCTCTTCTCAATTCACATGGTTTTGAAGAAGCTGTCATTTGCGCAAGGATCCCTTTATATATCCAGAATGGATGGGGTAGGGTAATATCTTCCTAGGATGTTGCCCATCCTAGGATGTGACATCCTAAGGAGTCAATGCCTTATATTATTAAAGTGGAACAGAGAAAACAATGTAGGTCTTTCTCTGGGTTCTGAAACAGGCTCTGCAAACTTGGGGACCATTATTGGTTACATTACATGTGGGCTAACGAGTACAAAAAGCTAACTGCCAGTGTACAAAAAAAGTGTAAACAGATGCTCTGAGAGAGAAAATGAGAGATGAAAGATTTCCTGAGTTTCTCTCAGGACTGTGGCCTCTTGTGGTGGCCATACATCCCATACCGTAGGCTTTTTGGCATTCTCCAGTAACAGCCCCAGTAAATCTTTCTTTTTCTCTTTGATTTTGCCTAAGCTAGCTAAACTTCATTTCTGTTTTTTTCTTTTTGTTTGTTTTTAAAACTAAAGTGGTTTCAAGCCCCTTCTGAATGCAGATGTTCATTTTGCAAAGAACAATATTCAGGATATAATATCAAAACTTGAGTATAGAGTTAGACAGCATCAATATAGTTTCAGGTGCTGAAGCTCTAGGAGTGGACGAAAATGTCAGGAAAGAGCAAGCAGAGTGTAAAGAGAACAGGCCTGAGAGCAAAACCTTAGTACCTTAGTAACTACCTAATGTCATGATAGACAAAGAGGAAGAGGTGTTTATCCATAGGCAGAGAAGACAGGTGAAATAGGTTGACAGAAGCCATAAAAGACAAAGGAATTTCAAATATGATGTGTGGATAATAACTCTGCTAAATATTGCGAAGAGGTCAAACAGAATGAGGGCTAATAAGAAGCTATTGAATTAGCCAAACAAATGATTATTGTTCACTTTTGTTAGATGTAAACAGTTTCAATAGAATGAGAAGGATGTTGCCTAAAAATGGATAAATAATGAATGAGCGAAGATTGATCTTGCAAGATGTGTGAAGGGGTGGAAAAGAAAGAGACAATGGTTAGAGGAAGCAATTGTGTTACTTTCAACGAATGTTTTGTTTGACAAATATTTAGTTCTTACTATGCGCCAGGTACTAAACAAAGCTAAGTGCTAAAGTAGATACAGTTTCTGCCAGAAACAATTTATAGTCCAGTGATGAAAACTCATAAACAAAGGTGATGAGAGAGTCAGGACTAAAGAAAGACATCTTTAACTCCTCCATAGGTATGTGATCATAAAAAACTTGATGTCTAAAAAACATGTCAATTTTGTATGCCTGTGCATTTGCCTGCTTGCTCATGTGTATGAGCACACATGTAAATCACACTCATACAAAACACATACAGTCTAAGCTGAAATAACTAGTTTGTTTAAAGGAATTGATACTATAACCACTTGTTTGGATGTGCAAGCTAACTACCCAGACCAGTTCTAATGCATAGTATGAAAATCAAGCTGGGACACTGTTCACTTATCTGCAGCTTAAGAGTGAATTATTTCTCTTACATGACAACTGAAACAATGCAAGGAATGGGTAGCCTTAAACATCCCCCACTCAGACAAACTGGGGTGATTGTGTTTGTAGAATGAGAAGGAAACATTCAGTTAATTACACTAGTATTTTTTTTGTTTATTTTTTAAAACAGCAATGAGAAATATATATATATATATATATATACACTTAATTTCTTTAGTTAAGAAAAAATATTTCCAAATAGTACTACTAAACTTTCCACAGATGGAAGATTTTAGTACTTTTAAGGGCACACCCCTAAGTGTCTACTTTTTTAATAAAAGAATGCCAATAATAAAATTCTTTAAAGGAGAGGCTCCTGTTTATGAGTTATTCATATTCTACTCATATATATGGGAAAATCGCTCCTATCTATATTTTTATCATCTGGCCAGGGCCTGACCTTAGGAACTTCAAATGCTTCCTCTCAATAGTGTTTCAAATATGCCAAAAGCTTATGATAGTTAATTAGTTTTGACACTTTTTACTTATATTTTTATCTAAGATTATTGTGCACTATAAACATCTTATTTTTTTCATCCTATCACTGTGTGGTAGAGGAAAAGGAAATCCAGTCGATGAAAAAAAACTGATGTACCAAACAAATAAAAACAATAAAATAACTACAGTTTAAATGAATTCAGTCTATTCATCAAGTCAATACGTTTTAGAGAGAGGAACTAGAACAAGATATATAGCCTATGTAGAAAATCGTAGTTGGTCCTAAAACGATTACGACATCAAAAGTATATTTTCTTCATTTTGTATGAACTGGACTCTGACCAGGTCAACCTAGTAGCTTGTATTATAATATTTGTGAGTCTATTTGCCTATTTCTTTTCATTAGAATTTAAAAACAGAATTGCCAAATATACTTCAAATTTAACTCTTGATTACATCTACTTCAAATCTTTTCTTTTGCCTAGCCTTTCCCCAATTTTGTTACTTCCCTCATATTCAGTTATTGCAGCCATGAATCTAAGTATGATCCTTAATTAATTTCCTTTCCTCAAACTTGCTCATGAAATATGTCATATTCTTGTAATCTCTATAGTCCAAACATACTACCAAATAGACCTACTTTGCTACAGCTATGCTACTGCAATCCTTTCTCAAGCCCCCTTTTTTCTCACCTGTAATCTGGCATTGGCTCTCTAATTGGTTATGCTGCTCCCCCTGAAGACTGTAGGCCATTCTCCATACTGTAATGGTCTTATAAAATGGGAATCAGTGCACATGGCAGTGCTGCATCAAATCATCTAGAATTTTTAGAATAAAATCCCAATACCTCACCATGGCCTGTAAGGTCAAACATGATGAGACGTCTCTCATACACTTTTACCATTCTCCCTTTCTCTCATTACACTGCAGCCGCACTGGCCTTTTTCAGTTCCTTAAACTCTCCAGTCTTGCTTCGATTCTAGGGCTTCTGTACTTGCAGTTGTTTCTGCTTGGAATATTCGTACTAAAAAGTATTATGCAATTTGATTATGACCATGAAAGATAATTTAGTTCAAATCAAAGAAAATTATCTCTTTTTTTCCAAAAAAAAAAAAAAGAGATTATGTCTTGCTCTCTTGCCCAGGCTGGAGTGCAATGGCACAATCAACTCACTGCAGCCCTGAACTCCTGGGTTCAAGCAATCCTCCCACCTTAGCCTCCCAAGTAGCTAGGAATAGGTGCACATCCCTATGCCTGGCTAATTTTTTATTTGTTTGAGATAGGATCTTGCTATGTTGCTTAGGCTCCTCTGGAACTCCTGGCTTTAGGTGTTCCTCCAGTTCAGCCTCCCAAAGTGCTGGGATTACAGGTGTGAGTCACTGCACCAGGTCTAAAGAAAAATATATTTTAGTATATGTCATACAAGCCCCAAATACATACACTGTTTGGTCAAGAGTTATTAGGATGTTAGGGACAATATATTGATCCGGTTACTATAATTGCACAATAAACAATCCTGAATTTAGTGGCATAAAACAACAACCATTTTGTTATGCTCATGGTTTCTATGGGTCAGGAATTTTAAAAGGGTTCGGTGGAGATGACTTTTCCTCATATCTGGGTTCTCAGCTAGGAAGTCTCAAGGACTAGGAATGACTTGAGAGTGGTAAGATTAAAATCACCTGAAGGATCATTTACTCTTATGATTGATGTGTTGATGCTGTCAGATGGAAACTCAACTGGACCTTTCAATATGGCTGGCTTCCTTACAATATGGTAACTGCATTCCAAGAGAGAACATCTCAATAGAAACAGGCGGAAGGTACACAGCCTTTTAAAAATGTAGACACAGAAGTCACATAACATTATTTCCACTGTATTTACAAGTCTGCCCAGATTCAAGGGAAATAAACATAGACCTCACCTGTTAATAGCAGGAGTGTCAAAGCTGCAATGTAAGAACAGCATGTGATATGGGAGATGTTGTTGCCACTAACTTCCACATGTATATTACCTTCAATTATGGTGTCATGAAAAGCACCACAGCAGTTGGCTGCAAAACACCTACAGGTGTCAGTGTCAAAGATGAAACAAAGTATAATAGATCACTTGGTCTCACCCAGAAGATAAATATTTATGCTGTTGGATATTTTGTATCAGCTAGTTTTAAAGCCTTGCCACTTAAAAAAATAAAAATGCCTTATTTCAATGGAACAGAGTCATTTAATATAGCAAGGGTAATTTTCAATAACATAATATAAGGTATAATTTATCATATTACTTACCAGATAATGCTTGTGATAGCTTATGGTAAAAAAATGAAAGACTACAAACCACCACATAAAAGATCAAAGAAGAGATGAGAAATCAATAGGAAACTCTTTAGAGCTTGCCAGACTTGACAATGCCTCACTTCTATAGGTCATATGGTACTTTTTAAATTATTATGAGACAAAAAGTTTTAGGACATCAAGCAATTAAGACTAACCAAAGTATAATTCACACCATATTCCTCATCAAATGTGATGTAGAATCTGTTCAGGGACATTTCCGCTATTGCTTTTGTATGTCTGCCTAAACATGAAGAACCTCAGCTATTCATTCCTTCAAGCTCTCCTATCTTGCTTTGCTTGATGATCAAACATCGATAATAGAGGTGAATAATTTATAGGTAAGAAACTATATCCTTGAATATGTATGTATTTTATTTGATTTATAAAATTAATTGATTGGCTAAATATTAGTTGAAAAATAAAGTATGATGATACATAATATAACATTTTTGGAAAAAAATGGAAGATTAAATTTATTGGCACATATGCACAGAATGAACTCTCATATGTATACAGGCTATGAGGAGAGGCACTAACAAAATACATAACTGAAGAATCTTTTTAAACTAAATTTGAGTTTGTAAGGCATCAAACCCTATCACTGTACATAATTTATTGAGGTGAGAAGTCCAGGCTTGTGTATGTAAAATGTTTCTTTTGAATGTATTTGTTCTGTTATTTGGGTACTTACAATTTAATCTTGAAAACGTTGATAACTTGGCTCTTACAATTCAAAATTCAACTTGAAATATATAATCCAGAGTTTAGACTTGTGCAATTGTTTTCTTTGTAAAAGATTCTTTTAATTTTATTACCCACTTAGCAAAAGCCTATTCATCCCTCAAGATCTAGCTCAAATATTTTCGGTTTCCATAACACTAAGTTCTGTTATGACACTCACTCTATTTCACTCTATTTATAATGTAACTTGAGTTTCCTCATGCCTCACTAACCATGGAAATAAATGGGTCACATATATGAAAATGACCAAAATTGCTTTAATGTTGACCCAACCTGCTCAAGTAGTAACTCAGTGCCCTGGGAATTGTCTTTCGAACATTTCTAGTAGTAGACAGTGTTGATCCACATGTACCTACAAGCTGGCTTCACAAGGGACATTTACTGTCTCCCACCAGGCTGACCCTGGATACTGCTGTGTCCACTGGGAATGTACCATCTCCTGCTGAGCACCAGGGTCTCTGCTGTTGCTCTGGTGCAGCTACTTCAGACTGTATCAAGATGTACCAGACTGAGTTTTCATGGTATCTAGGAGAAGCAAGTGCTGTACACAAGGAGAAAGAATTCTCATCTTCACTGCTCTGTTTTACACTTTGTCACTGTATATGAACAGTTCTGCTGTGTTCCCATACCTCAGTGGTTTTACATGAAAATAAGTATGGAAACCTATTTCACCACTGGGATCAGATTACATTCCATGGGGGTTATCTTCATTCTCTTGTCCTCCCAGTTATGTCAGATGACAATGTTCAATCTCTTCTTTTCAGCCCAAACAAGAGACAAACATGCCCTCATGTACTTACTCTGTGCAGTCACATTCCAACCCATTCAGCTCTCCAACCAGGTCATAGACATGGTCAGAGATGATTGACTCTCACTTCGGCTGAAGGAGCAGTGCCTGCAACATTTCTTTATACATTTTTCAGCCTCAGAAGTTTATAAGTCCTTGAGGGCATGAACCAAGCATCTTATTTCTCTGCATTGAATCAGAACTAAAAAGTAAATTTAAACCAACACATAGGCCAGTACCTTAATTCTAAATACAGCAAACTGTAGCATCTCTTAAGGACTGTGGTTTTACTTGACCTGCAAGTTGGCAAGTTAACCCACCATAGTTTTATGAAAACAGGCAGAAGTCACAAGACTCTTGGATCAGAAACAAAGCACTTCATTACTCACAACACAGCAAGAAACATGAGTTTTATGTTTGCATCAAATTCCCTTCTCCTACTGGAGTGACCTATTGCTTCACAGCTGAGAAGCCCAAAACTTAGGGGGACCCTAATGTTTTATAATGGGTTGCACAAGCAACCTTCCCAAGTTTTGCACAGAGTAAATCATTATCTTTATTATACTGGAGAGTAAACAAACCTTCCCTCTGTTCTGGAAGGAGACTTTAACCTCCAAGGTTGTTCACTATACAAATGTCCTTGAAAAGATAATCTTTTAAGGCTCGACAAAGACCATAGGTGCTTCTGCTGTAGGACATGCAGAAACTCAGGAAACCTATCAGAATTGTGTTCCAGAAGTATCAAGAATTAAGGTGACCTTCTGTTTCCAGGGTTAGTAAATAGAAGATGAGAATGCAGGTCATTTGGAACATGATCCAGTAATTTCTTTGAGTGAAACAGGAACAGAAAAGAAACGGGATAATATTAATAGTTCAGTTTCATTGATTAATACTACTAAGGTCATGTAAAGCCTTTCTAAAATATATTTTTTAAGTTTTAATATCACTGTGGTTAGTCATATCCTGTAATAAGCATTATATATTATATTTATTATAATTATATATAAAATTATATATTAAAAGTATATATGTACAAATATATGTATGAATTATATATAAATTATATATATAAATACTATAAATATAGTTATATATGATACGTAGAGAGAGAGAAAGAGAGAGAGAGCACAAGACAGGGTCTCACTCTGTAGCCCAGGCTGTAGTACAGTGACACAATCATAGAGCATTACAGCCTCAACCTCCCACTCAAGCAATCCTCCCACCTCAGTTTTCTGGGTAGCTGGGACTGTAGGCACATGCCACCATGCCAGGCTAAAATTTTTTGTGTGTATTTATTGTAGAGATGGAATTTTACCATGTTGCCCAGGCTGGTCTTGAACTCCTAGGCTCAAGTAATCTGCCTTCCTTGGCTTCCCAAAGTGCTGGGATTACAGGTGTGAACCACTGTGCCCAGGCCAACATTATATTAATTGTATAAATTCCAAGCCTTTTTTCAATTTTTAAAAAAAATTTTGTCTCATATGTGTATATATTAGAAAGAAATTGCCAGAACAACAACAACAAAAAACCTCATTAATTAGGGAGGCCATATTTTGCAAAATAATGTCTGGAAAAAAATTCACCAAAGTTAAACAGCTAATATTACTGTGAACACTTTTAAAAGAGAAATTCTCTAGTCCACTATGTGGCGTGGCCTCCGTATTTTACTATAAGATGATGAAAAAATATTGACATGGTCACCAAGAGCTCCTCACCATTGATTCATTATATTTCCCAATATGAGGAACCATTTTATGATGGTTAAGCCTACAGTTCTGTCTTCTCTCTTAAACTATATTCTTCCAGATACCTTCCAGAGCCACTCTCTGTGGCTCACACCCAGACAATAAATAAAAAAATAAATATAAGCTAATGGGCACCAGCAGGTGTATTGGAAAGAAACCTGGATTGAAAATAAAGAATTTTGGGATCAATTCCCAGTACCTAATGCATGACAAGAAAAGATGAATAAAAAAAGGGACAAAAACAAGCACTTAGTCATTTTTTACATAAATTTTACTTAATTTTAACCAAAGGGTTAATGAAGGTTAAATATTAGGAGTTTATAAGCACACCAATTACATCACAGGATGCAATTGACAAAATCCAGACTGTAAGATGCTCTACAGAATGTGAACATTTTGCTTTTTATCAATAAATAATTAGCAAGATGGGTAGGGAGAGAGAGAGAGAGAGAGAAAAGAGGAGAGAGAGAGAGAGAAAAGAGAGTTTAAAAGAGACTTATTAGACATATATTGTAATTTTTGGTCCTTATTTGGGTCTGAGAAAAGCAAACTAAAAGTTAAAAGTTTTAATGAGCTAATTAGGAAGTTTGATAGAATTAACAAATTATTGCCATTTTGAAGGTATAATTATGGAACTGTGGTTACATTTAAAGGAGTCCTTATTTTTTTGGAGATACAAACAAATGTTTACAGATAGAGTATTAGCTGCGATTTGCTTCAAAATAATACAACCTACCACTAACTGCCCAGTTAACTACAAATATCTCAGGTCCGCTTCTGGTTTTGGTATTCGTTTACTCCGGAGGCAGTGAAGAAAGAAACACAAGTTCTTTTGTAATCATGGGAAACTATTCATGGCTTCCCTCCTGGATTCATTTGGTACCTTCTCCTGAATTCAGTGATAATTATCTTAGAAATATTTTCAGTATAGGTAGAACAAAATTCAGTATTAGCAGAAAGATGTCAAACTCTACACCAAGGATCTGTGAAAAAGGCCTTTCTGTATTGCCCAGAAATTATCAGCAATGTACGGATATTAAAATAAACCAAATATGACAATATTGCTATTAAAATATTTGTAAAATTTACTGAGTGGTGGATAGTTCCTCCTTCTAGATTTTAGTTGAATTAATGTGATTTCAATGGTGTAATCAAAACATCACTGCCTTTTCTGACTGTGATATCAGGCTCATGCTAACATAACTAACCTATGTTCCCCAAATAGAGCAACTTCTCTGTAAAGGAATGTTAACAGATTTCTATCTCTGTAGAATCTCACACAGAGTAACTCATGAGAGTTAGTGGAGCAAAACAGGATGGTGATGCAAAGTGTCATTTTTTTTTTTTTTTGAAATGGGGTCTCACTCTATCACCCAGGCTGGAGTGCAATGGTGTGATCTCACTCACTGCAACCTTCACCTCCCAAGCTCAAGCCATCCCCCTTCTTCAGCCTCCCGAGTAGCTGGAACTACAAGCGTGCACCACCGTGGCCAGCTAATTTTTTGTATTTTTTGGTAGAGACGACGTTTCAGCATGTTGCAGGCTGGTCTCAAACTCCTTAGCTCAGGCAATCCACCTGCCTCAGCCTTCCAAAATGCTGGGATTACAGGCATAAGCCACCATGCATGGCCCAAAGTTTGATTTTTGGTCATACTAGTTTGGCATTGATTTTTGACTTGTTATTACTAACTTTTGGTAGTCTTAACTTGATTTAATTGTTGACCATCAAAGAGCATAATGAGTTAGAGGACCATAAGATAATTAGCACCAGGGAAAAAATAGTCAACACTAAAGAAATGTTTAAAATGTATTGAATTTTTAAACCAAAAAAGGAGGTGATCACTCTTTGAAAGCAAATTTAAACTTGCTCTTTTTAATAGTAGTTATAAAGAAGGTCATTTAGGAGAGCCACATTAGGCTTGAATTGAGAGTCATGTAACCTTTTTAATTTTATTTTTATTTTTCACTTTGAGTTAGAGAAGAGTTATTCTAGAGGAAGTAAGAACTCCTCCATGACAAAGGCAAAGAAATCCATAGACTGTGTTTGTGTTTCTCAGTGTTCTGTGTATCAGGTATTTTATTCAGACCACTGTTGAAATGTCACAGGATAATGTTTGTTATTACTGGCTTCTACTTACCCTTGTGAAATCAGGAGTGATTGTTCACCTCAGAGGATTTCCTCTTGTAAATGACCCAAGAGAAAACAATTCATGTTGATTGCTGTAGTTGGTGATGTGAACATAGAAAACCTCGTACCCTGAGGGAACAATACAAAGATTACAAATATATTGATATTTTGCACGAATTCTAATTGTCTCCAGTGTTAGATTTCAGTTAATTTGAGGGCTGATAATAATAACAGCAATAGATAAAAGCCTTGATGTTGAGTGTTCTCAAAAACCAGTTGTTGAAAATCATATAGCACATACATTGGGTGACATACAACTTACTGTCCAAACTGAGACACTTTTGAGAATGAAATGGAGTGCTGTTCATAATTATGCTGTGAATTAGGTAAACTCTGACCAAACTCTAACATATAATCATGTTTATATATGCAATTATCCTAAATAAATCTACTAAATAGTGGAATAAATATATGGCACCAAATATTACTTATTTTAGTGTATTTTTCAGAAAATAAAATGAAAATGAAATGCATAAAAAGAGGCCACGTGTGGTGGCTCACTTCTGTAATCGCACCATTTGAGGAGGGTGAGGAAGGAGAATCACTTGAAGCCAGGAGTTCAAGACCAGTCTGGACAACAAAGAGAGACCTCGTCTCTACAAAAGATTGAAAAATTAACCAAGTACAGTGGCATTTTCTTGTAGTCCCAGCTACTCAGGAGGCTCAGGTGTGATAATCACTTGAGCCCAGGAGTTTGAAGCTGCAGTGAACTATGATTGCCCCTCTGCACTCCAGCATGGGTAACAGTGAGAGAACCCATCTCTAAAAAAAATAAAAATCACTGAAAGTCAAGATCCTATTTTATTTGTCTAAAGACTGTTTTTCATACTTAGTGTTATATTTTAAGGAAAAGCAAAATTAAATTTTCTTGATATATCTTACCTAATAAAATCTCTTTAATAGAAGTGATCAACAGAGGTAGTAACAGATTGGTCAGATAGGCTAAAAAATGAGGTTACTTGCTAAAAATAATGTTACTTGTTTAATTGATTTCTCTCTTCTTTAATTGCTTTTGCATCTATTGCTAGTGCTGTACAATTTAACACTAAAGTTATTAAATCCCGCTTATTCATTTTACAGATGGGCAAGTCATTTAACTTTTTCAGAATAGTAAACTACAGCCTGGAAGGCATGTCTCTGACAGTTTTTTTCCACTGTAGGAAGCTGCCTCTTTAATAGCATTCTGTCATTGAATGTCAGTCTTTTGCTCACTGTTCTCTATCTCTGCCCTCTAGGGTGGAGCTTTCTGTACCTAGTCTATGCCCCACTGATAGGCAGAGCTCAGCAACTTTTCAAGAGCTTGTAAAGAATGAGAAGTGTATATATTTTATCAAAGATTACATGGGGTAGGAAAATGAGAAGTTTAATATTGAACACCTCAAGTAAACCAATAGAGACTCTTCTATTTGACATGTCTTCTAGTAAACATTTTTGGAACGCATCATTGTCAGGTTTTCTTATCATTCTGGATATTTGGTAACCCTTACTTCTCAGCTCCTTTGGATTGGGTGGAATTATGGTACTAGTTTTGGTCAAAGGACTGTGACAGAAGTGAAATGCATTACTTCCAGGTGGAAGCATTTTATTGCATATATGAGACCCTTTATTCTCTCTTCTACAGCTATGGCAATCATGAGAAGACCTTGGGCTTTGACAGTAGAGACATAGGACAGAAGTGGCCTGGACTGCTGAGTTAGACAGCTGCTCAAACTCCAAAGGTGATTTGTGGAAAAAGAAGCCCTCATTATGTTAAGACAGCTAAAGCACCGAGCTGTGAGGGTTGTACACTGCCCAGCCTAACTTTGCTTATCCTGTCTAGGACATGTCTCCATTACAGATCGTCCTCTCTGCCCCAGTGCTACTCTAATCGTTATCTCCAGACTTGCACACATAAAACCATCATTATGCTTATCTAAACAAAAGGGGCCTCCTTAGAACGGATCTCTCTTTCTGTTTGTGTGTACACATATGTATCTGTAAGCAATAGAGCATTCGGTAATTATTCTACTGATAATTCTGTGAATGTCTTTTATTGAATCAGAGAACAAGTCTCTTGAAGATGACAGGTTCTGTAGATAAGTTTCAAGCAATATGAATCCCCTGAAATGATGACCTTTTTTAGTTGTTGTCTATGCATAGGTGCATCTCATCTCTAGTTTTTATCATATTTTCAAAGAAGTCCTTTAAAAAAAAATCTAGGAACCTCTAGTGAAGGAATAACGTAATTTAGGAAAGGGGAGAACTTAACAGTGGTCCAGATTTCAGCTCTGATACTTGCTGGTTGTGCTATATATTCTTACCACTGTCCTAGATTTAGCAAGATTAGAAGAATTGATTACTCACTCTAGCTGATTTATAATAATCTGAGGTATATTAACCAGAATAAAATTAACTAATTTAAATAGCACTACGTCAAGACAGTAGATAGGATAATTTTAGAGCAGAACATTTTCCTATTTGCCTGTTCTCTCCATTTAAGCAAATTACAGAAGTCAGATTATCAACACATTTGTTGCTAAGAAACCAGTCTTCACAAGAGATATTGCTGTTACATAGACTCCATAGTTCAGTTGGTCTGGAAAATACCTTTTCCCTTAGATCATGTTTGAATAGACAAGACCAGTAACTGCCTCCCATCTCCCTTCCTCTTTCTATTCCTCTTCTCCATCTCTTCCCCTTCTCTTTCTTCTCTACCTCTGAGGCTGACCAATACTTATTCTGGAAGATTCAGGGTATAGACTACAGCCAAGCCTTCAAAGGCCCGGATGCCATTCCATAATTTTTGTATCTCTGCTCAGATCTGATGAGCTGATGTCTAATATATATACCACTCAGAGGGTTATAGTATTTCCAAGATATGGGGTACAGCCTCATTATTGTGCCCCCCACTAACTATCTTATTTCTAGGCACAAATAATACTTAAAGGATAATTTTTTCATTTTAAGTATCTCAAACTTTGATACCATATAATCTTTTATCAGATATATAATATATATGTAATATATATCACAGAGATATGAGATATCATATATCTGATAAAAGATCAGATAAAAGATATCACATATCATATATCTGTGATATATATATCATATATCTCTGCCTTAGGATGAATGTAAAAATATGTTTTAAAAGTATTTCTCTCATTCTTTATAATATAAAATTTGACAATGTAAAAATATTTACTCAATTTTAATAAAAATTGGAAAAGCGAATTTCAGAAAATATTTGTATTTTGATTACATTTAATAGTCTTTTTAAAACTTGGTGCCTAGAGAACCAGCCATTTTTAGAGGATAAAACTTCTGACCGTAGTATTAAGACTGTAGCAAGAAGGTGAATGGTATACACAGTACAGTCATCTAGACCAGCGCTTCTCAAATGAATATGCCTTTGAATCACCTGGGGATATTGCTCACATGCAGATTCTCATTTAGTAGCTCTGGGTTGGGGCTGAGATTCTGCGTTTCAAATAAGCTCCAGGTAATGCTGGTGCTAATGGCTGATACTTTGAGTAGCAAGGGTCTGTACACAAGGGTAACACCACTAAATTAGAATATATATAGTTTGGCCTCTGTATTGTTCTGTGATACTTTCATAACTAACATTTCTCCCTACCCACAGCAAATCAGTATTCTTACTTTGGGACACATCCCATACAACTGCATTATAATATCTAGTTGGCCTATGTTTGCTCTAAGAATGTGAGATGAGTAACTATTTCTTTCATAATAAATAGTTACAATATTTTCCAATAGAGAGTTGAACCAAAGTAACATAGCAGTGGCCAGTGGCATGCATCTTGCCAAGGTCTTAGGGTTTAGTGAATTGTGCCAATTATACTTCCCAGAGCAATGTTGCACCTCGGCAAGGGGACATTTGCTCACGCATTTATAAAGTTACATGATGTGGAATAAATTGAGAGAAATAGGAAAGAGAAGCTGTTATGCCTGAGAAGGCTGCCAAATATCTTGGCACCAAAGAATTCTGCTTGATTTCCTTCATGGAGCTTATTCAACTTGGCTTTCTCTCAGTTTAATTTGGAATTCATTTTCTATGGCATTGACCTTTGACAATTTCTGACCTTAGACACACACGAGTAGTTGAATCTATTGCTACTTTGAAGCAATTGTCACCTAATTTTGGTAAATGCGCTGAAAACTCATATCTTTTTATATGAAATTGAGATTATACATATACAATGGACATCTCTAATATGAGCCAATATCAAGATACCTTCAATTACTGTCATAATTTGAGAGATTCTGGCTTTCATAGAACCTTGAGCAAGAACATTATTTCCAAACATCATATTTCTTAGATATAAAATGGGGATAATAATAACAATAATCTCTAAAGTTAATGATGAAAGTGGCTGGTTGGCTTTATAACTTCTTTCTTTCCTTTTTTTTTTCTTTGAGATGGAGTCTTGCTCTGTTGCTCAGGCTGGAGTGCAGTGGCATGATCTCAGCTCACTGCAGCCACTGCCTCTCGGGTTCAAGAGATTCTCCTGCCTCAGCCTCCCAAGTAGCTGGGATTACAGGCGCCCGCCACCACGCCCTGCTAATTTTTGTAATTTTAGTAGAGATAGGGTTTCACCATGTTGGCCAAGCTGGTCTCAAACTCCTGACCTCAGGTGATCTGCCCACTTTGGCCTCCCAAAGTGGTGGGATAACAGGCATGAGCCACTGCGCCCAGCCTAGAACTTCTTTCACAGTCTCTTTCCAAATCCTTGTGAAAAAGGAAATTAGAGCAATTGAAGTGTTAGTTTAATTTATTGAATGTTATTATAGGAATTCTAATCTGTTGAATAAAGTATTTTGTACTTGAAATAGTGTTAATCTTCATTTATCAGTATTTATATCTATTAATTCAGTATATATTATTGAAAAGTACACATTTTTTTCTTAATTTATATTTACATTTCTAGATTTTTAATTCTTCATCATTTGGGCATTTACTATGATAATGGGAAAAAGTGTAGAGTTGTTATTAGTTTTTTTTCCTGAATGCTTGGGTTCATGCTGACTCTATTATGGGCTTTCTCTGAAGATAGCACAAGGCTGAGAACAAAAGGCTTTGAATACCAGAATAATTTAACAATCCACTCAAATATAGCAACTATACCAAAAAGGAGAAATACCAGGAGAGGAAAAGCAAAAGTTTGGGCAGAGCTCAAGAGGGCATTACTAGCCCTTTCTTTCTCCTTTACTCATGGAATATAGTAATGTGGACAGTTAATTTGTTTCTCTAGTTTCTACACAATTGTGGTGCAGAATCTGTTCCATCAAGAGATGTGGAATGAATGACTTTTTCTTATCTGAAAAAAATCTCAGCTCCAAACCACAAGTTAGTGCTGATGTTACCAGGATGAGAAGTAGGGAAAAGGTAGCAGAGCTCCTGTAGCCAGTGTGCATAGCCATGGATTGAAATGGCATGAATTCGTGAGATCCTGTGGATGGAGGGTGCCCAAGGCAGCTGGGGCTTGAGGCATCTTGCTGATACCTCAAGAGAGCTGTCCACAGGAACAGTGAGAATAACCTAGCAGCAAGCCTGTGGGGTGGAGGGGGAAGAAGATACTTGTAACATCAAATGTATCCGGGGAGCCCCAGTGGAGTCCCTCCAGAATCATTCATGAGTAGAGCTTGTGAAAGGAAAATAAATCTTGGAAATCTTGGGGCCCCCAAAATCACTAAACTAAAGGGAAAAATCAAGCTGGGAACTGTTTAGGGCAAACCTGCCTCCCATTCTATCCAGTCACCTCTCTGCTCATTGAGATAAATGTATATCTGATTGCCTTTTTTGGAAAGGCTAACCAGAAACTCAAAATAATGCAACCGTTTGTCTTTCACCTGCCTGTCACCTGGAAGCCCCCTCCCTGCTTGAGTTGTTCCGCCTTTCCAGATAGAACCAGTGTACATCTTACATATATTAATTGATGTCTCATGTCTCCTTAAAATATATAAAACCAAGCTGTGCCCTGACCACCTTGGACACATGTCACTGGGACCTCCTGAAGCTGTGTCACAGGTGCGTGTCCTCAACCATGGGAAAATAAACTTTTTAAATGAATTGAGACCTGTCTCAGATTTTTGGGGTTCACATTTTGGTAACCACAAAGGGACTCTGAGTAGAGATGCTCCTGACCTTTGACAAATCTATCGGTGCTTGGTACCAGCAAGAGCTAACTTTATGGCTCAAACAAATATGACGATTGCTGAGGTCTGGAAGTACCCCCTCCAGAGAATCCTTGATCTCCCAAAATTCGGTCAAGATCTAAAGTTTATTTTGCTGTACAACTCCCCCACCCCCTGACTTTTTTGTTTTTGGAGTTTTACTTGGTTCCAACAAAGAAGGCAAGATTTCTTGTTTCCATGGTGATGGAAGGCCGGTAACTCCTTTGTGGAGTTTGAACTCGCTCCCAGCAAGGAAGATGAGTTTGAGGGTTTTTTTCCCTCCTTCTGGGATGGTAGAAAGCAGTCTTTAGCCTGAGACCCATCCCTAGGTAAGTAGCTGAACTGGGGTTTTATCTTGGCTGAAGTTTAACAACCAGGTGGTCTTAATTTCTCCTTACCATTATGGCACTCAGTGATCATATTGTGGGTTTCCGTTGTTGTTGTTGTTTGTTCCAGCCTTTTTCTCATCAGATTTGACCAACTCTAACTGACTTGGTCA
The DNA here is from genome assembly GCF_028885625.2 of Pongo pygmaeus. Lineage (NCBI taxonomy): Eukaryota > Metazoa > Chordata > Mammalia > Primates > Hominidae > Pongo > Pongo pygmaeus. The sequence continues at coordinate 160,922,804 of NC_085930.1, read as the reverse complement.
GATCTAAGTGAGAATTCCAAATTATGGGTAACAAAACCTCTCTAATTTGGCCAAAATTCCTTGCAGTTGCAAACAAGGAAAACAAAAACAAAAAACAAAAAATCCCGTGCACTTGGTTTCTGTGTTTGCTTCCTGTCTTTAAAAAAAAAAAAAATATTCTTTTGTTTACTTTTCTTCCACTCTACCTCCTTCCCTTTGTGCCATCTGCAGTACAAAAACAAACAAACAAACAAAGAAACAAAAACTAGAGAAGGCTTCTAATGACTTGAACTCCTTTAAAGAATTCAGAACAAAGGTGCCACTCACCCCTTTTGGGGTGTTTTGTCTTCTTTGTGAAGTCTGAAGAGTCATGGGCAGATTCTTCTTAGGTCTAAAGCTCTGTTTTCCTGTATTGCATGACCTGATCTCTTTGGCTTTGGGGGTACCAGAAATCACCTTGTACTGTGAGAAGACTTCACCTTGGCATATGTAATGGCGGATGAGAGCTACAAAGTAGGGGTGGCTGAGAACAGTTTGCACGAAGTGGTATATGCTGGTTTTTTTCCCTTTTTTCTGTCCTAGGAAGTTATTGTTTAAGGATCCTAATTCTAGTCGGGAGATGCATTCTAAAAGGTCTTCTCTATTGCTTTTTATCCTAAAATTAATCTTGATTCAGCTTGTCTGTGCACATTTATGTGAGGAATTGAATTGTTGTGTTAATAGGTAAGTGAGAAACTGAGTTTTCTCAGTTCCGAAGAGAAAGGGAGCCGAAAGTTGCCCCTTGGTGGTTGACCCTTTGCAATGTGCAGTGACCCTGAAGAGAAATCCCCAAAAAAATTAATTTAAAAAAAGGGTTCCTCCAAAAAACACATATAAGGGCTGATCACCTGGCGTTTTGAGCCCTCTCAGAGGTCACAGACTTCTGAGAGAGAGAAACTGAGACCTGTAAGAGGGTGGAAATGACTCAGTGGTGACACACTGTGGAGTCCTGCCCACAAGCAGCACACATCAATACACCACACAAAAACTCTAGGCCACAGCTCAGTTCCTCCTTTTAAGAAAAAAAAAATAGTGGGAAACAAATAATCTAAGAATGAGGAGAAAACGAGGAGAATGACTGCCTTGCAAGCACAGTGTAGGTTTTATGGCACCTCTACTTGCCAGAGATTATGTAAAATTGAAGTAATATGGTCTTTGTGCCCATTTACATTAAGGAAAAAGAGCCCTAAGATTGCTGCAAGCTACAGAGTTCCTAAGTTCTCTTTTCCTCTATTTTATTTTTTGCCTGCTTTAAATCTGCTGTTATTTTTCCATTAAGATAAAAAAACCAGTTTTGATCCAACAGGTTTTTTATTTGCAAGCCAGTGAATTTGTATTTATCTCATGGCTAAAGTTCTGAAGTAAAAGCTAAAGGATCTTTGTGTGTTTGCATATGTGTGTGTGTATATATTTAAAAGGCCTTTATAATTTCTATAATTTTATGTTTAGTGGGCAATTAAATTCATTTTAATTTCCTTCTATCACACTAGACTTTTTCTTTCCATAACCTGTAATGTGAATTTTGCTAGTTGATTTTCACCTGAGTTGTTTCCTTTAATAAGCAAATTTAAGACTATTTAGCTGACAACTGCCTATGGTGATCAATAATTGATACAGGTTACCTATTGAAACAGGTTATCAAGAATTTGAAAGTCTAAGATGGGAAACAAAATGTCTTTATGAATTTATAAAATGTATTTCTAAGGGTACACCTCATATGTCTATATATTTATGTGTTGTGTACTCAATGTTTCAGTACTGAAAATATATAACAGAGCTCTAATTAATTGGCTTAAGAAAAATAAAATGCTTGAATCGAATACTTTATCAGGAAAAAAGAAAGCACTCATCAAATGCTTCTTCAAGTTTATGTAACTTAAGTAAAATCTTTAATAAATAAATCAGAAATGTCTTAAGAATTGCCAGCATACATTTTTGTTTGCATTTATCTATCAAGCAATTTCATACTTATCCCTGCCAAATACTATAAGATGTCAAAATTTGGTGTAGGGGTTATAAAACTATAAACACAGCCCCAAACAGAATGATCCTTGCTTGTGTAATTTTTAATAAATAAGACATCGATATATGTTTAATGAAAATAGCTACATCTTGAATTATTTCTTGTGGCTTTAGACAGCCTAGCCCACAGAGAGTAAGGAGGTTTGTTTTGGGAAAGGACTGTTATCATCTCTGTTTCAAAGCTAAACTAAAAACTAAGTTCCTTCCAAAGTCCAGGCATGAATTAGGACAGCTTGGAGGTTACAAGCAAGACAGAGTCAGTTAGTTCTTATCTTTTTCACTGTCTCAGTTAGAATTTTGCAATGGTGAATTTCATAACTTTAAACAATGACTACTGCAGTTTTCATAAATAATCTAGGTAAATGATTAAAATAAAATAATTAGGTAAATGTAATGGGATACTTGTAGAGAAACTTGTCGTAATTTAGAATTGAACGTTATATTAAATTATATAATAGATATTTCATTATCTGGGTATTTTCCAATAAAAATATATTGTAGGATAACATTCTTTTTAAAAACCAAGTGCCCTTTTTAAAAAGGTGAACAATTTTTGTCTAATTCAAAGCTTATTCAAAGGTTATGACTAAAACAATGTAAAAGGAGCCAGGAAATAAGAGACGTAAAGAAAGTTATAGAAATAAAGAGATATTTTTTGGTAAGAAAGCTTAAAGAGAAATAATTTTAAATGAGAAAGAATCTTGTACGGTAAATTTAGTCCTAGAATAAAATGCCTGGCTGTTTAAGAAGGAGGGATGTTCAGGACAAACCAGAAAGTTCAGGCATGTCATGAATGGTAATTTGTAGAAAGATCACAGGTAATGCTGGTACTATTTAAAAACATATTTTGAGAATCACTGTTCTATAGAAGTAATACTACTACTAATAATAACTGCCATCAATTACAGAGCACTTTCCTCTCTCGGGATTGTTCTATGTGCTTTAAGCATATTGATTTACATAATCCTCCAACAGAACTTGCCTCTCCCAGTATTGTTCTATGTGCTTTAAGCATATTGATTTACTTAATCCTCCAACAACCCTAAGAAGTAGGTAATATTATATTTCTATTATATTGTAGGTGAGGAAACTGAAGCACAAGGAGGTTAAGCAATATGCCCAAGGTTGTGTAATTAATGAGTACACGCTTAACTATTAATACTACACCCTGGTGATCTAATATAAAAACTGGCCATCAGCTTATTTGTATTTATCATGTTAAGCTATTCTTAATGTTTATAACTATTTAATCATTTATTTTTAGAGGTTGTGTAGGTAAGTGGAAGAGCAGTAATGTTGAACTGCACTGTCTAATAGTCTCGCCACTACCCACAGGGGACACTGAGCACTTGGGATATGACTAGTCTGAATTGAGATGAGGTGTAAGTGTAAAATACACACTGGATTTAGAAAATAGTATGATAAAAAATAATGTGTATATTTCATTCAAAAAATGTTATAGTGATTGCAGGTTGAAATCAATGAAAATATATTTTGGATATATTGGGCAAATAAATTATATTTGAAAACATATTTTTACCTATTTATATTTACTTTTTTCTTAATTAGGCTAATAGGAAATTTAAAATTCTATTTGTGACTCACTTTATATTTCTATTGCATAACACTTGTGTGGAGCTTCCAATACAGGTAGTTGAGCAGAGCCCTTCTCCAGAATGCACTAAATAATGCGAATCTCAGCCCCAATTTCGTTATGAAAAAAGACATGTCTAAACCTCAGGGAATGTAGCTGCACATTGGTGGGGACCGTGGTAACCAGATGGCTAACAGAGTGGCTAACCATGTCTGCTTCTCCTCAGCCTGAATGTCCATCCTTGTGACAGTGCTCACAGAGAATTCTTGAAGTCTTTATTATTGAACAAATGATTATGAGTTAGTGTGTCTGATTTTAGTGTGATAAATTTTTGATTCAGACCACAGAATGAAATTGCACATTCTTTTAGGACATTAGTTTCTATCTACAAGCTGAGGGAGGGGACAAGTTTACCATTAGGAGTGCTTCAAGATTTAAAACTGGATGATTGTTTGCTAACCAATAATTGCAGGAAGATTAAAAAACTAGAACAATTGACACATTTTATAGTCCGTGGAGGCAGGGCAAGGAAAAGCCATCTAGCTCCCAAATATATGAATAAATATAACAAGCCAAATATTTTATATGAGCTAAATTCATAAGTTGTAAGTCTTTTGTAACCACATATTTAGCTTTCTTTGTTTTTCACTATTGAAAGTGTTCAGAGAGCCTGAACAGTACACCATGTCTCCCTTTTTATTGCTAAAGTTCTCAAACTACATGAAAAGATAATGAAAGGATTTGTTGTTATGCCTTTAAATAAGTCACCGAAAACCAATCAAATGGATCATAAAATCAAGGGTCTAAGTTAGCTGTACTTTTCTTGTGACTTTTGAACCACATCCAGACTTGGAAAATAGCTGAACTGAGGCTTATTTTCCTATTTGGAGTTCAAAGTTAATCCTGTTTATTTTTAAAATTTCCATTTCAGAATTAGAAATCTTTGTTTCTCCAGGGTGAGATTATGTGGACATGAGATTTTAAAAATTTGTCTAGTATAATATAAAACAATAGAGCTATAGATAATGATCCTAGATATAATGAGTGAGACTAATTTTTATTCAAACTTTGGAGAAAAATAGTTTCATTCCATGTAATTACTGACAAAAATTGTATTGACCTAATGAAATATGTAAACACATCTTAATCTCTTTGGAGTTTAGGAGATTATTATTTTGTTCCCATAAGTTTTTCTTTGAATTTTGAAAATTATGTATCATAACAAAACCTGAAATCGTTAGAGCAATTTATTCAGTTACTGGTAAGTGTTCTCTGGCAGAAGCGTAGGAAAGAAAATAAAACTTCAGAAAAATAAATGTCCTGGCAGCCAGTCTTCCTTGGATTTCCATTAATTTCAGGCTTTAATTTTATGCTAATTAGCACATATGTTTACAATTTTTAAACCCTTATCTTAATAATGGCAGGTCATTTTAATATCAGCTCATTAAACAAAGAATGGAAAAAGCAAAGGCAAATAAGTTTTTGGATAACTTTTAAAATCTTGAACTTATTTTAAATATCAACCTGACATTTTGTACTTTGGGATTTGGCCTCAAACGTACTTTAAACCAGATGGCAAAAGGGCACAAAAGATTATAATGAATTCTTGGTAGACCATCTTAGTGGAATACCTCAAATATAATATAATATAGTTATTTAGCCAGTTTAACATATATTCCTGTTCTCTTCTTTAGTATGCTTAATAAAGTCATTTGATACTTAAAAATATATTAACATGGTGAGAATTTATATTTTAAATGTCTAGAAGAAAGAAATTGTCTCTCAAATCTTAAAACTTATTTAATAATTTTAAATTATTAAGTAGTTTGGAAATGGAAATGGAAATGGGCTTAATTTTTTTTTAAAGTTCATGCAAGGGGTTTATTTTTCTAGGCTTGTTGATTCATTCATATAACATTTGTGAAGACCTTTTCTGTGCTAGTTCCAGGAATACAGTAAGTCAAGATAAAGTCTTCAAGGTTCTGTTTCTTTAACTTTTATTTTAGTTACAGGGGTACATGTGCAGGTTTGTTCTATAGACAAAGTGTGTGTTGTGAATGGGTTTAACTTGTCACTCTAAGGAGTTTAATTTCACTGGATTATTCAACTTTATATCATCAGTCTCTCTCTCTTTTAAATAAATTAGTTTGGCATTCATTTCTTTGCTGACTTAGAAGTATTGGACCAACTTTGAAATTTTTTATTTTTATGTCTATTTTTTAAGTTTTTTTTTTTTTAATTTCAAGAACTTCAGGGGTACAAGTGGTTTTGGTTACATGGATGAATTGTATAATGGTGAAGTCTGGGTTTTTAGTGTTCCTGTCACCTGAATAGTATACATTGTACCCAGCAGGTATTTTTCATCCCTCCCTCCTTCCGTCTCTCCCTCTGAGTCTCTGATGTGCATTAGCACTCTGTACACCTTTGCGTACACATAGCTTAGCTCCCACTTAAAAGTGAGAACATGTGGTATTTGGATTTCTATTCCTGAATTACTTCACCTAGGATAATGGCCTCCAGTTCTATCCAAGTTGCTGCAAAAGATGATATGTAATTTTTTTATGGCTGAGTAGTATTCCATGGTAAATACACACACACACACACACACATATGCCACATTTTCTTTAGCCAATCCACTGTTCCGGGACACTTAAGTTGAATTTCAATAATATGAATTTTTCCAGTCCATGAATACAAGATGTCTTTCCATTGATTTTTGTCCTCTTCAATTTTTTTTATCAATGTTTTATAGTTTTCATTGTGGAGGTCTTTACCCATTTCCTTGGTTAAATTTATTCCTAGGTATTTTTTGATTTTTTAAAAGACAGTTTGCTGTTGACATATAGAAATGCTGCTTGCTTTTGTAGGTTGATTTTTGTATTCTGCAACTTTACTGAATTTATCAGTTTTAAGAGGTTTTTTGTATGTGGAGTATTTAAAATTTTCTCTGTGTAAGATCATGTCATCTGCAAACAGAAATAATTGGCTTTCTGTTTTCCAATTTGGATGCCCTTTTGTTTTCTTTCTTTGCCTAATTGCTCTGGCTAGGAATTTCAGTACAATGTTGACTAGAAGTGGTGAAAGTGGGCATCTTTGTCTAGTTGTAGATCTTAGAGAAAAAGGTTTTAACTTTTCTCAACTCAGTATGATATTAGCTGTGGGTTTCCATATATGGCCTTTATTATGTTGAGGTACATCCCCTTTATAACCAGTTTGTTGAGGGCTTTTATTTTGAGTTTTTATTTATTATATATTTTATTATATTAATTATTATTATTTTATCAAATGCTTTTTCTGCATCTATTGCAATGATTATGTGGTTTCTGTCTTTGATTCCATTAACGTTATACATCATGTTTATTAATTTATGTATGTTGAACCATCCTTGCATCCCTGGAATAGATCCCGCTTGCTCATGGTGAATGGTATTTTTAATGTGTTCTATAATTCAGTTTGCTAATATTTTACTGAGGATATTTGTATCTATGTTCATCAGGGATATTGGCCTCTGGGTTTTTTTGTAGTTGTTGCTGATGTGTCTTTATCTGATTTTAAACAGAGAGTAGGATAGTGATTATCAGAGGCTGGGGAGAATGGAGGGAGGAAGAGTGATTAGTTAATGAGTATAAAGTTATAGTTAGGTGGAATAATTTCTAGTATTCTATTGATGATTATAGTTAACATGGTTAAAAATAATGTATTTATTTTTCCAAATAGCTAGAAGAGAGGGTTTTGAATGCTTTTGCTACAAAACAATGATAAATATTTAAGGTGATAGCTATGCTGATTTTCCTGATTTTATTATTACACAATGTATACATATATCAAAACATCGTACTTTACCCCCAAATGTGTACAATCATTATGCATCAATTAAAAACAAAATAAAACTTTAAAAAGTACAAGATCAGTTCATTTCCATAGTATTTTTCTTTTTGTTTGTTTCCCTTATAAGTAGCAGCAAACTTTAATCTTAAAAGGCATTCACTACTCAGTGAAAAGGTGTAATCTCAGAATAAATGTAAACTTTTTAAGGAAGAATAATCATGACACCAAAGTTACCACAGTAACAATTTACTTAGAAAGGAGTATTTGTGTTTGAAGATGACTACAAATGGAAATGGAAATACTGAGAGAAAAAAACAACATATTTTGAGGATGAATTGCCACTTCCTTTTTTAAGGACTTAGTCATGCCATAAACATTATTTCTTTAAAAGCTTAAGTTAAAATTCTTTATGTGTGATGGTCTGCCCTCTCCTGGGCCAGAGTCATATACAAAAAAATCTGTTTGACTTGTAAAAAGAAATTCATCTCCGAAACAATAAAGTATCTTGTAAGTTAACTTGGTATTAAAATCTTAATAGGTATTCATGAGTGTGGTAATTTCTCACAGATTGTAGCCCTTTTTCAAATATTTGAGGAGTTCTTAGGTGTAGTTGTTCTGTTCATTTCCTACTTATGTCCCTTTATTTTATTGCAAAATAAACACAGCTTGGCACTTGACATTTTCCCTGACCCATCTTTTAAACATACATTAGATGTGAGTCATAGGCAATGAACAGAACTCGCATTTTTGCCCACATATTTTTACATTAAAAATGTTTTCATAATACATGTAATACAAATGTATTAAAGAAGAATGTTAGAAAATAGAAATAAACAAACCATGAAAAATTACTTGTAATCACATCACAATGGTATAAACACCATTAATATTTGGGAGACTAATATTCCAGATATTTTATATATATCGTAATATATTAACTCCAGAAAGGTACTTATTTTATTTTATTTTTTATGTTTAATTTTTATGGGTACATAGTAGTTGGATATATTTATGGGGTACATGAGACATTATGATACATACATGCAATGGGTAATAATTACATCAAGGTAAATGGGGTATCCGTGCCCTCAAGCATTTATCCTTGCTTTACAAACAATCTGATCACATTTTTTAGTTATTTAAAAATATACAATTAAATTACTTTTCACTACAGTCACTTTGTTGGGTTAGCAAATACTAGGACTTATTCATTCTTTCCAACTATTTTTTAATACCCATTAACCCTCCCCAGTTCCTCTGCACCCACCCTTTACCCTTCCCAGCCTCTGGTAACCATTCTTCTACTCTCTATGAGTTCAATTGTTATGATTTTTAGATCCCATAAACAAGTGAGAACATGCAAAGTTTGTCTTTCTGTGCCTCGCTTATTTCACTTAACTTAATGACCCCCAGTTCCATTTATGTTGTTGCAAATGACATGTTTTTGCAAAAGATCTCGTTCTTTTACATGGTTGAATAGAGCTCCATTGTGTGTATGTACCACATTTTCTTTATCCATTCATCTGTTGATGGACAGTTAGATTGATTCTATATTTTGGCAGGCATGTCACATGGCCAGAGCAGGAGCAAGAGAGAAAATCCAGGGTAGAGAGCATAGTGTTTAAAAGTTACACACTTTTAAACAACCAGATCTCATGTGAACTTACAGTGAGAACTCACTTATCACCAAGGGGAAGGCTCAAGCCATTCATGAGAGATCCATCTCCAAGAGCCAAACACCTTCCACCAGGCCCCATCTCCAACACTGGGGATTACAATTTAGCATGAGATTTGCTGGGGACATATATTCAAACTATATAAGGTTGTTTATTTGAAGTTTTCTTCCTTTTTATGTAGGCACTTGTATCTATAAACTTCCCTCTTAGTATTGCTTTTGCTGTATTCCATGGGTTCTGGTATGTTGTGTTTCCATTATCATTTGTTTCAAGAAATTGTTAAATTTCCTCCTTAATTTCTTCATTTACCTACTGGTCATTCAGGAACATACTGTTTAATTTCCATGTGTCTGTACATTTTCCAAAATTCTTCTTGTTGGTGATTTCTAGTTTTATACTACTGTGATTGGAGCAGATGCTTAATATTATTTCATTTTTTGAATGTTTCAACACTTGTTTTCTGTCCTAACATATGATCTATTGACAAAAATGATCCATGTGCTGAGGAAAAGAATGTGTATTCTGCAGTTGTTGGATGAAATGTTTTGTAAGTATCTGTTTGGTAGACTTGGTCTACAGTGCAGATTAAGTTCAATGCTTCTTTGTTGATTTTCTGTCTGAAATATCTGTCCAATACTGAAAATGGGGTGTTGAAGTCTCCAGCTATTATTGTATTGGGGTCTATCTCTTTCTTTAGCTCTAATAATATTTTCTTTATATATCTGGGTGTTCCAGTGTTGGATGCATATATATTTACAATCGTTACATCCTCCTGCTGAAATAATCCCTTCATCATTTATAGGGACCTTCTTTGTCTCTTATAATTTTTGTTTTGAAATCAATTTTGCCTGATATAAGTATCATAACTCCTACTCTTTTTGGTTTCCATTGACATGTAATATCTTTTCATCCCCTTATTTTCAGTCTTTTTGTGTCTTTATAGGTGAAATGTGTAAATGTGTTTCTTTTTCTTTTTTTTTTTCTTTTGAGACAGAGTCTCACTCTGTCACCCAGGCTGTAGTGCAGTAGTGCAATCTCGGCTCACTGCAGCCTCCACCTCCCAGGTTCAAGTGATTCTTCTGCCTCAGCCTCCCAAGTAGCTGGAACTACAGGTGTGCACCACCATGCCCAGCTAATTTTTTTTGTATTTTTAGTAGAGACGGGGTTTCACCATATTGGCCAGGCTGGTCTCGAACTCCTGACCTCTTGATCTGCCTGCCTCGGCCTCCCAAAGTGCTGGGATTACAGGTGTGAGCCACTGCGCCCGGCCTATTGGTGAAATGTGTTTCTTATAGGCAACAGCTCACTGAATCTTGTTTTCTTGTTTTGTTTTTAAATCTATTTTGTCACTCTACGTCTTTTGATTGAAGAGTTTAGTCTATTTACATTCAATATTAGTATTGATAAGTAAGGACTTACTCCTACCATTTTGTTATTTGTTTTCTGGTTGTTTTATGGTCTTCCTCTCCTTTCCTTCCTATCTTCATCTTAGTAAAGATGATTTTCTCTGGTGGTATGATTTAGTTTCTTGCATTTTAGTTTTTTGTGTATCCATTGCATTTTTTAAAATTTGTAGTTATGATGAGGCTTGCAATATCTTAAAACCCATTATTTTAAGCTGATAACATCTCAATACTGTTTGCATGAACAAACAGACAAAAAAAACTAATAACAACTCTACACTTTAACTTTGTCTCCTCTCTTTTTTTTTTTTAATTATACTTTAAGTTCTGTGATACATGTGCAGAACATGCAGGTTTGTTACATAGTATACACGTGCCATGGTGGTTTGCTGCACCCAACAGCCCGTCATCTACATTAGGTATTTCTCATAATGCTATCCCTCCCCTAGCCCCCGACTCCCTGACAGGCCCCAGTGTGTGATGTTCCCCTCCCTGTGTCCATGTGTTCTCATTGTTCAACTCCCACTTATGAGTGAGAACATGCAGTGTTTGGTTTTCTGTTTCTGTGTTAGTTTGCTGAGAATGATGGTTTCCAGCTTCATCCATGTCCCTGCAAAGGACATGAACTCATCCTTTCTTATGGCTGCATAGTATTCTATGGTGTATATGTGCCACATAGACTTGGAATCAACCCAAATGGCCAATAACCCAGTGTATGTCTTCTTTTAAATATTTCAATCTCTTCATTAAATATATTTGAAAGACTTATGAATTCTTTCTCTATGTTATCTTGAATTTCTCTGAGTTTCCTCAAAAGAGCTATTTTGAATTATCTGTCTAAAAAGTCACATATTTCTCATCCTCCAAGATTGGCCCCTGGTGTCTTATTTAGTTTATTTGGTGAGACCATGTTTTCCTGGATGGTCTTGATGCTTATGGATGTTTGTCTGTGTCTGGGAGTTAAAGATTTAGGTTATTTATTGTAGTCTTTGCAGTCTGGGCTTGCTTGTACCCATTCTTTTTGGGAAGGATTTCCAGATATTTAAAAGGACTTGGGTTTTGTGATCTAAGCTGTATCTACCTTAGGTGGCACCCCAAGCCCCGTAATGCTGTGGTTCTTGTAGACTTGTAGAGGTACTACTTTGGTGGTCTTGGATAAAATCTGGATGAATTCTCTGGATTACCAAGCAAAGACTCTTGTTCTTTTCTTACTTTCAGAGTCTCTCTATTCCTCTGTTCTGAGCCACCTAGATCTGGGAGTGGTGTGACACAAGCACCCCTGTGGCCACCACCACTGGGACTGCACTTGGTCAGACCTGAAGCCAGCACATCACTGGGTCTCACCCAAGGCCTGATGTAACAACAACCTGGCAACTGCCTGTTTTCTCAAGGCCCTGGGGCTTTACAGTCAGCAGGTGGCAAAGCCAGCCAGGCTTGCGTCTTTCCCTTCAAGGCAGCAAGTTTCCCTAGGGTGGATTCAGAGGTGCCGTCCAGGAGCCAGAAACTGAAGTCAAAAACCTTAGAAGTCTACCTGGTTCTGTTGTACTGCAGCAGAGCTGGCACTCAAACCATGAGTCACAGTCCTTCCCACGCTTTCCTCCCTTTTCCCCTGGCAGGGAGGCCTCACCCCATGGTTACCACCCCCACAGACCCAACAGAATACTGCCAGGCTACTGCAGATGTTCCATTAAGGCCTAGGGGCTTTTTAGTCAGCATATGGTGAATGCTGCCTGGCCCAGAACTCAACATTCAGAGCAGTGGGATCCCCTCTGGCCTAGGATAGGTCCAGAAAAGCCAAGGCCTGGAATTGAGGATCCCAAGAGCCCACTTGGTGCTTTACACCCCTGTGGCTGAACTGGTACCTAAGGTGCAAGACAAAGTCTTCTTTACTTTATCTTCTGCTTTTCTCACGCAAAGAAGTTTCATGTGAAGCCAGCAAGTCTCAGATTCTCTCTCAGGGCCCATAGTGTCCTACCTGGGTATTGCTGCTGGTTAATCAGGGCCCAAGTGCTCTTTATTAAGCAGGTAATGGATCCTGACAGTACTGGGCTTTTTCACTTGAAGGCAGCAGGTTCCCTTTTGGCACAGGGTATGTCTAGAAATGTCATCTGGGAGCTAGGGCCTGGAAAGGGGGCCTCACAGCTCTGGCTAGTGCTCTATCCTACTGTGGCTGAGCTGGTATGCAAGATACAAGACAAAGTCTTCTTTACTCTTCCCTCTCCTCTCTTCAAGCAGAAGGAAGGAGTCTCTTTTTAAGCCATGAGCTGTGCAGCCTGCAGTTTGGGCAGAGGTATAGCAAGCACTCCCTTAGCCACCCTGGCTGGTGTCTCACTTGTTCTGAGCCCAGTTCAGCCCTAGGACTTACCTAGGAGTTGCAGTCCTTATGGCATAGAGTGTTTTCAAGTTTGTTTAGGGCCCTGGAATGCTTTAGCCTACGGCGATGAGGCTTGCCAGAACCAAGTTCCAGCCGCTGGGATGAGTGATTCCCTTTTGGCTAGAGTTAGTTTAAATACTCCCTCTGTGGGCAGGCCACAGCTGAGTTCAGCCCAGTTTTGCTTTCTGCTATGACAGGGCAATACTGAGCTCAATGCAATGTCTCACAACTACTACATTCACCCTTTCCCAAGTGCACAGATTCTCTCTGTGCCATGCAACAACTGCTGGGGGATGAGGGAGGAGTGGTGCTGGCAATTCAACACTCTTTTCTACCTGATCCCAGTGCCTCTTTCAGTGATATGAAGTTAAAACCAGGTACTGTGAGTGCTCACCCAATTTTTGGTTCTTATGAAGGTGTTTTTCTGTCTAGACGGTTGTTAAATTGGTGTCTTTGCAGGCAGGATGATTGGCGGAAACTTCTATTTGACCATCTTGCTCTACTCCTCAAAAAGTTATTTGTTTTAATAAAGTGCGATACAGAATACATGCTTTTGAAATCTTTAATGGAATACATCAAGAAAATAGCACGTAAGATATTTCATAATGCTAACTAACCTTGTAATGCTATGTGTGTCTTTTGCTCAATTGGATAGTAAGTAAGCTCTTTTGGGAAAAACACTGAGCTAAATTAATTTTTAATTTCTTTTGAACTTCAGAATTATGTACAAAAATATATCCTCAATATTTTGGAATAATATCATATAAATTTTCCAAATAGGCTGACTTTGGAAAGTATGTCCTATAAGAGACAAAGAAAACAACCATAGAATCTATCCCCTCAATATGAGTGAGAGCCAACCAAGCAAAATGAGTCCAAGCAGAGGATATCAGGCTTTCAGCTATAACCATGATTAGAGAAGGTGATGTGCATACAAAGTTATATTGACATGATAAAATAACTATTTGAGATTAAATAGGTAAGTTCAAATAATTTTTTTTATTGTGGCTTATTTATAGTTCCCCTGTAATTTCTACTTTACTCTTTAGAGTTTTGTGGTAAAACTTCTCAGCCTATGTGCCCTCTCTCGGGCATAAACAGAGAGATCTACTTACTGGCATAAAATTTAGACCCCAAAGTGTATTACTCAAATATGCTGAAACTTTATTTCTCCGAAATAACAGTAATGAAAAGGCTGAAAATTTGACAAGGGAGCTCTGCTCCACCTAGTCGCTTAGAGATCCAAGCTGCCGATGTTCTGTCAACTTTAAAATATGCCTTCCAAGGTCATGCTTTGTTTGGGTTTTATCCATTCTGGTCAGGCCTAAAAGGGTTGAAAATAAATGAGTGTTATAGGATCTAGGACTGGAATTGGCACATATCATTTTTATTCACATTCTATGATGGAAACTTAATAACTTTGCTATACCTAACTGTAAAATAGCTGGGACACTTAGTCCAACTGTACTCTTAAAAGAGAATGTAGATTTTGGTGAGCTGCTAGCAGCCTTTTCTATGTTCCTTCCTATTTTATTAGTGATGTGTCACCCTCTCTTCACCCTCATTGACTTATCAGTGGTGAATATCTGACATGTCACAAGCTTCTAACATATCACAAGCAGGAGAGAGAGTGAGGGTGGGATGAGAATGAAGCAAAACAATGCAAAAAAGGACATGAGACAGAGATTGAATTTCTGTTGACTTTCCAGTTGCTGATCCTAATCTCTTTCAAAATTATGACCAGTTAGTCTAGCTGATTCATGAGATAATATCCTTTTGATTAAGACCAATTTTTAATTAAGCTTACTTAAGTCCATTTTGTTGCTTTAAAGCATACCTTTTAACAGAATTATGTTGGTGAAAACATTTTTACCAATTGGGAAAGAGTTAGACAGTTATTAGTCCTGTTCTCCCACATGTTAAGTGGCTGCCTTTTGGAAAATTATACCTTATACCTTATTGAGTTTCTGCCCATCTGGAAAATGTGAACAATAGTCTGTGCCTTTCATTGTCCTTGCAATTTTTAAACAGTAAAACAAATAAAGCACAGAGTACAGTGCCAGACATATGGCATATACTCAGTAAATGATATTTCTGATGATGGTAATGAGGATGATGTTGATGGATGTTGACAGATATCAAATGGCACTTGTCTGATATATTTTTCCAGTTGAACTAGTGGCTTACAGCTGTCCATGAGGTTATGTTTTCTCTGATTTCCAGGTGAGAGCAAAGCCAAGTGAAGTGTATGATGTTTCTAATTAAGAACCTGAACCATTTTGACAACTTCTGTTAACTGACTGTAGCCAAAGTTCTGCTAAATGCAAGAAAAGATTTTAGAAAAACTCATCCTAAATCAACTAGTGCCAGTTCTGCAAGGGGAAAGTATTTTTGTCATTTGTTTCATATTTTTTGGCCAACATTGCTTTAGATCTGTTTTCCAGAATATGATTATATCAATAACTTAACATTACTACAATCTCCTTCTTTCTCAAAAAGCTAAAAATCTGGAGACTAAAGATTTGAAAATATGTCTATTATTCCTAAAAAAGATAAAAATGGAAGGTATAATTTAATCTGTCTAACTCTACTTGATCAACTCACTGAATTAGCCATTACTCCCTATAACAGATGCAACTGAAGTGTACTTAATTTAATCCCACTTAACAAAGTCACCCAATTAACCAACATTCTTCATTCCTACTATATAAGTTGATAGATGTTCACATAATTCTGCAATCTCAAAGCTAATGGATTACTTTCTAATATTAACATATGCATAAAATAAATGTTGAATGGGGAGCAACATATGATTGAAATAAAGCTGAAAATTCTGGAAGAGTTTGGCACCCAGAGTGCTTAACACACATGCACACACACATATACAAACACACACTTACTTTAAAATAGACTAAACAAGGAAATGTCAATGCTGCCTTCTAGGCTTCTGGTATCTGCATTAAGATGATGAAATTCTAATCAAGCAAGCTGTGATCAAATTCAAGTTCTTGGCAATGAGTCAAAATGTTGTTCAATGACTTTACATTCATATATATTTTAGCTTTACCAGTTTAAGTGATATGTCTTTAAAAATGATATTTCTCTTTAACTTTTTTGATTAACTTGTTAGTTGCCTACTCCAATCATGTTGAATGAGAGGGGGATTACTGTCCTGCTACTTGGTGCTTTTTGAACTAGATTCTTGTAGCTTACAGAATATTTATTGACAATACCTAGACTCTTTATCATCTTCGTCTTCTAACTCATATGAACCAGGCCATTGAAAGAACTATCAGTTGCTCCAGGAATACTGTAGTGTGTTTAAATATCAAAGAAATGGAGCCATTGCATAAGAATGTTTCCTATTTGGGATGCACGTTAGTAGTCAGAAAAAGGAGATACATAAGAAATTACATAAATAGCCAAATATATCCTGAACTTGTATTCTTATAAGTTTTTTTTTAATACTTTAAGTTTTAGGGTACATGTGCCCATGGAATACTATGCAGCCGTATCCTTATAAGTTTTAAAGAGGGAGCAAAAGTGACACTGAACTTGATAAAAAAAAAAAAAGTAATGATAAAAGTGCCAATTTGTAATACCCCAGTTTAGAAGACTGTTCCAATAGTCATACATGGCCCAGAGGCAAAATTTTTATTTTATTAAAATCATTCCCCATGACAAAAAAAAAACAGGTAAGCTCAAAATACCAAAAACAGAAGAATAATGCTTGCAACTCACATCACAAGCAATAAGCTAAAATACAAATCAATATGAAATGACCAGCAATTCAAAAGAAAATGAACAGAGAGTACAGAAACAATTATGAACATGAAATTTATAGAAAAAGAGCTCTGAATGATTTTTAAACATATTTAAAGACTTCACCTTTACTTAGAACATAAGAATTGCAAATAAGCCAAAACTGAAATGCCATTTTTTTATCCCTGTAAGACTGGTAAAAATCAAAAGTGTAATAATAGATATTCTTGTTGAGGGTGAAGAGAAACAGATATTTTCATACATTGCTGGTGGGAACATAATGTAGCACAATCTCTAAAGAGAGTAATTTGGCGATATGTGTCACAGTGACAAATGTGTATAACTCTTTGTTCCTGTAATTCTCCTACTTTTTACTTACATACTTCTATTTTGTGAAATTGCTTTTATAGTATCATTTATAAACATTAAAAATAAAAGAATGACTACATATGCCTATGGCTATATAGATGCTGTTACATGCATACAATTGAATGCTATGTGTCTGTATAAAAAGCAATTTTTATTTCCCTTAATATGGTACACCAGATATCCAGGAAAGCTTATCCAAGAAATCCACTATAAAGCAAGTAAGCATGACGAATTAATATCAAATGCATATTAGATGCAGGGTTAAGTTTGCAATAAAGTAAAGGAACTCTTTGGAAGTCAAACTTGAAGCTAAATCACAAATTCAGACATAAACAAGTGCTAAAACTAGTGGTTGCCTAAAGAACTTCCTATTCCTTAATGACTTGGAGCATCAGTGTTAAGAACCATGTAAAATAGAAAAAAAAGGCCAGAACCATGCATTTTGGGAAGTTAAATCAGACTTTCTCATAAAAATGGGCCACAACCTTAATAAAACTGTTAATAGGTTGAATGGGGAGTGGGAGACCCTGTAAACATAGCCAACATTGCTATATTGACCTTAGTTATAGACCAAAGAATAAAATATCTCCTTAGAAAATGGAATTATAAGGTAGCTGTTCCTCAGGTATGTGACCCAAGTTTAAACTACCCCAGTAAGGTCTTAAATACTTCAAGCAAATAATTTATTTTAATGTAGTGCTGGGTTGATACTGTACCTTGGCGCTGGAAGAAAAAAAAGGAGTGAAAGAGGATTTCTTCCCCAGTGTACCTTATGAGCAGGTTGAACATATTCCAGGAATGAAAATTGGTTTAACATCATTCCATTAACAGATGGAAGAAGAAAAACAATGTAATCTTTTTGATCATCTCAATGTGGAAAACCATTAAATAACACTTAAAATTAATTCATGTAAAAAATTACATTAATTTTTGTGGAAAACCAGGATTAAAAGATAATTTTAAAAAGTTGATGTTAGGTAATTTCTCAAGTTTATAGTAACTTCAAATTTGATGATGAAACATTAAAAACATCCCCTTTAAAATCAGGAAAAGGAAAGGATTCTCACTTTATCATTAATATTCAACATA
Organism: Pongo pygmaeus; assembly: GCF_028885625.2. Classification (NCBI taxonomy): domain Eukaryota; kingdom Metazoa; phylum Chordata; class Mammalia; order Primates; family Hominidae; genus Pongo; species Pongo pygmaeus. The sequence continues at coordinate 160,904,669 of NC_085930.1, read as the reverse complement.
CATCTTAGTATCCAAGTCAGTACAATAAGATAAATAAAGGGAGGAATTATTTTGAAAGAAAAAAATCCCTGTCATTATTTGCAGATAACATAATTGTCAATGAAGAAAATCAATATACTGTACTAATAAATCATTTGGAATAATGAGATTATTTAAAGAAGTTACTTTAGAAAGTATCAATATATGAAATGTCATTTGCCTTTCTGAACATCAGCAAATGTTTAATATTTAAAAGTATTAAATTAAAAATGTAATAAAAACCCAAACCAAAAAATGTGAAACATTTTATAGATAAATTTATTAAATATTTTATTAAAAATTATTAAAGCAAACTAAACCTAAATGAATAAGTAGATATGTTCATGTATAAATGGCTTAATATTAAGAAAGTTTCAGTTAATTTATGGAAATGAAAAAGACCAAAGACAGTCATAACACACTGTAGGAAGAATAAAGTGGGAGAATTTACATTAATAAATTCAGGGTGTCCAGGTGTTTTTTTTTTTTTAAGCATTAAAAACTAGACAGGCAAAGGATAGACAAATAAACCACCAGAATAGGAAAGAAAGTTTCCAAATAGATCTACACGATTATGAAAACTGGATGTATGAGAGAAGTACATGGCAAATCACATGTCAAGTCTTGGGGATCAGATGAGTTATTTACTAAAAATATAATTAGGTATCCAAATGGAAAAGAACAAAATTTGATCCCTACCTCAATCTATAAACAAAAATCAATTCCAGATAGAAGATTAATAGGAATTTTATATGGTAGTATAAGACAACTCCTGTATTACCTCAAAATAAGAAAGTATTTTAAAAAATAAAACACAATATAAAATTAAATATAAAGAAAGCAATTGACAAATTCTACTGCATTAATTAAATCAAAAGAGATAATAATGAAAATGAAAGATAATCTACTGAGTGGTAGAAGATATTTATGACAGATACACTAACAAAGGATTCATATCTAGACTATATAAACAGTTTCTAAATTTCTTAAGTAAAAGATAACTCAATAAAAAGGGCCTTTTACAAGACAGGAAATTTAAATGGCAACTAAAAATATGAAGTAGTGCTAAAAAGAAACATGAAAATGGAAACTACAGTGATGCCATTAGATACCTATTAGATTGGTGAAAAAACGAGAGAAAACAGTTTGACCAAGAAGTAGTACAGAATTGGAGAAACAAGGAATGGCACAGACTACCACAGTACATATAATTTTGATACCACCACTTTGGAAGATAATTTGGCACTACCTAAATAAGCTGAACATTGTCATACCCTACTACTCAGCAATTCCACTCCTAACATATTCCTGAAGTAAATCTCTTTTGTCTGTTCTAGGAAATACATATGAGAATATCTGTATAGGATTGAAATAACTAAAAGTGGACACAATCGAAATGTCTCTAAAAGAATGGAATGAAAAAATTGTGTGCTATGTTTCTACTATGGAATGTTATGCAGCGTTGAATAGGAATGAACTGAAGTTACATGTGAGAATGTGTATGTATCTTCCAAGCATGTGAAAGAATGAACAAGATGCAAAAGATTCATATAGTATAGTGCCATTTTTGTAATATTTATACATAGACACAACTAAGCTGTATTGATTAGGAATACATATATAAATGATAAAATGACAAACGGTAGCAAAAAAAACTAACAATAAAAATCAGGACAATGGTTATCTCTGGGATGATAAATGAGGAGCAGTGGGGAGTGGACATGAAAGGATTCTGGAATGCTGAACATGTTTTGAGTTTTACTTGAGTTGTAGTTTCACAAGAGTCTGCTTTATAATTATTCTTTGAATTATGCATGTATGTCTTATGCTGTCTTCTGTGGGTATAGCTCATGAACGAGTAATTCCAAGAAGAGAAAAAAATCAACATCCAGCAAACCCATAAAAAGATTCCTAACTTAACATATAATAATGAAAAAGAAAATTAAATGAGATGCAATTTTACTCTCATTAGATTGGCAAAACTAAAAAGTATTGTGCGAATGTAGAGAAAGGTGGTGGTGAGTGTAAATCCACATAAACACTTTGGAAAAAGATTTGGTATATAGAAAAGTTGATGGTGCTCATACCCCTTGATTCAACAACTTCACCATTAGGTACATGTAGAGGAACTCTACTACATATGCAGGAGGTACACACTAAAAAGTTTATAGTACTATTTCTTTTTACAACAGCAAAATATTGTAAAAAAAAATTTAACTGTTCTACAATAGGAGCATGGATAATCTTACCTGGCTCCTCTCTGTAATTATGAAAAGTAATGAATTACTATTATGTGCATTAACTTAGATTAATCACACACATAATATGAAAAATATGCCATAGTAAAATACATGTGGTATGATTTCTATTATTGCTTAAACACATGTAACATGAAAATAAGTAACTATCTACATACATGTGTAAGATTGAAGAAAAGCAAGAGAGTATTCAATATAAAACTTCAAGTTTTTTAAAACTCTGGATGGTAAATAAAAGGAAATATGAAGAGTAATGATGCACAATGGGCTTTAAATTTATTGGTAGTATCATATCTTAATCCAAGAAGTAGCTGCATAGGTGGTTGTTTCATAAGCTATATAGATGCATATGCTCTACACATGTATACATGCAACTTGACTTAAATACACATGACACAATCCCTAGTTTAAAATGGGAAAGGGAGAAAATACAGAAAAAGATGACTTTTATATGTTGAAATGAAATAGCCTTCAGGATAAATTAGTGGAAAAAAAAGTAAGGCAAACAAAATGTGTATAGGATGCTATGATTAGTATAACTAAAGTATAAAATGAGAATAAATACACATTTTGCTTATTTGTATTGAACATTTTGGGGAAATTATGCAGAAAACTGCTGACTGAGTTGCCAGCCACAAGTGGTTGTTTGGATGACAATTTTATGGGGGAAAGAATTTTCATTGGAAGGCCTCCTATTACAGAACTTACAGTACAAGTTCTGCAAACTTTAGATTCTTGTACTAAGTAAATGCATTACAACTATTATAATAGTTACAATTTAAAAATTTTAAATAAATTATCCTACCCAAATTTTCTGATGAAATGGAGTCCTATGATATGTCTTAATGGGTGGAAAAGCAGGACAACCTGACTTACATACCAATAACGAAGGACCAAGGGATTCTATCCTCAGTTTTTTCACCTAGAGGTCATAATATGACGAATTAAAAAAATATTCGTATTGCCACAAAGGGAAGGGAATAAAGGAAGGGATACTGTGATTATTATTATTTTTAATCACAAGTGATACACATGAAATAGTAGAACGGGACAGAATTCAGTTAACATTAAGCCAGAAAATCACACCAAATGTCAAATTTTCACAGTCATTCTCATTATATATATATAATGAATATATATATATATTCTCATTCTCATATATATATGAATTTTATAGATAGATAGATAGATAGATAGATAGATAGATAGATCAAGCTTTTCAAAAAATTTGTTTGCAGGGGAGGGCCCAGATGTACTTTGATTGGTTGATGAAAGATAGCAAAAGAAAATTATTTGAATTAGTTGTGATGGTCTGTGTGCAGCAGCTTGGGCTTGTCGAGAAGTCTGATGTAATTGCAGCTTTCTGAATTCTACAAGGATTCAGGGCAGAAGGAACATTTTACCTCTATCCTACAAGATGAGAAGGGGATTTTCAAAATGAAGGAGTATGAGTTAGCTAAGATTGGTAGTATGGAAGTAAATGACATATTCGGAAAACAAAGAGTTGAAATAGCCTGAGTTGAAATAGCAAGTTGGGAGATCTCAGAGAAATAAGATGAGATCATGCTATGGAAGGCCATGAAAACAATGCTAAGTCATTTACATTATTTTTATTTTCTTCACGGGGAACCATTAAATGGTTTTGGAAATATTTGTAAAATGCTTAAATTTGAAATAATTTTATTTATTTATTATTTATTTATTTATTTTTGACAGCCTTGCTCTGTCGCCCAGGCTGGAGTGCCATGGGCTCACTGCAACCTCTGCCTCCCAGGTTCCAGCAATTCTCCTGCCTCAGCCTCCCAAGTAGCTGGGATTACAGGCGCCCACCACCACGCCCAGCTAGATTTTTGTATTTTTAGTAGAGATGGGGTTTCACCATGTTAGTCAGGATGGTCTTGATCTCCTGATCTAGTGATCCGCTAACATTGGCCTCCCAAAGTTCAGGGATTACAGGTGTGAGCCACCATGCCTGGCCTGAAATATTTCTGTAAAAAAAAAATATTTGGTCATTCAGATTGGCAAACAGATTTTTTTAAATAAAATTGTGATAAAATACACATAAATCTAAGAAAGTAAAGAGGTGAAGGAAAGAATATGGCTGGATAAATCAATTAGGAAATAGATTTCGTTAGGAAGATGCCCTAGAGGTTAGCCATCACAGGACTTGACTAGTAATGCTGCCCACTGAACATAAAATATAATGGCTTTGGACAGAAAAGTATCATGTAGGCGGATCAGAAAAGGGTTGTATAAGGTGATACAGTAAGAGGGAATAGAATAATTTTAAGGTCACCTGGCTGATGTATTGACAGTGCCAGGAACTAGGAGCAAGGGATATAGTATTCAGCTCTAGTACCATATACAACCTTCTGGCCAGGAGCTCTTTCAATGACTGAGCAGGGACTTAGAAGGCTGAAGATGGACATATATATCCAATTACTTTTCTTTCACAAGCTTCCGTGGAAACAGGAACAACTCAGGACATTTCAAATGAGCCAATAGTCTTTACTGAATACACACAATGTATTCATCCCAGTTCTAGGTTTTAAAGATTATAATTAAGTTTATACAGTGATATATAGTCAAGAACAAAGTTTTACATCTTATAAGAACATGCAGTCGTATCTTAACACAATATTATGATGTTTCCATATCTTGTGGTATTGCCATGGGAAAACATAAATTTGTTGTTGTAAGTTTACTGCAAAATCAGCTGTCAGATAAGCCTTAATTTAAAGATAATTAGCTTTTTTTTTTTGTAATTGGAAACATGAGGAGAATGTGTAAAATACCCCAAAGTAAACAGACCCAGTTGGCAGAGTAAATTAGTTTTGATTTACATGAGATTTTATATGCCTAGAGATTTTGGTATGAAAAAAACTAAACTTCTAAAATCCTAAAACAATTTTAGTTCATTTTATTTATTCTGTTTACCTAACATTGATTTATTGCTTTTTATTGCTATCTCAACTATCCCAAGCCTTTAAAAAGCTGCCTTAGCATCTCTCTATGGTCGTTAGACTTTACAAAAGAAGAATTAAATTCTATTTGGTAGAAGGTGTTGGTAATTTTCAAATTATATTGCAATGGCTTCATTTTGTGGCAAATATAAGAATAAAAATCATCTAATTGGACTGGAAATTCATGATTATTTTTGGTTATGTGTTCCTGAGCCCTAGAATGACATTCTACTGTGACCACACAATCCCTAAACAGGTACTGACTTTACAAAGTCTTGAATCAACCAGTTAGGAGAATAAACTGAGTGGAGGAAGGACTGTGAAGGTGTGGAAAATTCTATCTGCCAAAGTTTTGGAACTACTAATTTTGATATTATATGAGCAAAATGAATAAAACTACGGGCTTTCATTGCTTCCCATCAAATGAAGATTTCCAAGATTTCCAGCTCCATAACAAAGTAGAGGATGCAAATAACATGTTTTATTTATCATGTGTTTTTCTGACTTTTATTAAGGACATTTTGATGTTGTTAAAATAAATATATTATCAGGAGATAAACATTGTGAGGAAATTTGCAATATGATAAAACAAAATGAAAGCATGCCATAAAAGTCCAGTACTTTTGCTAAAATTCCACGAATTTGGAATGGAAATAACTTTATGCTAGTAGCCCCAAAGTTTTCAAAGCCTAGCAGCAGTCTTAATGAGCATCCATGGTTAATCAGTGACTATGGGGCAATGTTTCTATACTTTTTGTTGTTTGGCTGTTGGCATAAGCAGGTTATGTCCCTCTCAGAAAGTGATGAATGAGACAGGCACTTTCTCAAGATAAGCATACATATCATTCATATGTGGATAAGTCCACATATTCATTCACAATTATAAATAATTTTAGGAGGTCTACATGCCTCCTGAACTACCCAATGAACATCAAATTTAAAATCTGAAGCTTAAAGCACCAAGTCTTTACTGTTCAAGCTTACCCTCTACAACTAGAGCACTTACTATCTGTCACAAACTTTTCTCCCACTGTTTCATAAAATGAAGCTTCTGCTCAAGTCAATATGATTTCCTTACTGTCTCCAAAACAAATCATGATACCAACCTACTGCTGCCATCCTCAACTGGATCCTGGATAACCTTTGTATTTTTTCTCCTCACATTCCCAATTCTAGCAAATTAATTTAAATTATACTTTCCACAAAAATTGCCTATGATATCAGTGCACAGTTAACACTGTTTTCTCCATAATTTTAATTTGTGATAGTGCATGTTGATTATTATAATACAGTAGGTAACATTTCCCTGGGTATATAGTAGACACCATCAAGAAGATAATGAGATCCAGTATTTTAGGATATTTCACACTTAAATTCTTTCAATCAGAAACTACCAAATGAAGAAAGATGACATTGGGAACAAGGTTAACTTTACTGCGACATGTTTTAAGGAGGGCCAGCAGTGGCACTATTTTATCAGAAGTAGCCATGTGTCACGAAGCAATTGATTTGTTTCACCTTGTAGCCATTTGAAATGCATAGCTAATTTATCTCCCCTCTCTGTTCACTAGAAAAGCTAAAGCCAAATTCGTGGAATTCTAGCAAAAGTACCGGACTTCACATATGCTTTCATTTTGTTTTATCGTATTGTAAATTTCTTCACAATGCTTATCTTCTGATAGTATATTCATTTTAAAAACATCAGAATGTCCTTCTTGATAAAAGCCAGAAAAACAGCCATATGTAGAAAGCTGAAACTGGATCCCTTCCTTACACCTTATACAAAAATTAAATCAAGATGGATTAAAGACTTAAATGTTAGACCTAAAACCATAAAAACCCTAGAAGAAAACCTAGGCAATACCATTCAGGACATAGGCATGGGCAAGGACTTCATGTCTAAAACACCAAAAGCAATGGCAACAAAAGCCAAAATTGACAAATGGGATCTAATTAAACTAAAGAGCTTCTGCACAGCAAAAGAAACCACCATCAGAGTGAACAGGCAACCTACAGAATGGGAGAAAATTTTTGCAATCTACTCATCTGACAAAAGGCTAATATCCAGAATCTACAATGAACTCAAACAAATTTACAAGAAAAAAACAAACAACCCCATCAAAAAGTGGGCGAAGGATATGAACAGACACTTCTCAAAAGAAGACATTTATGCAGCCAAAAGACACATGAAAAAATGCTCACCATCACTGACCATCAGAGAAATGCAAATCAAAACCACAATGAGATACCATCTCACACCAGTTAGAATGGCAATCATTAAAAAGTCAGGAAACAACAGGTGCTGGAGAGGATGTGGAGAAATAGGAACACTTTTACACTGTTGGTGGGACTGTAAATTAGTTCAACCATTGTGGAAGTCAGTGTGGTGATTCCTCAGGGATCTAGAACTAGAAATACCATTTGACCCAGCCATCCCATTACTGGGTATATACCCAAAGGATTATAAATCATGCTGCTATAAAGACACATGCACACGTATGTTTATTGTGGCACTATTCACAATAGCAAAGACTTGGAACCAACCCAAATGTCCAACAATGATAGACTGGATTAAGAAAATGTGGCACATATATACCATGGAATACTATGCAGCCATAAAAAATGATGAGTTCATGTCCTTTGCAGGGACATGGATGAAGCTGGAGGCCATCATTCTCAGCAAACTATTGCAAGGAACAAAAAACCAAAAACCGCATGTTCTCACTCATAGGTGGGAATTGAACAATGAGAACACATGGACACAGGAAGGGGAACATCACACACCGGGGCCTGTTGTGGGGTGGGGGGTGGGGGGAGGGATAGCATTAGGAGATATACCTAATGCTAAATGAGGAGTTAATGGGTGCAGCATACCAACATGGCACATGTATACATATGTAACAAACCTGCACGTTGTGCATATGTACCCTAAAAATTAAAGTATAATTAAAAAAAGAAGCCAGAAAAACACACAATAAATAAAATATATTATTTGTATCCTCTACTATGTTATGGAGCTGTTTGAGAGAATGATGAAGAAAGATTGGGTGAAGAAAGAATAAAGGAAAGAAAGAGGAAGGGAGAATAGGAAGACATACATAGATTGGAATATGAGATTCATTAATTTCAAAAGGGGTAATTTTTCTTTGTGAGTTATAGTAATTTGGATTAAAATAGTAATTGCCTATCTCGAGCACTTTCTATTGCTCTTTCCTGTTTTATTTGCCTGTAGGATTTATACCTGATATATCTTTATTTGTCTTTGTTCATTGTCTGTATCCTCCTCCTGGAACATCAGTTCCATGAAGGTAAGAATTTTATTTGTTCCTTACATACTGCCCCAACCCATAACAGTTGGATACTAACAGCCAGTCCCCAGTTAGATACTCCATAAATGATTAACTAGTGAATAGATAATAAACTAGTGAATAGATAATAAACAATCACAACATCATATGAACACAAGGAAAAATAGTCTCAACTAAACTGGAAATTTATGTCTTCTAGTTCTATGTGCTCCAATACTAGCTTTGGACATTTGGTTCAGTTATAATATCTTCCAATTTAATTTCCTTCATTTATTTCCCTCTGACAACTTTGGATTAGAATTAGGGGTGTCCAACGTTTTGGCTTCCCTGGGCCACATTGGAAAAATAAGAATTGTCTTGGGCCACATATAAAATACACTAACATAGCTGTTGAGCTTTAAAAAAAAATCACACACACACAAAACCCTCATAATGTTTTAAGAAAGTTTACAAAGTTGTGTTGAGCTGCATTCAAAGCCATGCTGGGCCACATGTACCCCACAGGCCGCAGGTTGGACAAGTTTGGATTAGATGAACTGTAAGATTTTATGCCAAGCCCTTTTCTCTATCAATAAAGATTATTGTTTATTTTAATGTTTATTACTCAATTGGAATTCATAGAAAGACTAGTTGTTTCTAAAATTTTTCATATTCTCTTTTGTAATCTTTGTGAAGGTCCTATTTCTGGGTTAAGAGTATCTTTTTCATTTTTTTTAAGCCTCATACATGCGGACCTGCAAACTTGATTAGACAGACCTTAATAGCTTTCTTCTTTGACAATTTTGAATGAGTAATTGTTCTTATTTTGAAAGATATTAGCAATGACTCTAAATTTAATGAGTCTTCTTTAGGTTTAAAGTCAATTGAAGTAGATTTCCTGATTTTATGAATGAGGACAGCTGTGTTCTGATAAACAATTTGTATTTGCAATTTCTTTTTCTTTTTCTTTTCTTTATTTTTTATTTTATTTTATTTTTGAGATGGAGTCTTGCTCTGTCACCCAGGCTGGAGTGCAGTGGCGGGATCTCGGCTCATTGCAACCTCTGCTCACTGCAATCTCTGCCTCCCGGGTTCAAGTGACTCTCCCGCCTCAGCCTCCTGAGTAGCTGGGATTACAGGCACACACCACCACACTTGGCTAATTTTTGTATTTTTAGTAGAGACGGGAGATGGGGTTTCACCATGTTGGTCAGGCTGGTCTCGAACTCCTGACCTCATGATCCGCCTGCCTCGGCCTCCCTAAGTGCTAGGATTACAAGTGTGAGCCACCGTGCCCGGCCCTATATTTGTAATTTCTTTTCATTACTGGCAGACTTTCCCCCCATTTACCTGCATTGCCTTTAAATTTCCTTAGTCCATTTCTCTGCAGCTTTGTATAGTAACAGTCTGGTCTCCTCTGTACATGCTCTTCAAAAATTTCATCTATTTAAACTCATTTTCTTTGTAGGAGGTAAATGAATTCTTTTCAAGGCAATCAAACCCATATTTATTCTGTGAAAATCCTGGAAATTCTGGCCATTTTTATCAACATTCTTCCTCATTTGCTATGTGTTAGTCTCCAGTGGGGTTTCCAGGTGAACAAGTCCCTAAGGAGCTCAATCAGGTGGGGAAAGAGTCACACATATCAACGTTTCACAGCTAAAATGATTTGGTGACAGTGAATACAATGTGGAGCACAGAGAACAGAGTGACAAATAACGGCATTTTCTGAGGTAAGGGGTCACAGTCCTCTCTTCTCCTTCCTCCCCACACCTACTTAGCATGATGCTCCTCTCCTGGCCAGTGTGTCCAAAGAGATGGAGCTCCCTCTTCCCTCAGATTCCAATAAAGGGTTACTGTGATTGCTTATTGAATAGAGGGGCAGGCCTCCAACATGTCTCACCCCCTCCAGCTCTAAATGAGAGAGACTAAATTCATGGTGAGTGTGGTCAGGAGGTGAGGAACTCCCTTTTTTCACACAGCCCCTGCTAGTACGAGGTAGGTCCCCAGGTGCAGCTGCCTGAGAATACTGGAAGCCAATTGCCTTCACCCAAGCTCACTCACAGTGCAGAGGTTCCAAGCTGGGACAGTCAAGCCAGGAAAACAAGAGGCTACCACCCTGTTCACTGTGCAGAAAGCAACTCAGAGATTTAGCCCATGGGGAGAGAAAGTCTATAAGAGAAAAGAGCTCTGAAGTTCTCCACAAAGAACGTAAGTGTGTTTGAATAAATTTTTTTAATTTTGATAATGTTTAACATCTGAAAATCAATTAACGTAATATAGCTCTTCAGTAGAATTAAGTAACTCCACATGGTCATCGTAATAGATGCAGAAAAAGCATTTGACAAAATTCAATGCCACTTCGTGATAAAAACATTCGATAAACTATAAAGAGAAGGGAATATTCTCCATTTGATAAAGGGCAACTACAATAAATTCCACAGCTAACATATTCAGTGTTAAAAGACTGGGTGCTTTCCCCCTAAAATTAGGTACAACAGGCGGTTTTCTGCTCTTACCGCTTCTACTCAATATTGTATTGGGAGATAGTGTACAGGCAGTAAAATTTCACTAAATACTGCTGACATGTCCTCCAAAAAGTTCCATCTTCAACTACCATGAAAGTATTAGAATGCTTCTTTCTTTATCCCATCTAAAACATTTTTGCCTCTACAATCTGTGAAAAATGGTTACATGTTGCTATTTTAATTTGAATTGCTTTAATTATAATTAAAGTTGGGAATTTTAAATTTTTACTTATTTTTTAATTTTTTATTGAGACAGGTCTCACTGTTGCCCAAGCTGGATTGCAATGGCATCATCCTGGTTCCCTGCAGCCTAGAACTCCTGAGCTCAAGCAATCCATATGCCTCAGCCTCCAGAGTAGCTGAAACTACAGGCATGTACCACCACGCCTCGTTTTTGTATTTAGGTTGGGCATTTTAAAATCTGTCATCTGTTTTCAACAGTATTTCTGCAAACTGCCTGTTTATGTCTACCTATTTTTATTTGCTGTTTTTCTGTATTGATTTATGAAAAGTTATATATTAAAAACTTTATATATTGTATATAAACATATTTTGCAAGCTTTTTTAGTTTGTCTTTTGACTTTTCTCATGATATATATTTTTAATATCCCAAATATTATTTGGTTAGGTATATTGGTCTTCTGTATTTTGTATATTGCTTAGAAAGGGTATTTTTGTTTTTAAGGCTTAAAAATAAATCACTTTAAAAAAAATTTACATTTTGGTTCATCCAAAATTGTTTTATAAAGATGGGGATAGGAATCCAACTCCCCTTGCCCCCTGCCAAATAGTTGATCAGTTTATCCCTAATGATTCTTCGTCTAGCAATCTGGATGATTTCTGGAGATTCCTCAAAGTCTTAACAGTTTATAATTCTAAAAGCTAAGGATTATAATTAATCTCTGACAAATCACTGGGCATAGCAAAGACTAAGTTTTGGATTTAAGCAGATATGAACACTGTATTAACAAATTCATCATGTGGATGGGCTGGGAATATAGACTCTTGAGACCATCAAGTTCAAATTCCATATTTGCCACTTACTAGCCGTGTGATGTTTGGCATGTTACCCTCTCTGTGCCTCAGATTCTCCGTCTGTAAATCAAGGATAATAGTAGCGTCTAAATCATAAGACCATCTTGGAAATTAAATGGGTTAATATATGAGTTCAAGTATTATCTAAAACATTTCCAGGCAGAGAGTAACTGCTACATAAAAGTTATTATTATAAAAATTACTACATTATTATTACTAAAGTAGTTATAAAACAAACAGGCTATTTTATGAATTGTTCCACTCATTGCAGCCATGTTGGTCAGTCTTGCTCATAGGTGGGTGTCTATGATTCCATGATTCCATGATTTCTTCTAAGAAATAAACCTGCCTAAAACCATTCTGTGTCTTCCTGCCTCTAACCTATAAGGAGACAAAAGAGAGTGGCGATGCTGGTAGTTCTGTCACAGATGAACTATTGATTTTTCAATAAGTAAATGTAAATATAAAACAAAGCATAAATACTGCCTTCCAGAAAACTTCACAGAGTTAATAGTTAAATGTCTGCCACTGGATTCGTGTCGTTTTCATTTTTCAGGGGATTGAGGGCAGTGCAGTGAGCTCTAGTCCCAGAACCCAAAGCAGTGCATAGGCAATGCATCTTCCAGGCTCTACTTTCTGGTGGCATCACCATGGATCTACATCACCTCCTCATACAAAGCAAACAACTACACTTAAAATTATTGGACTATCACAAGAGAAGTTAAAATTTACCTACTTTCCAAATGAAACACTTACGATGCAAAAAGTAGGCTAAATTTCCTTCTGCCTCTTGTAAGGTACCTATTTTATTAGCAATTATCACAATCTTCCAATTGCTCTCTTGCCTCTGTCAACAAATACTGTTTTTATCATTTTTGTATCATTTCACTGGCCTCTTAGCACAGCAACTGGTCCCATGGAAGGAACTCAAATATTTTTTGAATAAATTTGTAAAATTATTAGTAAAGCTGAAAATACTGGCTACTGCCAAGCATTTCATCAATGCCTACTTAGTGTTTTTGTTGAAGTCTGATATTGTAGCGTTTATAAAAAAATTAAATTTGTAAGCTCTGAGCTTATTGAAAATATGAATGTTTTCTTATTTACACCTGTATTCTCAAGTTCTCCTACAATTCCAGGTACATATATAATAGGTGCACAAAAATGTTATAAAATTCATGCACAACCTGACCAATTATTGAAAATTATCTGATACAGCTAATAATAATAACAATTAAAAATAGTTGTTGACATTTCTTAAGGTCTTTTTATATTTTACTGTGAGTAGTGATATAAGTAGTTAAATAATAAATTATCTTACTTAACCTTGAAACAAATCCAGGAAATAGGTATTATTATTCACATTTTACAAATAAAACATTGATATTTAAAAGGAAAATAATTTGCCCTAAGACATACAGTTGGTTTGTAGTAAATTGTTGACTCAACACTAGATCTATTAGATAATAAAATTTTTGCCAGCAACCACTCTGTGATATCTCTTGTTAACATCACCTAAACATTGCAGAGCACTGAATGACACTAATGGATCCTTGGGTCCCTAGGACTTTCAGCTTTTTCTTTAAGTTTGAATTCTCATCAGGGATTGTCTTGACAGTTTGTCAAGATGAATTTGAATTTTTAATGAAAAAAAAAAGACTTCACCTCCTTTTCATTTAGGGTTCAAATAAAACTTCCCCAAATAGTATAGCTAAATGGTTAAGTCCATGGCTTGGAAGTCAGGGCTGAAATTCTCGCATTTGTTGCTGAGAGCATTAGCAAGTTGCTTAACCTCTCTATACCTCAGTTGGTCCCTATGCAAAATGCAGATATCAATAGGCTCTCTCTTATAGAGCTATTATATAGATAAAAATGAATGAATATGTGTAAAATGCTTTGAACAGTGTGTGGTCCCTAAGTACTCTGCAAATGTTAGCTGTTATTACTATTGTTATTATTGAGGGCTCAAAGTAACTCACTTTATTTTATTATTATTATTATTATTATTATTACCATTATTATTATTATTATTATTTTGAGACAGAGTCTCGCTCTGTCGCCCAGGCTGGAGTGCAGTGGCCAGATCTGGGCTCACTGCAAGCTCTGCCTCCCAGGTTCACGCCATTCCCCTGCCTCAGCCTCCCGAGTAGCTGGGACTATAGGCTCCAGCCACCATGCCTGGCTAAATGTTTTGTATTTTTAGTAGAGACGGGGTTTCACCTTGTTAGCCAGGATGGTCTCGATCTCCTGACCTCGTGATTCGCCTGCCTCGGCCTCCCAAAGTGCTGGGATTACAGGCGTGAGCCACTGCGCCCAGCCCAAAGTAGCTCACTTTCTTGGGCACTATAGCCTAGTGGCTAGGACTCCCTGGGTTTGAATGCAGCCATTACTAGAAAAAGTCTATATTCCCAACCCATCCACATGATGAACCTGTTAATACAGTGTTCATATCTGCTTAAAATCCAAAACTTAGTCTTTGCTATTCCCAATGATTTGTCAGAGATTAATTAAAATCCTTAGCTTTTAGAATTATAAAGTGTTAGAATTTGAGGAATCTCCAGAAATCATCCAGATTGCTAGACAAAGAATCATTAGGGATAAACTGATCAAATATTGGGCAGGGGGCAAGGGGAGTTGGATTCCTATTCCCATCTTTATAAAACAATTTTGGATGAACCAAAATGTAAATATTTTTCTTAAAGTAAGTGATTTATTTTTTAAGGCTTAAAAACAAAAAGCCCTTTCTAAGCAATACACAAAATACAGAAGACCAATACACTTAACTAAATAATATTTAGGATATTAAAAATATATATCATGAGAAAAGTCAAAAGACAAACTAAAAAAAGCTTGCAAAACATGTTTATATACAATATATAAAGTTTTTAATATATATAACTTTTCATAAATCAATACAGAAAAACAGCAAAGGGAAAGTTATATCTCTCTGTGCCTCAGTTCCCTTATCTACAAAATGGGGAGTATTTTTACTACCTACTTAAGGAATTTGTTGTAGGGAATGGGTGTATTAATATCGTAAAGTGCTTAGAATAGTGCCTCACATGAGTAAGCACTAGCTATTATTGTCTAGCTTTGTTATTGTCACTGCTTCAGTAACCACCTTTCCATGTTGGCAAGAACTCCTGTCTTTTACCGCCTTAATGATGCCGTCTCCTGAGAGGTCCAAGAATCACCTCAGTACTTTCTTATGTGCGATGGGCCAGACCAAGTAAGGGCCTGCCTCACTACTGGAGCCAGCTCAGGTGTCCTCCCAAGGCCAGGGATTTGCATCACTTCCAGATTGTTTCAGAATGAGTCCTGGCATTGCTGTACCAAGGTGTATTTTTATTGCAGCCTGTATTAGTTTCCTAGGGATGATGTAAGAAAGTATCACAAAATCAGTGGCTTAAAGCCACAAAAATGTATCATACTATAGTTCTACGGGCAAGAAGTCAAAATCAAGCTGTCAGCTGGGCCACATCCCTCTGAAGGCTCTATGGAAACATTTTCCTTGCATCTTTCAGATTATGGTAGCTCCAGTCATTCCTTGGCTTGTGGCTGTAGAACCGTAATCTCTGCCTTTGTCTTCACATGGCCTTCTGCTCTTCTTCCTGTGCCTCTCCTTTGTGTGTCTCTTATCAGGACATGTGTTATTGAATTTAGGACCCATCTGATTAACGCACCAAGATTCTTACTTACACTCACAAAGCTCTTTTTTCAAATAAGATCACATGCATAGGTTCCAGGAATTAGGAGGAGGACCTGTATTTTGGAGGGGCCACCATTAAACTCACTACACTGTTGTAACAAATTATAACTTAATGGCTTAAAACAATACAAATTTATTGTATTGCAGTTGTGTATATGAGAAGTCCGAGACTAGTTTCACTGGGCTAAAATCAAGATGTTGGCCTGTTCCTTTCTGGAGGCTTTAGCAGTGAATCCGTTTCATTGCTGATTCCATTTTCTAGAAGCTGCCCGTGTTTTTTTTTTTTTTTTCGCTCTTGGCCTCCTTCCCCTGTCTTTAAAGCCAGCGACATTGCATCTCTCTGACCCTTTTCTTTAAACACATCTGTTCTTGACCACAGATAGGAAAGATTTTCCAATGTTAAGGACTCATGATTAGATTGGGCCCACCTGGATAACCCAAGATAATCTCCCTATCTCAATGACCTTAAGTTAACCACATCTGCAAAATCCCCTTCACCACATAAGGTAACATATTCAGAGGTTTCAGAGATCAGGACATAGATATCTTTACGTACTCAATATTCTTCCATCTGCACTAGGCCTGAGACCTAGTGTTACTTCAGAACCATCTTCGAAGACGTATTTGGAGACCAGTGAATGCCAGTGCCCTCCTAGGAACTGAAGATAATGTCTTCATCAACCAGAGACACCAAATAAGCCCCACACAACCAGACATGTGCCTTATCAGAGCAACAGCCTCTTCTGTACTAGTCATTTCTGCTAATCACTGTTTCCAATATAAGCTCCTGATGAAACCTGAACAGTCTAAAAAGATTTTATTTTATTAAATTTATCATTTGATCATGTCACAATGGTCCCTCATGGTGCCATGATAGTAGGCAATTATTCCTCAGGATCGATCATCATCACCTATAACAAATTCATTCCACTACTATTACAGTTCCTTAAATGCATTGACATAAACATTTACCTAAGGGGCAAGGTGACCACTAGGATGGCTGGATTGAAACAGGCTCCTGGTGTCCCCTGACTCACGGACTCTGAACTATTAATCTCCCTTCAACTACAGTTTGTTGTTAAGGCAAAACAACATGTCCTGTTTCTTTTCATAGAAGTGACATTTCCTGGCTAGGGCTATTTGATAAAGTTTATCCTGGTCTGGCTGAAAAGGTTTTAAAAATTGAACTTTTGTAGATTGTGTGAAGATGATTTTCTTTCAAATTTTTATTTTAATAATTTAGCCAGAATTGGTTTCTATGCATGAAACTTAGAAAGCCGTCCGATACAGAAACTTTTTCAATCTGCCCAAACTGCTAGACTTCAGTACAGAAAAAGATTTAGTCTTTCAATGTGATGTAAAATCTCTTAGACAATTCCACTTTGCCTCCATATGTTGAAATATTTTAATTATAATATTACTGTTTTTCATTAAGTTGCATGATCTAATATGTCATTTCCTTTTGATGTCTATTTGGTATCTGGACCAACTGAAACATACAAACAAACAAAACCCAGAAGATATGTTTGTTCTAAAGCATGCCAAAAGTAAAACCGATTGGCTATAGCACATCACAAGAGTGACTTTAAGGTCTATTGCAATGACTTTCTGCAATTTGATCAACCTCTCTGGGTATCAGTTTCTAAATTTTTTATTGTAACAAACAAGGGAGATGAAATCAAATACATGTAAAAAATGTGCTACTGTGTCTCTAATTTAGTAGGTGCTTGATAAATGCTTGACTGTTGAACTAACATAAATTTTGATAAAATTATTATTTAATATGATTATTAACAATTTTCAAGCGTAAGTTGAAAAAGTATTTTGAAAGAGATCAAAATTGATAGAATTGACCATCTGATTCAGAATGTTTACTGTCCATAATTAGCATGTTATAAACGATAAGCATAAAGCTACAAAATCTAAATTCCGTATCAAAACTGGCCTCCCTACTGGTTAGGTATATAAAAATGACTCTTACTTTTTAAAAACATTTCTGTTTTATAAAGAAAGAACTGTGAACTAGAGGGCTGTCTGGTGAACCAAATGAGCTTAAGTGCTTAATTTATTACACTACTGCTTCTCCTAATCTGTACAGTGCACCTCTACATTGACCTAAATGGGCAGAGAGAGTCAAGCCTGAGGTGTAGATCTTTGACACTTATAATTCTTAATTCTAGATTTGAGCTTCGAGGCTTGTATCACTAAAGGTTCAACCAGGAAAATAGAAACCTCTCTAAGTATTTAATATAGAGGCGATTTGGTTACATAACTGATGAAGTAGCTGAAAAGTCAAGTAGAATATACGTAGGCAAACCAGAAGTTAGCAGTAGCAGAAAGCTACTATTGACCTTAGGCTGCAGGTCCAAGGGAGGGCGTGCTATGGAACTCTAGGGGCTGAAGTCCCTGGGGAAGCTAGAAACACATTAGACCTGTTTAATGTACATCACAGTCATAGGGAAACACATTCATGACTGAAGATACCAATCCAGGAAGAGAAGGAAGAAAAAGTTTCCTTGATTTCTCTTTTCTCTCATCTTTCAATCTCCTTAAGGCCTTCTGTTGGCTGACCAGTCAAAGTGAGCTGAGTGAATGCAGTGTGCAGGATCAGCTCCTACTAAAAAAAAAAAAAAAGAAAGCAGAGGGCTGGAAAATGGACCTGCATGCGAAAATGGACCTAGTTCTTATGGAACATCACATAACGGAGGAAAGAACACAAAGGATCATGGGCATTTCTAAGAGTTCAACAAAGGTTCTGTTCTCTAATGCTCTCTATCCACTTCAGCATGAAATTCTATTGATTTTACTTTATTCTCCACTGTTACCTTCCTAAACCTTCCTCTTGAATTGCTGCAGTTGCCTCCTAACTAGGTTTGTCAAAAATTTTATGGGGCTCAGCAGACAAAAATTCTTTTCAAATTAAAAATTGAACTATATCATTCTTTACTCATCATTTAACTCCTAAATGCTTTTGTTTTGTTTCTGAAATAAAGCTCTATATCCACAAATTGACCAAAGGCCCTTTGTGGCCTGGCCTTGGCCTACCTCTTCAGGTTCAACTTTAATTGCTCTTCTGTCATTTTGTTTAAACAATTCCGGCCTTTTTATAGCTTTAAAATAATGTACCATTCTATCTGTCATTAGATGACTATCACATATAATACTCCCTCTACTTGGAAGTTTCTTTACCCAATTGGCTCCTATTTTCCTATCATACCTTAACCTTTAAAAAAAAAAAATTCACAGCATGCTTGTCACAATTTTTTTTTCTTTTTTTGAGACAGAGTCTTGCTCTGTTGCCTAGGCTAGAATGCAGTGTACTTGATCTTCTTGGCTCACTACAACCTCTGCCTCCTGGCTTCAAGTGATTCTCTTGTCTCATGCTCCCAAATAGCTGGGAATACAGGTGCTTACTACTACTCTCAGCTAATTTTTGTATTTTTCTGTAGAGACAGGGTTTTGCTATGTTGGCCAGGCTGGTCTTGAACTGCTGACCTCAGGTAATCCGCCCACCTACGCCTCCCAAAGTGCTGGGATTACAGGCATGAGCCACCATTCCTGGCCACAGTTTTCTTTATTACAGAAAAAAACAAATGAAAACAAACAAAAAAAATCCTAGGAATTACTCTACAAAAAATGGATCCTACCTGTATGAGAAGGAAGGAAGGAAGGAAGGAAGTAAAGGAAGGAAGTAAAGGAAGGAAGAAAGGAAGGGCAGAAAGATGAAAAAAACAGTATTTTGATACCACATATAAGAAATTAATGAGAGAGAAATCATGTTCCCAAATGGTACAACTGTTATATAAATATTTGAAAGGTGTCAGATAGATCAAGAAGTTCTGAGTCAGAAAAATCGCTATGATACTGTAAACCAGGAAACACATAATTTTAAATGATTTCAGAAAGAGAAATAACTCCCTAAGCACTGTCAGTAGGAAAAAAATCTTAAAGAAAAGATTGAATGAGTAGCAAATCTAGCTTAAATAAATAAATATTTATATTCTTAATAGATTGAGAGCCCTAGCAAATTATTAGGGAAAACACTAGCATTCTACTGTTAAAAGAAGTAGAGAATATACAGAGAAAATATTCACAGGAGAAAAACTAATGGTCTATGAAAGTATAAGAGAAAATGTTCTACCCGTCCAGTTATTACAAATGCTACTCTCCTAATATCCTTTTGAGTGCATATAACAGTGTAACCATCCCTTAAGACTATTTGACAACATATTAAGATATTTAAAAATCCATACCCTATGACCTATTAATTTTAGCTTTAAAATTATTGGCTATGAAAATAATTCGGAAGTGACACATGCAATTTGCCAGTGAGAGGCTCCAGCAGTTCAGAAGGCAGAAAGTGAATGAGGTTAGGATATTTACATCTCCAACTCTCTCCTTGCCACAATGCGACCATTTGGCCGATTTCATCCACTGAAGACAAGTTTTTATTGGGCTAGCTTCTCCAGATTCTGGTAACAAAACTCCTTATGCTTGCTGATTGCAGTCCTAACCCTGGTAATGGCTCCATTTCTGCTTATTGGTTTCCCTTAACCGTGCTTCTATTTTTGTAAATGTCCTCTTCAAGATGATGCCATTTTAATATGCTGCCATTTTAATATTTAATAAGTTGTTTTCATGTTCAACAAGGAATATTCTCACAGTGCAACTATTGTGAGGGTCTTCTAATTCTATTATACTTTTATTTCTTTTCTTTTTGCTGTATCATTACTGCCCAGCCCACTGTAGGCAGATCAGTGACAGGGTTTTCAACTACTTCATCCAACTTTCAGGACAACCTGAGGTGTCATATTCAATGTCTTTCTGTGTATTATCTGCAAATTAAAAGCAAACGTGCAGGTCTGAGGAAGAACTGTAGAACAAAATGCTGGTTAGACTGATTCCCAGTGTTTGTGTAGCTACGTTGAACAGGAGAAATGAACTTGTGTTTTCTATTCATTTTTTAGATGATTATTTTCTCTGCTTTTCACTATCAGTCTTGTTGAGCATTCACAGGTTTCATTCATAATCTTTGTAATTTTTGTATATTTTAATTTAACTAGTAGCATATATATATATATATATATATTATTTAACAGAGTGTATTGATTCAAATCCTAATATTGGGCAGGTTTTATCAAGATACATTTGACCAATAAACCTATCCTATAATTCAGCAATTGCACGCCTAGGCATCTATTTAAGATAAATGAGTTCATGTATCTGCTAAAAGGCATGCACAAAAGTGTTCACAGCAGCTTTATTGTGTAGCCAAACACAAGAATCAACTTAAGTGATAAGGAGTAAAATAGGTGAGTAAATTGTGATATATTCTTTTAAGAATCACTATGATTAAAAAAAGAACAAACTACTAGGCCAGGCACAGTGGCTCACCCCTGTAATCCCAGCACTTTGGGAGGCCGAGGTGGTCAGATCGCTTAAGCTCACAAGTTTGGGACCAGCCTGGGCAACATGGCAAAACCCTGTCTCTACAAAAAAATACAAAAATTAGCCGGGCATGGTGCTATGCACCTGTAGTCCTAGCTACTTGAGAGGCTGAGGTGGGAGGATGGCTTGAGCATAGGAGGTGGAGTTTTCAGTGAGCTAAAATCATGCCACTGTACCCCAGCCTGGGCGATAGAGCCAGACTTTGTCTCAAAAAAAAAAAAATAAATAAATAAAATATAAATGAATAAATAAGTAAATAAAGAACATACTACTAATTTCCACAATAGCATAGATGAACCCAGTTATGTTGAGTGGGAAAAACCAGACATAAAATAGCATATACTGTACAATTCCACCCATATGGGTTCAAGAACAGGAAAAAAAAAATCAGAGTAATTGTTGTCTCTGGTGGCAGTATTAAGTGAGGAGTCGGGTGCTGAAAAATGTTTCATAGATTGCTCTGAGTGGTAGTTTCATAGCTGTGCATATGCATTGAGCCGATACTTATAATTTTTGCATTTAATTCACATTAATGTATAATTACATCAGATTAAAAAGTGTGTTTAAAAAATAGAGTTTTAGTTGCTCAACATAGAAAACACCAGTTAAGTAACACCTTTGTAAAGTTTTTTATCTTAAATAAGGCTTAGTTCTGTGGAGAGTGTTACATATAATACTACTCACATGTCTGCTTCCTCATTAAATCTTCATAAAATCCATGAAAGCTTCAAACTTACCCAAAGAATTAAAGAAGTAGCTTCAATAGTAAATGGTGGGGTCTGCCTTCAAATCTCTGTTATTATCTTATATTCAATTCCCTGGAAACAAACTCTATGGTAAAGATTAGCATGCAGGTGATTTACTAGGAAGTGCTTTTGGGAACAAATCCATGACAAAAGTGCTTTTGGGAACAATCCATAAGGATGTATGAGAACCAAGGTTGGGTAGAGAGAAGGTCAATTGTGATTCAGTTGCAACAGAGGCCTTGGCCAATTTTGTCTTCCCTCTGGTGGGTGGCAGCTTTTTCAGTTCATTTCTTTCAGACTTAGGTAGACTGCTTTGCCTATGTCTTGCATATTCATGGTTCAGGGCACATCAAGAAATTTGGGCAGAGTTTAGGCACTGCATTTAAAGTTCCTCCTTGATAGATTTCTTCTCTCTGAAAATTTTCTCCCTCGCTTTTCATGTTGAATCATCTGGCACTTCATGCAAGACTGCAAGTTCCTATCAGAGTTTTAGTCAATTTTATGGCAAGGACTGCAGTGTAATCTAGAGCAATGCTGTGTGTGTGTGTGTGTGTGTGTCTATAGTTTATAGTTATCTACAAGAAAGCTGATATAATAAGAGCTTGGCTATTCATGGAAGCGGAAACCTTTGGTCTACTTTTAACATGAACTTATTCATTCAATTATTCTACAAATATTTTTTAAACTACCACTGTGTGTAAGTTTGTTCAAACCTCTGGAGATAAAAGAGTGAGCCAGAGAAATAACTTCCCTGTGTTAAAGAGAAAAAAAAAAACAACAAATTAATTATGCATGGAAATAAATTCTATAGAGAAAGTAAAACAGGGCGAAGGCAGGACATTTTACACTGGGTAATCAGGAGAGTCTTGTATGAGAAGATGGAATTTGAACTGAAGCATGACAAAGAGGAAACATATGATGAACTGTGGAATTATAGTCTACACAGAAAGAGAAGTACAAGCTGATTACTTAGACATGCTTTTGGGAAAGGTGGTCAGTTTATTTGAGAATGATTCAAGAGAGAATGGTTCAAGTTTAGAACTTCCAGCCCTAGCAGACAAAAACAGTATGCCCAGTTAAATTTGAAGGAGCTGTCATGACCCATATTATTTAGTATATTTTAACTGCAGTGGAAAGCACTAGATGATTTTAAGCAGGACCGACATAAACTTTTTTACGTTAAATGATATAGAATAACTGAATTCAGAAAACAGATTAAATTGCTATAAACTAAAATCTGGATGACTTCATGTCAGCAACCGTTTTGGAATGTGTTCATGAGAGAAGTGAAAAGGCAGGAATGGACATGGTGGATTCAGACAATAGGAAGTCAGCCTGGCTCGAGTCAAGGGTCAAAAGGCAAACCAAATATAAAGGTAGGCTTTTTATAGTCTAAGAAGGGTCTTGAATGACAACCAAAGTATAGTTTATTTTGATAGGCACTGGTAGACAATACAAAATTATTGCAATAGATCAGATCCAGACCAGGTCTGTTGAGTGGCAATAAAAAGCATCAAGATTTCTGTTTCTCACAGTATGGCAGACTAGAAATTCTGAGATACCTATCTGATAGAAGCTCAGGGGATGAAGAGTGAATAAAGATCATTTTTATTTGTTGCATTTCAGGTGCAAATAAAAATATTAAACTGAACTTCCTCGTAAAGAGTTGGAGGTGAACTTCTGGAGCCTAGAAGAGATCCTGATTAGATACGGAGATTTAGTTCTTAAACATACAAAAGTAAGTTTTATCTCCAAGTGATTGTAGCAACAAAGAGCAACAGTCTGAGTTAGTAAAAATTATACATAATAAATAGTAAAAAAAAAAAAAAGATGGTAAACACACAAACTTCAGACAGAGAGGTCTTTAAGAGGCATTAAATTAGCATTCAGCACTTCATTTCTTATGCCTCACATTTGGTAGATGCTAACTTAATATTTGTTGAAAAGGTCCTAAGAGCTGTCAGTTAGTTCCATCTGTGTTGTAAATTATTCATAGAATAAAAATTAAGCTACCACAATTTTTAATTTGACATACTTAGAACTTTTATTAAAAATTAAAGACAAGAGTTTTCAAGTTATCAACAATTCTTATTTAAAACCCAGTGAAATTCAAGAGGTCATATTTTATAGCACTAATTTTACCTATAAGGAACATTCAAAGACACTTACACGAAAGTATAAACCTCTCACCTAGATGTTATATTTACAGGTCATAAAACACCAAACTGAAGTACAAGACAGCAGTAGAATGATGTCTTATAAACTAACAAAGTCGACAATATTAATATAATGGTCTCAGCTGAATTTGCCCATTTAGTAATGCTTGGAAAGCAAGACCTAAAGTATAACAGTTGAGAAATTGTTAGGTACTGAAACACAATGACTTTAACCAATAATGTTGTTTCATTTGGATTTCTTTAGTCCAGAAAACACGTGAAGTAATCCTAGCATCACTTTGTGGTTATGCTCTTCTGTCAGGCTTGGTCCTATAGTTTATATCAGTAGTTCTCTAGAGAGGCAATATACCACCATGGGACACTTGGCATTGTTTGGAGACATTTTGTCACTCTTCAGGGTGGAGAGAAAGTTGGAGATGGGGTGGGAGAGGGTGGATGCTACTGGAATGTAGTGGTAGAGGTCAAGGATGCTTTGAAACATACTACAAGGCTCAGACAACTCCTTTCATGATAAAGAATTTTCCTACCCTAAGTGTCAGTAGTGTCAAAGCTGAAAAATCCTGCATATCAGTGTCGTGGTCCCAGAGGCAGTCATAAAACATACCTGAGTCAAAACTTTCTTTTATAGGAATTAAAAGTTGTTAGCCAGTTCTGAGATGTTGAAGTTTCTTGGGCTCAGAACAATTCCTACCTGCGTGATTTATAGTGCAGGCCACTTTCTTTCGAATACACTGTATTCCTGAAAATGTGCAACAAACTTGAACATGTTTGTGTGTTTCAACCATGGGACTTTGTTTCCAAAAAAAGCTAAAAAAATTTTTTTTAAATTCCTCATCACACCTCCCTTGTTAGATGCAGTCACAGTATATTCGTGGCATTTTATTCATGTTCTTTAATTTCCCCATTCTTCCGCCGAGGAATAGATAGTCTCCCAGCTTAAAGGCAATGAGTATTGCAGGCTAAAAATGTTTTGCTGTTGGCAGGCCTATTGTTTTCTATATTTGCAACAATTTTAAATGTATGATACCTACGATTTTCATCATTAGTATCAACACATTATTTCCATATTCACTCTTGTTTTAAAAAGCAGTAATTTTCAAGCTCTTTTTCTAGCAACAACTTTTTAAAACAAAATCTTGTATTGTCTTAAACATAAATTTAAAAGTTTATGTTTTAAAAATTAAAAATCCCTACTTCCTACTTCATCATTCTTACCCCACTTTCCCACCTTCCTAAACAAGCAACACCTTTGAAAAGTTTTGGGGTTATAAGAAACAATGTTGAAAAGACATTGTAATAATATATTGAAATAATGGTATAAATGTTGTTTTACTACTGACAAAGACACTGATACTGCCAAAACTGAATTTTTGGCTGTCAGACAGCAAGCCATGTGTCAAATTCAAATGTTCTATCTTGAGCAGATGTATGGAAATCTAAGTCTGGCATATAAGAGTTCCTTTGGGAGTATCATTTAATAATATTTGAGAGCATAAGTTGCTCAGAACTTGATTATATGAGTTGGATGGAAAGATACACACCTGTGATCCCATCTACTTGGGAGGCTGAGGCAGGTGGGTCACTTGAGCCCAGGAGTTCTAGTCTATCTAGTCGAGCTTGGACAACTTAGTGAGACTCCATCTAAAACAAAAACAAAAATAAAAACAAAAAGTAAGTAAAAAAAAAACACAAAACAAAACCCAACAAACCCAACAACTTGATTGTTTATTAATGGGAATTACCAGTTTCTCTTTTGCCTTTACTAAACTTTAATGAACTTGCATTTTTGCTATTGTTCAATTAATTTTCCTAAATTTGCTTCTTGACTTTGCCAGCTCACCCTCTTTCTGATAAGGATGCAGTCAGAACCCCTCCTATTTAGCAAGACTTCTATTGCTGGTCCCTTGTCATTCATGTCCTGCATGACACATAGAGGAAAAACGACATTGAGATTATTCAACTAAGAGGAGTGTCTTAAGTCTCATGGTGATAAAAAGAAAAATTATCTTTGAAAAAATATTTAGCTTTTATTTTTGGCAATAGCATCTTTCAAAGTAAAAATATTAAAGCTAAGGATAACAATTTAACCTAACAATGTATGAAATAAAAAATAATCAATAAAAGAAGAATTAAATTAAATTTTTATTTTCATATCAAAATTTTTTCAGATAGAGGATTTAAAAGGAGCACAGCCATCCAAGACCTATGCTTTTGTCTTTTGCTACATTTTCTTCTCTGCACATTTTAAATCCTACTTATGTCTTGCTCCTTAGTGAAAGTATAGATAATAGTGAAGATTGAAATATCTAGGACCAAGATATATCTCTCTTATTAAAATTCATTTGTCAAATATGTCATGAACATTTCTTAGATGCATTGCTCATAGTAGGCAAAATGAAGCAAATAACTCTAAGATTTCTGCATGCAACCAATATAATTCAGTGCCTACATGGACCAGGTACTGCTCTAGTTATCTGGAGTACAACAGTAAGAAAAAAAGAGTATTTATTTTTGTGGATTTATATTCTAGTGGAGGATGTGATATGATTCATGCTAACTAGGAGTTTTTGAGAAATAGTTACCCCAAAGAACAACCAAAAATAAGAAGTTGAGTCCCTCCTGGATGTTCCCTAACTATATACATGGCTATAATGTTGGTTGGATGCGGAAATTTTATGGCTATCCATATGTCTATAATGTTGGTTGGATGCAGAGTTTATTCGCTTCATTTCACCTACTATGAGCAATGCATCTAAAAAATGTCGAAAATGCTGCAGGCAGAGAATACAGCTTACCATAGGTAGCAAAGTACCTATGAACTCAAATGCTTGATGAATGAATATGTGGCACGTAGAAGAAAGACAGCATGTGAAATTTTGGAGTAGTTTAGATAATTTTGTAAGAGACATGAAACTCAGGCTTCTCTTTAGGACACAAACAGGCTTTAGTTTGATGGAAAGAAGCAAAGTGAGGGCAAAGTGAAGTCACTTTGAAACATGGCATGAATTGAAAAATGGGCAGTGAAATACAAGGTACATGAGGGGAGACAGACAAAGGTCACCGGAGCAAGAGAAGAGCACATATGTTGTAAAATAGTATGTTCATACCTTGTAGATAATGAACCATTGATGATTAGGTACTAGAAAAGATGAAATGAAATTGCCAGACTAAACAACTTCCCTAAGTTTAGTCTCCAAATCTGTGCTCTCCCATCATGACCATTTAAATGTATTTTATAAACTGTAAAGCACTGTGCATACTTATGAATCTTGGATCATTTTATAATTATCTGCAGTGTACAGTCAGACTAATTCATCTGGGTAACACTAAGCTGTGGTCAAGATCTCTTTAACTCGAAGATTTATGATTATTAATCTTAAAGATGAGTAATCACTGTGCATATATTTATTCCTAATTAAATTAAAATTAAAGATTCATGCAATTCTTCCTCTTTTGACTAGTCATATTCAAAAAATCAAATTTAATTTATTTTTTAAAAATAGAGTTGCATTAATAACGTTCAATAGTACTTCTATTCTACTTGAGAAGCCACAATTTATGAGGAAAATGGACTTCAAGAAGCACTTAGGAAGGAACAGTACAGCAATATAAATCGTATTCATGTCCTCCTAGTAAAGCGTTTATGTTTAAAACTCTTACAAATCATGGTTTATAGTAGTTGTTTTAGAATGAGAGATGAGTATATTACTGTATTACTGTACATATATTTTTATGGCTTTTAAAGCAAAGCACTGCTTAAACGTATAAAAGGGTCATTATGTCAACTAAATGACTTTTTTTCTCCTAGAGTAGGTTTTAAATATGTGATCTTGGTAAACATTTGCTAGCTTATCTTTTTTCTGAATTTAGAGATAATCCTGAAAGAGATATTTCACCATGTTTGATCAACAATTATTAAAATAAAAATAAAAAACTTACTTTCTTTCTGTGGGTACCAGGATATTTGAGCTTTACACAATTTTTTAAACGAAACTTTTATAACCTGAAGAATTTTCTAAATAGGAGCGAGGAATTCCCCACCTGTTAATTAATCGAATTGATCTGCTTTCTACTTATCAACTCTTGAAAATTCTCCATGACACATGTAAAAGATATAATCTATCAAGGAGGTAATTATCTGTTAATTATCTAGGAAGGTTCTTACTAACTCTCCTTCCAAATAACTTAGCAGATTTACTCAGAACTTCTAAGTACTAATTCAGTTTCACTGAGCTCAGTAAATATTTGCTAGATCAACTACTGCATGCTGGATACTGTTCTAGCTAGAGATGACAAAGATTAATTATGTCTTAGTTCATTTTCTCAAAGTTTTTCCAATCAGACAGGAAGCAAGGAGTATATGAATAGCTAGCCAGAATCCAGGACAGGAGAGAGGTATAAATAAACTGCTATGCAGAAACCAAAGGAAAACAATCACTTTCTACAGTGGAGAGGTAAGGCAATTGAGGAAGGATTAATAGAGGTGGCTGCATTCCAGTAAGTTGGGTTTAGATAGGTAGAAAGAGACTAAAGAAGAAGCATCACAGACTAAAGGAAGAACAAGAGCAAAAGCCTTGAGATACGACATTTTGGATCCTTACTCAGTGCTTCCAAATCTTGTCAATTTCCTCCCTAGTAAAGATGGCTCATAATGAGTGAGGCTTTCCCACTTTGCCCTGCAGCCAATGGTAGCAAGACAGTAGATTCTGAAGTAAGACAGGCTTAGGTTCAGATTCCAGCTCTGCACTTACTAGTTATGTGATCTGGGACATGCTACATACTGTTTCAGCCTCAGTTTTCTTATCTGTGATATAGGAATAGTAATAGTTAACTTAAGAGGCAATTAGGAAAATTGATTTTAAGAACTCCATACAGAGCAGCTACTCAGAAAACTATACAGAAAGATACAACACAAAACAGTATATGCAAATCAAAATGGAAAACTAGAAAATGTTCAATTAACCCACAGGAAGGCATGAAAAGAGGAACAGGGCAACAAACAAAAGCAAAGAATAAAATAGTTGATGTAAGGATAATAGCCCAAAACTCTAAGTAACCCAGATAAAATTTAACAGGTAAATGGCTAATTAAATGCTGTTACATGCCTACCATAGACTATTACTCAACAGTTAGAAGGAATGAGCTACTGATACAAATGACAACCTGGAAGAATGTCAAAGGAATTATACTGAGAGAAACTCCCAACGGTTATACAGTCATTCCTTGTTTTATTGTGCTTTGCTTTATTGTACTTTGGAGATTGAGATATTTTTTACAACTTGAAGGTTTATGACAACCTTGTATCAAGGAAGTCTGGTGGCACCATTTTTCCAATGGCATGTATTCACTTTGTGACTCTGTGTCACACTTTGGTAATTCTCTGAATATTTCAAACTTTTTCATTATTATTATATCTGTTATGGTGATCTGTAATGAGTAATATTTGATGTCACTATTGTAATTGTTACAGGGTGCCATAAATTCTGTAGATAATATAGCAAACTTAATTGATAAATGTATGCATTTTGAGGGCTCCATTGATAAGGCTACTCTCCCATCTCTTTCCCTCTTCTCAGGCCTCCCTATTCCCTGAGACACAATATTGAAATTAGGCCAGTTTTAACCTACAATGGCCTCTTATGTATTCAAGTGAAAGGAAGAGTTGCATGTCTCTCAGTTTAAATCAAAAGCTAGAAATATTTAAATTTAGTGAGGAAAGCATATCAAAAGCCGAGACAGGCTGAAAACTAGGCCTCTTATGCCAAACACCTGGTCAAGTTGTGGAAGCAAAGGAAAAGATCTTGAAGGAAATCAAAAGTGCTACTCCAGTGAATGAACAAACTATAAGAAAGTGAAAAAGCCTTGTTGCTGAAATGGAGAAAGTCTTAGTGGTTTGGATGGAAGATCAAACCAGCCATAACATTCTCTTAAGCCAAAAAGCCTAATCTAGGGCCAGGCCATAACTGTCAATTCTGTCAAGGCTGAGAGAGGTGAGAAAGCCACAGAAGAAGGCAGCAATATTGGTTCATGAGACTTGAAAAAAGGAGCCGTCTCCACAACATAAAAGTACAAGGTGAAGCAGCAAGTGCTGATGGAGAAGTTGTAGCAAGTATCCAGAAGATCTAACAAAAATTATTGAAGAAGGAGGTTAAATTAAACAAAAGATTTTCAATGTAGACAAAATAGCCTTCTGTTGGAAAAAGAGGCTATTGAAGACTAACACAGCTATAGAGGAGAAATCAATGTCTAGCTTCAAAGCTTCAAAAAACAGGCTGACTCTCTTATTAGGGGTTAATGCAGCTGATAACTTTAAGTTGAAACCAGTGCTCTTTTACCATTTTGAAAATCCTAGGGCCCTTAAGACTAACGTTGAATCTACTCTGCCTGTGCTCTACAAATGGAACAACAAAGCCTGAATAACAAGACATCTGTTAACGGCATGTTTACTGAATTTTTTTTTTTTTTTTTTTTTGAGACAGAGTCTCGCTCTGTCACCCAGGCTGGAGTGCAGTGGCATGATCTCGGCTCACTGCAAGCTCCACCTCCTGGGTTCACACCATTCTCCTGCCTCAGCCTCCCAAGTAGCTGGGACTACAGGTGCCCACCACCACGCCCGGCTAATTTTTTTGCATTTTTGGTAGAGATGGGGTTGCACCGTGTTAGCCAGGATGGTCTCAATCTCCTGACCTCGTGATCTGCCTGCCTCGGCCTCCCAAAGTGCTGGGATTAGAGGCATGAGCCACCATGCCTGGCCGTTTACTGAATATTTTAAGATCACTGTTGAGACATACTGCTTAGGAAAAAAAGATTTCTTTCAAAATATTCCTGCTTATTGGTAATAGACCTGGTAACCCAAGAACTCTGATGAAGACAAACAAGGAGATTAACATTGTTTTAATGTCTGCTAACAAAATATCCATTCTGAAGTCCATGGATCAAGGAGTAATTTAGACTTTCATGTCTTATTATTAAAGAAATACATTTGTAAGCCTATAGCTGTTGTAGATCATATTCCTCTGATAAATCTGAAGGAAGTAAATTGAGAAGGACTTACCAGTCCAGATACCATTAAGAACATTCATGGTTCATAGAAGGAGGTCAAAATATCAACATCCACAGGCGTTTGGAATAAGTTGCTTCCAACCCTCATGAATAACTTTGAGGGGTTTGATATTTCAGTGGAGAAAGTAACTGCAGATGTGATGGAAACATTAAGAGAACTAAAACTAAAGTGGAGCATGAAGATGTGACTGAATTGCTGCAGTCTCATGGCAAAACTTGAACAAATGAGGAGTTGCTTCTTATGAATGAGCAAAGTAAGTGATTTCTTGAGATGGAATCTACTCCTGGTGGAGACACTGTGAATGCAGTTGAAATAACAACAAAGGTTTTAGAATATTCTATAAACTGAGTTGATAAAGCAGCAGCAGGATTCTGCTACAGGGAAATCGTTCATGGAAGGAAGAGTCACGTGACATAGCACACTTCATTTTTACCTTATTTTAAAAAATCGCCACAGCTATCTCAAACATCAGCAACCACCACCCTGATCTGTCAGCAGCCGTCAACACTGGGATAAGCCCCTCTACCACCAAAAAGATTAGGACTTGCTGAAGGCTCAGATAATCATTAGCATTTTTTTAGTAAAAAAAGTATTTTTAATTAAGGTATGTATATTTTTTTTAGACATAATGCTTTTGCACACTCAGTAGGCTATAGTATAATGTAAACAGAACTTGTATATGCACTGGGAAACCAAAGAATTTGCATGAACTGATTTATTGTGATATTTGCTTTATTGTAGTGGTCTGGAACCAAACCTGCAGTATCTTCAAGGTATGCCTATATAATGTATGATTTTGTTTATATATAATCCTTACAATGGCAAAATTATAAATGTGGAGAACAGTTAAGCCATTGCCATATGTTAAGAATTTGTGTTATAAAAGGGCAACACAAGGGATCCAGTATTTGACTGTGGTGGTTGATAAATGAATACACACATGTGATAAAATTGTATAGAACTGTATATATACACACACACATACATATGCACAAGTGAAAGTAAAATTGGGTAAATCTGAATAAAACGTGTCTTGTCTAAGTGTCAATATCCTGCTTGTGATATTTATACTCTAGTTCTATAACCTGTTACCATTAGAAGAAACTGGGTGAGGGATACACAACTGTATATAAATATGTATTATCTCAAAACAAAAATGTAATTAAAAAAACTAACTCCATACATCCTGTACTAGTTTTTAGGGATGCCATAATGAATACCATAGACTGGGTGGGCTTAAATAACAGAAACTTATTTTCTTACAATTTTGGAGACTAGAATTCCAAGATTATGTTGTCGGCAGGTTTGGTGTCTGGTGAGGCCTCTCTTCCTTGGCTTGCAGATTTCAGAGGCTGCCTTCTTGTTATGTCTTGACATGATCTTTGTCTAATATTTTCTCCCTATAAAGACATCAGTCATATTGCATTATGGCCCACCCTGAAGACCTTATTTTAACTTAACCACCTTTTAAAATATCTTATATTGGCTGGGCGTGGTGGCTCACGCCATAATCCTAGCACTTTGGAGGCCGAGGTGGGCGGATCACGAGGTCAGGAGTTCGAGAACAGCCTGACCAACATAGTGAAACCCCATCTCTACTAAAAATACAAAAATTAGTGGTGGCGTGCACTTGTAATCCCAGCTACTCAGGAGGCTGAGGCAGGAGAATTGCTTGAACCTGGGAGGCGGAGGTTGCAGTGAGCTGAGATCATGCCACTGCACTCCAGCCTGGGTGACAGAAGAAGACTCTGTCTCAAAAGAAAAATGAACAAAATAACAGTAAAAATAAATAAATAAAATAAAATATCTTATATTAAAATATGATTCTATTTCGAGTTACTGAAGTGTAGGGCTTTAACATATGAATTTTAGGGAAATACAGTTCAGCCCATAACAGACCTACAACAATAAATGTCTTAGCAGAAACTATAGGCTAAAAGCTTTGTGACATTAGATTTGACAATGACTTCTTACATATAACACCAAAAGCACAGGCAATAAAAGATAAATTAGACTATTTTGAAATTAAAACGTCTGTGCCCTGCATTTAGGGCACAATCAATAGAGCAAATAGACAACTCCTGGAATTGGAGAAAATATTTCACATCATAGATCTGATAAGGGGTTAATATACAGGATATATGAAGAATTCCTACAAATCAACAACAAAAAATAGACATTTTAAAATAGGCAAAGGACTTGAATAGACATTTCCTCGAAGAAAACCTACAAATGACCAATGACCAGATAACAAGACACTTAACATCACTAATTATTAGGCAAATGTAAATGAGATGACACCTATGTACTAGAATGGTTATTATTAAAGAAGCAGGAAATAACAAGTGTTGGTGAAGACAGGGAGAAACTGGAAACCTGTGCACAGTTGGAGGGAAACTAAATGCTGCAGACACTGTAGAAAACTAGAAAACAGTGTGGTTATTTCTCAAAATTTAAACATAGAATTAGACTATGATCCAGCAATTTCACTTCTGGGTATATATACTCAAAATAATTGAAAGGAGGGACTCAAAGATATTTGCACACCAGTGTTCATACTAGCATTCTTCATGATAATCAACTTGTGGAAGTAAAATGAGTGTGCAATAACAGATGAATGGATGAATACAATAGGGTATATAAAGGAAGAAGGTTCTGACATTTCTCACAACATAGATGAACCTTGAAAACATTATGCTAAATAAAATAACCCAGTTACAAAAGGACAAATATTGCATGACTCCACTAAATGAGGTACCTAAAGTAGTAAATTCATAGAGATTGAAAGTAGAATTGTGATTGCAAGGTTTGGGAGAGGAGGATATATGAAATAATTATTTAATAGATACAGAATTTTAATTTTGTAAGACGAAAAGAGTTCATGGGTAGATGGTAGTGATAGTAGCACAACAATATGAATGCACTTAATACCACTGAAATGTACATTTAAAAATGGCTAAGATGGTAAATTTTATGCTACATTTATTTTCCACAATTAAAATAAATTTAAAATAGGTTTTAAAAATCCAAACAAATATCATAGAGATTTGTGCACACAACAGGCCCCTAGAAAACACTACCACTTCTTCCTATAAACACTAAGATAGATTTTAGTTTTTTCCATTGCTTTCTTTCTAGGACCCATCTATCTGCCTCTCTCCTTTCTAAATCTTACTTCTTCAGCCAGAACCTTGAATTTTAATAGAAGAGATATTTTAAAGAATTGGTCAGATTGGGTCCCTATCACTACCCTTCATTATTGTGCATCAAAAACTGAACAGTTGATTAAAGACTATTTTATATATATTGGAAATACGGGAAGTATATATATATATATATATATATTTCCTATTTAGTTGTAAGAAAGCTGTCTTTTGGTATTAATATACCTCTTTTTTATATGACAGCAAATTTAATCATCCAAGTATGATAAGATAATTAGTGTTCCCATCTTGTTGCTTGGATACAATGTCATTAATATTCTTGAGGTAATGAAAAAATGGAAGCAAGTTATTTTTCCCTCTGCAGTAAGAGTTGCATCTAATGGAGAATTTTACTTTCTGTTATTTTAATGTAAAATATATTCAGTGTTCTTCATATTATATATTACAGTTAATATATAGCTTGACCACAAGGACCTAATATTAGACTGGACATTTTGCCAGACATGAACTACTCATTCTTTATTCTTGCATTTCTTAAAGAATATCTTGAAGGATTTTAATATAGTTAAAATATTATACTGTTAGGTAACATTTGGGAAACATTAGATAAGCATTGTTAAGCATTTATTTATGACTGAGCTTCTCAGACATCTTATGCAATAATTTGTATGTTTTCTCTCCAAGCAGAAGATACAATAAATGGAAGATTTCAAATTTATTTTCCTCCTCTAGCCCTTATTTTTTTAATTTAATCATGTCAGGACTATAAAATGTCCCTTTGGGATGCAGTAAAATTTGATATTGGGATGGATGAGGATGGGGCAATTTGCCCATGAGGAAATTGAAAACATCTTTATGTTGTTTTTCTCCCCAAAGAGATGAGAAAGGCAAATGTTGTTTTTTTCTTATTTAATGAAAATGTTGGTGTTCTGTGAGTGACCCTAGGAAAAACATTGACAATGTTAGCTTGGTGACTAGCATTTAACAAGAACCTGCTGAGCATCAAAGACTTTACCTTGTTAGAGAAGAGTAATAGAGTGGTGAAAAAGGGAAGTACATAGGATTGGGAAAGTCTAATGTATTTATTTGAATGCTGCTAAATTAATTCATAGCTCAAAATACAGTGAGTGGTTTAAGACTAGACTGTTTAAAATTGAAAAAAGTAGAGACAGGAAGATATAGTTAAAATAGTTAGAAAATGTAACCTAAAAACATCATTTTCAATAGTAACAAAATTTAAAGTACACAGGTATAGTCAAACAAGAGATATACAAGAATAATTCATAGAAAAGTATAGAAATATAAAGCTTTAATGAAAGGCCTTAAAGAAACCTAAATAACTGGCCAGATATCCTATGGTCTAGCACAAAAAACACAATATTATAAAGATGGTAATTTTTAAAAATTGATCTGGGCTTCTCTTCCTTGGCTTGCGGATTGCAGAGGCTACCTTCTTGTTGTGTCTTTATATGATCTGTGTCTAATATTTTCTCCCTATAAAGACATCAGTCATATTGGATTAGGGCCCACCCTAAAGACCTTACTTTAACTTAACCACTTTTTAAAATTCAATTAAAAATTCCATCAAGGTTATCTTAAAAACTTGACAATATAATTCTAAAATTTAAATGAAGATGAGAGGACTTATAATTGCCCTCTTATCTTCCATTTAAATTGCCAAAATGCTGTTAGAGAAGAAAAATGAAAAAGGAAGACTTGTTTTACTAGATAAAAATACTTACAAAGTAGCTATAGCAATTAAGAATACAGTATAGATGCAGGGATAGAGAAATCAATCAACAGAACTTAGAAACAATCCAAGCATATACGGAACTTTGGTATACAACAGAGATGACATAGTAGATTATTGAAAAAGGAAGGACTATTAAAAAAGAGAGCTGAGGCCAGGCATGGTGGTCATGCCTATAATCTCAGCACTTTGGGAGGCTGAGGCAGGTGAATCACTTAGGTCAGGAGTTTTGAGACCAGTTTGGTCAACATGGTGAAACCTTCTCTCCACAAAAAAAAAAAAAAAAAAAGTGTCCAGGCGTTGTGGCCCATGCCTTGTAGTGTCCCGGCTACTCCAGAGGTTGAGGCAGGAGAATCACTTGAACCCAGGAGGTGGAGGTTGTAGTAAGCTGAGATCTTGTGCCACTGCACTCCACCCTGGGCAACACAGTGAGACGTGGTCTCAACAAAAAAAAACACAACAAAAAAACCGAGCTGAAAATACTCGATAAGCCATATGGAGGGGGAAAAATGGCTTCAGTTCATGGTATGCCACATAACCAAAATCAACTCCGCGTGTATTAAGGTCAAAAGCAAAATTAAAGATTTTGGAAGAAATTCTAGTATAAAATATTTCTAATCTTGGATGGAGCAGACTTTTGAAAACAAGATACAAAAAGCGATAACCAGGAAAGAAAATGACTTAGTAAATTATATTACATTAGTATAAAGCATAGTTCATCAAAAGATGCCTTTTAGACAGTAAAAAAAAAAAAAGATAAAACTAGAAGATATTCGTAACATACATAATGACCCAAAGAAGATTAACATGAAGAACATGTATATCCAATATGTGATTGGAAAAAATTGTCTTATATTGCTAAGAGTTGGAGAGAGTGGTGATCAATACAATCTCTTCTACAATGTTGGTGGCAGTACACATAGGTACAACTTCTTTGGAAGACAACTTGGTATTGTCTATAAAGTTCAACATTTGTGTACCCTATGACTCAGCCATTCTACTTACAGTTTAACTGTAGGTACTTGGATACCTGTACAAAAATATTGATAGCAGTACTGTCTGCACTCTCTCTGCCACAGGAAAACAACTGATCTGGAAACACTCCAAATGCTCTCCATGAGAAAATGAATACATGAAGTGCACTGTATTCACACAGTAGAATATTATACAGCAGTGAACAATTAATGAACTACAACTAAATTCAACAAGTAGGGATCTTAGTACACAATGTTTGAATTTAAAAAAGCATTTCCAGGAAACTAAAAACAGTATACACAGAAATCACGCCGGGAGTGGTGGCTCACGCCTGTAATCCCAGCACTTTGGGAGGCAGAGGTGGGCATATCAGGAGGTCAGGAGATCGAGACTATCCTGGCTAATACGGTGAAACCCCGTCTCTACTAAAAATACAAAAAATTAGCTGGGCGTGGTGGCAGGTGCCTGTAGTCCCAGCTACTCGGGAAGCTGAGGCAGGAGAATGGCATGAGCCCAGGAGGTGGAGCTTGCAGTGAGCCGAGATCGCGCCACTGCACTCCAGCCTGGGGGACTGAGTGAGACTCTGTCTCCAAAAAAATAAAAATAAAAATAAAATTTAAAAAATCACAATGTTTTCTTTAGATATAGATATATATGATATATAGCTAGAGCAAGACATAAATAATATAGAAATAAATGAAAATGAAAACCACAAAATTCTCAAGAAAGTCATTAGTTTTGACAGAAGAATGAGTGGATAAGCATGGATCTAGGTTAGCACAGGATGAATGTAAGTTGCTAGTAATATTGTAGTTCTTAGGTTGACTGTTATAAATGTTATTTTTCCTAATAAATTAATAGTCTGGGCTGGGCGTGGTGGCTCACGCCTGTAATCCCAGCACTTTGGGAAGCTGAGGTGGGCAGATCACCTGAGGTCAGGAGTTCGAGACCAGCCTGACCAACATTGTGAAACCCTGTCTCTACAAAAAATACACAAATTACCCAAGTGTGGTGGCGGGTGCCTGTAATCCCAGCTACTCGGGAGGCTGAGGCATGAGAATTGCCTGTACCTAGGAGGCAGAGGTTGCAGTGAGCTGAGATCTTTCCAGTGCACTCCAGCCAGGGCGACAGAGTGAGACTCCAAATCAAAAAAAAAAAAAAAAAAAAAAGTCTGTCAGTGGACCATTTATGTACTGTTAATGATTTGCTCAATATTGTACACCTTATTTCCACAAGGAAAATTTAAAGATATGATTACATTTTTACATTGTGATGTCTGCACTCCACAGAAGCTGCTATTAGAATGGAAGTTAGCTGACTTTTAAGCTACTCTGCTTCCCAGGGCTTAGAACGACTTTCTGTTCTGGTTCTACCATATGGAAAACCAGGAGGTCTTTGGGAACCTCCAATGCAACTCTGGCATCACGAACCTTCCTTGATATGTGTGGAAATAGCTCTAAATGCACAGCAAGACTTTTCTGTGTGTCAATTGGAAATATTTTGAATGTCACTTAAGTTCTTTCTCTTTAGAAAACCTTATATTTGGAGCAATCATTCTGCATTGGAGCCTGTAAATCATTAAATCTAATTTTTTTCATTTTTCTGATGACAAAGGTCAAACCCACAGAAGTTGGATTGCCTCCAGCAATGATCGTGTCACTGAAATGAAAGTCAATGGAAATAGGTCAATGCCTATCTTTGGCCGTACTGAAATCTCCGACTTTCCTTAATGAGTTTAGGACTTAAGTCATCTGAAACAGCAGCAGGAGCTGTAAAGTAAACTAAATTGTGGTTTTCGTGAGTCATTGATGCTCATCACAACTGGTTTCCTTTCAAACCCTAGTGGCATCTTTGGCCTTATTGGAATGCATTAAAATGTTCCTTTTTCTGACAGTGTGCTTGCTTGCTTTCCTGTACACTCACTTTCCACTGGGCGTATTCCAACCTCTATTGGTTAGTGTTTTAATAGCTACCTTCTTCAACCAGGAAGGAGCTTAAGCTACAATTCATTCATATTGGTAAAAATAGATCTTTCTGGGAACTACAATCTCCAAGTCACTTGAGAAAAACATCTGAATAGCAGAAGGATGTAGATAAAACGTAACAACTAAAGAAGAAAAAGAATTTTATTTGATTGGGAGATGATTTGCAGTCTAACTTGCAGTGTTTCTGTTAATCCTAAAATGGAAGCAAAAGGCCAATTTTGATTTCATTTTAATGTTATGATCTTTATGGTGTTCTGCTCAAACCTTAGGAATATCATTAAAAAACAAAAAACGAAAAACTCCCCCTAAAACGTCTAGCATTGTGGAGTCTAGATGAAACGTGTATGGCTTGAGAACATAAAGTTTGATGAAAGAGAAGGCCATTTTGCATTCATTCATTTGCTCATTTACCCATTCATTGATTACCAGGTACCTTCTTTTTCTTTTTTTGAGACGGAGTCTCGCTCTGTCGCCCAGGCTGGAGTGCAGTGGCTTGATCTCTGCTCACTGCAAGCTCCGCCTCCCGGGTTCACGCCATTCTCCTGCCTCAGCCTCACAAGTAGCTGGGACTACAGGTGCCCGCCACCATGCCCGGCTAATTTTTTGTATTTTTAGTAGAGACCGGGTTTCACCATGTTAGCCAGGATAGTCTCGATCTCCTGACCTCGTGATCCGCCTGCCTCGGCCTCCCAAAGTGCTGGGATTACAAGCGTGAGACACCGCGCCCGGCCGTACCTTCTTTTTATAAGGCACTGGATATTGATTGAAACCAGTTTAAAGCATAGCCTCTTGCTTCAAAGAGTTTATATCTAATAGGATTATTCCTTTATAATAAAGATAAACCAATATTTTAATCTGTTTAAACCACAGAAACATATCTTTCAACATATAATTGAACTTTGACTATTAAACTCATGAGAAAACACATTTGGGCATTTCTTTTTCTTTAGAACATTTATCTTGTGCTTAAAAGTTATGTTTATAAATCAAACCATTTAGGGTTCGCCATGATTTTTATGTGATAAAAGACATGAAAAACAGTACAAAACCAAAACCAAGCACCAAAAAAAAACCAAGAAAACCTCAAAAGGAGACAAATACCTGTAGAAAAATCATTAATACATATTTATTTAGTGTTCTGTGTTCAATATACTACATTTACTGCCACATGGAGGTATAAACATGATAGGCAAAAAATATCTTCACCTTCCCAGTTTATAATTCTATTGAAAGATAAGAGAAATAAACCTGCAGACATAAAACCCAAAAGTTACTCGGTTGGTTGTAATGTATCCTAAAACTCAAATAAATATTAGGCTCTCCAATATCCTTTCTCAAACAACTTTGTAATTTTTTTCCTTTTATGGTGCATAGCACAATTTGTGCTTATTTATTGACTGGCATAGCTTTTTAAAATGTCAGTGAACTCTGTTAGGCTGTAAGTTCCATGAAGATAGAAATAATCTCTATCTTGCTGCCTGAGTTTTCTCAGTATGTAGCACATGGAAGCAGTCCATAAATATTTTTAATGAGTGACAAAATAAATGAATGGTAGAAGGATAATAACAAAACCTTTATTTCTAGAAACACTATATAATAATAAAAAATAATGACAAGTATGATCATGTTGAAAATCCTCAGATAACATTTAGGGGAAAAGATCAAACAGTGATGCAAAAGTGTACCCAGAAAAGATCTCCAGGTAAAAATAGATGTTTAAAAACAGAAAAAGTATAAAATACTTTCTTTGGTAAAATATGAGCTAAATCATTTGCTCACATTATTTTCTACATTTTCCAATTTTCTAAAATGATAAAATTTTCCATTTAAGATAACGAATTACCAAAGGATACATTAAATGAAGTTGACAATAGGTCCA
Source organism: Pongo pygmaeus (assembly GCF_028885625.2). Taxonomy (NCBI): domain Eukaryota; kingdom Metazoa; phylum Chordata; class Mammalia; order Primates; family Hominidae; genus Pongo; species Pongo pygmaeus. Next base: position 160,863,684 of record NC_085930.1, on the reverse strand, counting down.
TTACAGAGTTTGGGGGAAGTTCTAATGAGATTGTAAAAGATTAAAGGAGATTATGGCTAAAGAGATTATGATCAGTGTGTTAATTCTGTCCTCTAGGGAAAATGCATGAGATTAGCCATGACTCCAGATGGTGCCAGGACCTTCTGTATTAGGAGTTACAACTGTTAAAAAAACAAAGTTTAGGGTTGCACTTAGTACATGTTATTTAGTAAATTCTAACTCATCACAAAAATTAGACTTAATTCATAGGCCAAGTTATTTTGATTTAAATTTAATAGTCAAGTTTAAATTTTTCATATAACACATAATAAAGTCATTCTAAGTAGTAGTAAAAGATAATTCATATAATGTAATTATCATTCTTATACCTAGTGTCCTTGCTTTTCTGAGAGATACTAGGAGTCTTGTTTGGTCATAAAATTTCTATAAGCCAAAGAATAATAGTGTCAGAGGCATTCAAACTAGAGCGACCCCATTTTGAGTTAAGAGCTAGGAAAATGAGGCTGAGACTTGCTGGGCTGCATTCCCAGAATGTTAGGCATTCCTAGCCTCTAGATGTTTATGGTTAAGGGAACAAATTAATAATGTTTACTAAAACAGACTCAGACTTGGGAGCGTCCAGATACCCTGATATCTGGATAACAAAGGCATTCCTAATTTTGCTTTAAAGAAAATAATATTGATTCTTGCAAAATACAGTATTTAATGAAATTAATCCTTTATCACAAACCCTTGTAGCAGAACACATCTCCCCATATATGCAATCATTGTACCTAGGGGGGATGCGTTCCTCCTCTTACTTTCAGGTACATCCTGCTCTGTCTGTGGAGCAGCTGTCCTTTCACCACTTTACTTTCTTAATGAACTTGCTTTTGCTTTGCACTGCACACTTTCCCTGAATTCTTTCTTATGCAAGATCCAAGAACCCTCTCTTGCGGTCTGGATCGGGATCCGTTTCCTGTAACAACAGTATTTGCACAAAAATTCTCAGAAATTTAATAAGGCTTACTAGGTATAAACTGACAAGAACAATTAACTAGCACTCCCTTTCCCACTATGATTAGTTTATGAAACATTTCAAACATACCACAAGTTGAAAGTATTTTACAGTGAACACCCATAGATCTACACCGTTTATTGTTAACATCTTATTTTATTAGCTTTATTTCATATCTATATAGCAATTCTTCTAAAATTTGTCACCTAACAAATATTATTTTGTGATGCAATTCAAAGCAAGTGGCACTTTCCTCTGCAGACTTCAGATACACTATTAACCAGAATTGGACATCTGTTTGTCGTATTTTCTTTTAATATAAAACCTTCAACAAAATGGGCAAATCTTAAGTATATATTTGCTTAGCTATGACAAATTAATATTCTTGTATAACCAATAACCCTATTAACATCTGTAATATTACCATCCTTTCCTAGTTAATCTCTACCTTCATTCTTTGAGGCAAGCACTGTCCTGATTTCTTTATACCTAGATTAGTTCTGTCTATTCTAGAATTTGATATAAATAGAATCATACGGTACATACTCCTTGAGTAAGGCTTCATTTACTTTGCATCCTGGGTTATTTCCAGTTTATGCCTATTATGATAAAGTTAATATAGAGATTGGCTCATAGGAGCTACTATGATGATGATTGTTATTAACAGAGTAGACTCGGGTGGTTTGATTTTCAGGCAAAAGACACGAGACAAGTAAAGAACAGGTCAAGGGAGGCATGGAATAGAGAGGCACAGATCCTCATGAGAAAAACTTTCTTGTCAGATATGTTCAGAACAGATAATATAAATTAGGTAGCATTTTTCTGAACCCATGAACATAAATTATCCCAGCCCCTATTTATTATTGCCTGAAAGGATTTTGTCAGAAAGAGCAAAAACAATAATAATAATTAATAATAACTTAGCCAGGTATGGGCATGTGCCTGTAGGCCTAGCTCCTCCAGAGGCTGAGGCATCAGGATTGCCTGGGCTTGAGTCCAAGAGTTTGAGGCTGTAGTGAGCTATGATCACACCACTACACTCCAGCCTAGGAGAGAAAGCCAGACTCTGTCCCTTAAAAAGAAAAAAAAGAAGAAGAAGAAGAAAATAGATGCTAGTGAGTGTTGAAGACTATGGAACAGGAATGTGTGGAGTATATGTCATTCAACTCCTACTTGAAGTGTGTTGCCGCAGTAGGGGAGGGCTTTCCACGAAGCCTTCCTACCTGCAAAGTGTTTCCTATAGTTAGAACGATCATAATGACTGCCTTTGGAACAGGCTTTTGTCAACGAATTACCAGAAAACTCCAAAGAGGCTCGGCCACTTACGTGTTGGGGAACTTAGGGGTCCTTTTGATGTCTGCTCTTGGCATGCCAAACAGTAATTCACACAAAGATAAAAAGCATTTACAGCACTCGAAGTCTATTCTTAATAGATTAAAGCTTCATAGCTGGTTCAATGACAAAGGCCTTTCAATATATATTCTTTCTCCTCTAGAGTAAATACGTAATCATCCTGTGTAAATAATGAGAGAAAATTACATCAGCAGAAAGGAAACTGGAGTTTTATGATTTGAAGGCAAATGAAACAGAATGAGATGAAATTCAATGCCCAATATCATAGAGAGAATAGACATTTTGCTAGAATAAATTTATCATCCCCAATATACCTTTGTAGTTTAAAAATGAACAGATATCTTTTTCATAGGCTTGTGTTTTGTAGGTGACCCAGGTTTTATTGACTTCTGAGGCAGCCCTCCCCCACCTGACTTCCTTCTGTTAGCTATGACCAAGGTTGTCACACTAAGAAAATTTAAATAGTCTCTGACCTTGCAGGAGAAAAGTGAGGTAACATTAGAAGGTATTATTAGTAATCCAAGACAGGCCTAAAGCATAGTCACAACCCTCGAGGAACTTATAGTGTAGTACAGACTGAATTAATGCAAGAGGGACCTTGAAAATTGTGAGGAAGTCTGACAGGACAATCAAAAAGTGATAAGGAATAGACTTGAAGTGCAATAGTAGGGTCAGTGGAAAGTCAAGCCTAAGGAACCGCTTAGACTTAAAATAGGCCTTAGAAGATAGGCAGGGTCTGACTAGGGTGAGATATATATATATATCTTACACATATATGTATATATGTGTGTGTGTGTATATATATAGAGAGAGAGAGACACACACAGACAGACAGAGGAGAGAGAGAGATTGAGATTTTATGGTAGAAGTTCCTATATTACTTCCTGCCATTTCCATATACTCTGGAGATTAAACGTAAAAACAGGTGCAATGTATTTGTTTGAAGAGATTATTGGGTAGTTTATTAACTTGGGTATTCATTTTGCTCTTTGTACTATATGCCACCCCAAATTTATAGCCTTTGAATAATTAAGCAATGTTTATTTCTGAAAGACATCAGCACCACTGTAGATATTATACACTTAATATTTCTTATTAAACATATGTGTGAAATGTTTGGGTCTCATTGTTTTAAAGGTAGAAAGCAACTCTAGCCTTGACGTAGAAACCTTTTGTTGTTGTTGTTGCTTAAAGGATTTTCCATTAGATAATTCACAAATTTAACTGTTATGATTGCTTTTACCTAGACGACTGTGTGGATATCTTGAAAGTTGTCTTCTGAGTTCCCTGACTCTTCTTTGATCTGAAGTAGTTTTCCTGATGTGCTATTAATAAGGAAGAAGGTGAGAAGAGTGATGAAGATAAGAAAATATTAAACAACTATTTTAGAACAAGTCTGAGTCCCATCTTTAAATTTGTTGTGTTGTAGTTTTTAAATGCAGTCTATGAAGTCAGTCATTAAATTAAATATGATCAAATATGAATCTTTTATAACAATTTTATTATCCCCTTAGATTTTATATTTATTGTTTTTGCTGTTGTTTGTTTAGGCAGTTATCAAGAATTTAAGAAAAGAATTTTATCTTTTAAAAGTGAAATTATAATTTTTCACAATGTTACTATATAAGCAGAAAAGAACATGTGCAACACTATATTAAAAAAGAAGAGCATGAATTAGAAAAATATCCATGATTTGCAGAGGTAAATCTTTTACTCTTTCTATTCCCAAAGTCCAAATTCTGCCTCTAAATCTTTGTTTACTCCGGGGACTTTGCCTAACAAAATCTCTGTTTTTTAATTTAAAAAATGAGAATTCTTGTACTATACAATCCTGATGTTTCTTTTTAGTGTTAATATTTTATTTTTAATATCATTTAAGTTGTTATAGAATCTGACTATGAAGTAGGAGGATTAAATACCATGAGGTCGTAGAGAAATAATGAGTTACATGGTGCAAATACCAAAACCACAAAGGAGCTGATACATTAATTTTTTTCATATTTTGGCTAGAATTATAATCTAAAGAGAGATCCAAATTATATTAATTTATTTAAATTTTCTTGTATCAGTTTTGAAATATGTTAGCATAGCAAATAAAATAATACCTTATTATATAACTTATGTGTAGTGAATTTGCTCCTAAATTTCCCTTATGTTAATTGATCTTTCTGGGGAAAGAAGACATCACCAGCTGGGCATATTTCCATGGTTGATTTTTTCTAAGGCAAAAATTTTATCTTGTGTAGTTTGAATATCTCTCACTCCTAACATCCCATAGAGGCAATGGTTCACTGGAATATTTATTACAGGAAGGAAAAAGGACATAAAAAGTCTTGTTGAAATCTTCCTTTTCTGGATTTAAACAATTTCTTGTTACCAGGACTAGAAGTGCTATATAATCTATTTCCAAATGTCAACCACTCAGGACATAATTGGAAAGATCATATAACTAATTCAATGTTCAGTTACATTTTATTTGGACTTTGTATTGCACAATGTGATGTGTCAGCAATTGCTTTTCAGGAATGAAGCACTTAGTTCCCTAAACTCTGAGAGTGCTACTCAAAGATAGTCCCTTGTGATTCACCCTTATTGGGAATTTTCTTGACTGAAGAAAACTACCTCATCCAAAGCAACACTCCCTTCCAGGGATAGCCTGCATCCAACAGCTCATCAATGGAAAGATATAAATGCTTGCCTCCCTCACTCCAACTCAGCATGATTCTGAAGAACCATCCTCATTCAAATGCTCACCAAGAAGTCAACTGAGGCCTTTATTGAGATTGTGACAGAGCTCAACCCTCTGCCCAATCCAGCTTTCCTCCCTTCTCTTACACAGGTATTGATCCTAAGTGTACTCCTTAATTAATATGCTATGTGCTAATAGTCATCTTTGTGTGTGTGTGTGTGTGTGTGTGTGTGTGTGTAATGTTTTTATTAAAGGTAAATCTTGATTTCATATTTTGAAAGTCATCTCAATTTTTTTAACTTTTTTATTTTTTATTTTTTAATGTCTTATTTTTATTTAAATAGTTTTTTAGGGGAACAGGTGGTGTTTGGTAACATGAATAAGCTCTTTAGTGGCGATTTCTGAGATTTTGGTGCACCCATCACCCAAGCAGTGTACACCGTACCCAATGTGTAGTCTTTTATCCCTTGTGACCCCTGACCCTTTCCCCTGAGTCCCCAAAGTCCAAGTATCATTCCTATGCCTTTGCATCCTCATAGCTTAGCTCCCATGTGTGAGTGAGAACATACAATGTTTGGTATTCCATTCCTGAGTTACTTCATTTAGAATAATAGTCTCCAATTCCATCCAGGTTGCTGCAAATGCCATTGTTTCATTCCTTTTTATGGCTGAGTAGTATTCCATGGTGTGTGTGTGTGTGTGTGTGTGTGTGTATGCATGTGTGTGTATATATATGTGTGTGTATATATATATGTGTATACATATGTGTGTGTGTATGTATATATATATGTGTGTGTATATATGTGTGTGTATGTATACACATATATGTGTGTGTGTATGTATACACATATATGTGTGTGTATGTATACACATATATGTGTGTGTATGTATACACATATATATGTGTGTGTGTGTATATATATATATATGTATATATATCTCTCTCACATTTTCTTTATCCAGTCATTGATTGATGAGCATTTGGGCTGGTTTCATATTTTTACAATTGAGAATTGGGCTGCTATAAACATGCATGTGCAAGTATCGTTTTCTTATAATGACTTCTTTTCCTCTGGGTAGATACCTAGTAGTGGGATTCCTGGATCAAACAGTAGATCTACCTTTAGTTCTTTAAGGAATCTGCACACTGTTTTTCATAGTGGTTGTACTAGTTTACATTCCCAGCAACAATGTAAAATTGTTCTCTTTTTACCACATCCACACCAACATTTATTCTTTTTTGATTTTTTGATTATGGTCATTCTTTCAGGAGTGAGGTGGTATTGCATTGTGGTTTTAATTTGCATTTATCTGATAATTAGTGATGCTGAGTATTTTTCTATATGCTTATTGGCCATTTGCATATTCATGTCCTTAGCCCACTTTTTATGGGATTTTTTTTTTCCTGCTGATTTGTTTGATTTATTTGTAGATTCTGGATATTAGTTCTTTGTTGGATGGATGTATAGGTTGTGAAGATTTTCTCCCACTCTGTGGGTTGTCTGTTAACTCTGCTGATTATTTCTTTTACTGTGCAGAAGCTTTTTAGTTTAATTAAGTCCCATCTATTTATCTTTGTTTTCGTTGCATTTACTTTTGGGTTCTTGGTCATGAAGTGTTTGCCTAAGCCAATATCTAGAAGGGTTTTTCAGATATTATCTTCTAAAATTTTTACGGTTTTGGGTCTTAGATTTAAGTCCTTAATCCATCTGGAGTTGACTTTTGTATAAGGTGTGAGATGGGGGTCCAGTTCCATTCTCCTTAGATCGTCTATTTGTGCTTTTTCAGGCTTTTTGATGTAGGCATTTACTGCTATGAACTTTCATCTCAGCACTGCTTTTGCTGTATCCCAGAGGTTCTGATAGGTTTTGGCACTATTATCCTTCAGTTCAAAGAATTTTACAATTTCCATCTTGATTTTATTGTTCACCCAACGATCATTCAGGAGCAGGTTATTTAATTTTCATGTATTTGCATGGTTTTGAGGGGTCCTTTTGGAGTTGAATAGAAGTGGTGAAAGTTGGCATCCTTGTGTTGTTCCAGTTCTCAGGGGAAATGCTATTTTACTCCACTGTGGTCAGAGAGAGAACGTGATAAAATTTCGATTTTCTTAAACTTACTGAGACTTGTTTTGTGGCCAATCATATGGTCTATCTTGGAGAAAGTTCCATGTGCTGATGAACAGAATGTATATTCTGCAGTTGTTGGGTAGAATGCTCTGTAAATATCTATGAAGTCCATTTGTTGCAGAGTATAGTTTAAGTCCATTTTTCCTTTGTTGACTTTCTGTCTTGATGACCTGTCTAGTGCTGTCAGTGGAGTATTAGAAACCCCCATTATTATTGTGTTGCCATCTGTCTCATTTCTTAGGTCTAGTAGTAATTGTTTTATACATTTGGAAGCTCAAGTATTAGGTGCATATATATGTAGAATTGTGATATTTTCCTGTTGAACTAGTCTTTTTGTCATTATATAATGTCCCTCTTTGTCTTATTTAACTGATGTTGCTTTAAAGTTTGTCTTGTCTGATATAAGAATAGCTACTCCTGCTTGCTTTTGGTATCCGTTTGCATGGAATATCTTCTTCCCCGACTCTACCTTAAGTTTATCTGAGTTCTTGTGTGTTAGGTGAGTCTGCTGAAGACAGCAGAAACTTAGTTTGTGAATTCTTATCCATTCTGCTATTCTGTGTCTTTTAAGTGGAGTATTTAGGCCACTTACATTCAATGTTAGTATTGAGATGTGAGGCACTATTCTATTCATCATACTATTTTTTGCCTGAATATCTGTTTTTTTTCATTGTTATTATTATATAAGTCCTGTGACACTTATGCTTTAAGGAAGTTCATTTTGGTGTATTTTGAGGATTTGTTTCAAGATTTAGAGGTACTTTTAGCAGTTCTTGTAGTGCTGGCTTGATAGTGGTGAATTCTCTCAGCATTTATTTGTCTGGAAAAGACTGTATCTTTCCTTCATTTATGAAGCCTAGTTTCACTGGATGCAAAATAGTTGGCTGAAAATTGTTTTCTTTAAGGAGGCTAAAAATAGGACCCCAATCCCTCCTAGCTTGTAGGTTTTCTGTTGAGAAATCTGCTGTTCATCTGATAGGTTTTCCTTTATAAGTTACCAGGTGATTTTGCCTCACAGCTCTTAAGATTCTTTCCTTTGTCTTGACTTTTGATAACCTGATGACTATGTGCCTAGGCAATGATCTTTATGCGATGAATTTCCCAGGTGTTCTTTGAACTTCTTGTATCTGGATGTCTAGATCTTTAGCAAAGTCAGGGAAGTTTTCCTCAATTATTCCCTCAAATATGTTTTCCAAAGTTTTAAATTTCTCTTCTTCCTTGAGAACTCCAATTATTCTTAGGTTTGGACATTTAACATACACCCAGACTTCTTGGAGGCTTTGTTCATTTAAAAAAAAATTCTTTTTTCTTTGTCTTTGATGATTTGGGTTAATTTGAAAGCCTCATGTTCAAACTATGAGGTTCCTTTTTTTTTTTTTTTGCTTGTTTTATTCTATTACTGAGACTTTTCAGTGCATTTTACACTTCTCTAAGTGTGTCCTTGATTTCCAGAAGTTGTGATTTTTTAAATTTATGCTATCTATCTCACTGAATAATTTTTCTTTCATATCCTATATCATGATTTTATTTCTTTAAGTTGGACTTCACCTTTCTCTGGTGCCTCCTCAATTAGCTTAATAACCAACATTTTGAATTCTTTTTCTGGCAATTCAGATATTTCATTTTGGTTTGGCTCCATTGCTGGTGTCTGATATGATCGTTTGGGGATGTTAAAGAACTTTGTTGTGTCATATTAGCAGAATTGTTTTTCTAGTTCCTTCTCATTTGGGTAGACTATGTTAGAGGGAAGATCTGGGAGTCAAAGGCTGCTGTTCAGATTCTTTCATCCCATGGGGTGCTCCCTTGATGTGGCGTTCTCCCCTTTCTCCTACGAATGGGGCTTCCTGAGAGCCTAACTATAGTGATTGTTTTTGCTTTTCTAGTTCTAGCCACCCAGTGGAGCTACTGGGCTCTGGGGCTGGTCATGGGGAGTGTCTGCAAAGAATCCTGTGATACGATCCATCTTCAGGTCTTGTGGCCATGGATACCAGCACCTGCCTTGGTGAAGTTAGCAGGGGAGTGAAGTGGACTCTGTAAGCATCCTTGGTTGTGTTTTTGTTTAGTGTGCTGGTTTTGTGTTGGTTGGCCTCGAGCCAGGAGGTGGCACTTTCAAGAGTTCATTAGCTCTGGTCCTATAGGGAGAATGCAAACTTGCCCTAGAGATATCTGTTTAAATATGCAGGTTTCTCAGGTGATGGGCAGGGCTATAAAGCTCCCAAGAGATTATGACCTTAGTTTTTGGCTAACAGGGTGGGTAAAGAAAGACCACCAGATGGAGGCAGGGATAGGCATGTCTGAGCTTAGCCTCTCTTGGGGCAGGGCTTGCTGCTACAGTTGCTGTTGGGGATGGTGGTGTGGTTCCCAGTCCAAGGGAGTTATGTTCCTAAAGGGATTATGGCTGCCTCTTCTGAGTCATAGAGGTCGCCAAGGAAGTGGGGGAAAGCTGGCAGTCACAGGCCTCATCCTACTCCCACACAGCCTACAATCCTAAAGGCCAGTCTCACTCACACTGTGTCTCCCCAACAGCACCAAGTCTATTTCCAGGCAGCCAGTGATCAGGGCTGAGAACTTACCCCAGATCATGAGCTTCCCTATTGAGAATGCAAACACACTCACTGTTTTTTGGCATCTCAGGGAGCCTGCAGCAGTGATCCAGTTCCTTCAAAGGGTCTGTGAATTCTCTCAGCTTTCCTGGCATGTTCCTTCAGTAGTTCTTGTAGCAAAAGTTCACAATGTGAGTCTCCACATGCTGCTCTATCTGACCAAGAAGGAACTGCAAGCTAGTCCAGCCTCCTATCTGCCATCTCAATCCCCTCTTAATATCCATTTTAATGTCTGTTCTTGGCAAACTCTACCTATGACAGGTGATGGTCCATGTTAAGAAAGTATAACAAAGCAGATACTAAGATTTTGGAGCTTGACCTATTATTCACACAGGAAGAACAAATAATCCCCTGGGACAAAGTAGCAATGCAGTTGTTCACCAGGGTGAACTGGGATGCTCTATCAATGGAGGAGAATACATTAGTTGGTAGATATATCAGATATTTGATAAATGTGAATAAAGTAGTACCTATGAAGACAATGAAATTAAATTGATATTGCCAAACTCAGTTGAAGTTCTGGGAAAAGATAACAAAAAGAGTTGAGAGTTGTTAATTAACAATTAAATTTTAGTGTGAAAGCAGAGGGTCTTGTTGGCAGCATATAAAAAGGCTTGCGAACTCTGTACTAAAAAATAGAAAATGCTGAGGCCCAGGCCCAGTTTTTTATTCTTAGTAGCCAAATTCCAAAAAAAGTTTAAAAGTTACAGCCAAGGTTAGTTGGCTATGCTACTATACTTAAGAGTCCTGTTTGGGAAATAATGGAAAATCCGCTACATGGGATAAGGACATCTGTGTTGACACATATGAAAATATTTAGTCCCCCAAATTTCTCTGGAGTCTGAGCCTATAGAAATGCTATCACTCCCCACTTAAAGATGCTGCCGGGGCCTTTCTCTTTATAGACAATGTTTCATTCCCCACTTCCCCCAGCCTGCCAGTATGGTATCTTCCCCAACCTCCTCTTCTGTCTGCTAGGCTAATAACTATGGTTTTGTTCTAGTATAATCAAAGATATTCTATGACTACTAATGGAGAAACGAGGTCTTTCCCTGACTACTCATTGGTATGGATTCTGAGGCTGTTGGTCTAAGTTGGGGCAGAAAATACATTTAGAACAAATAATACACATGCACACACACACACACACATGCACACTTCTACACACTTCTTAAATACAGAGTTTAACACCCTGAGATATGGTACACATATCCAGATGGCTTTTGGAAGCATGGAAAAATGATGGCTACATTATGTAAAAATGGAAATGCCAGAATTGCCATGACAGATGTTGAAAGAAGGAGTTGAAAGGCCCAGAGAGGTAGGCAATTTAGAGTAGATATGTTTTGTGTGACTATGAATGCCCCCAGAGGACTCTGGTCCACACAATGACCCAAAGGAAGGTGATGATGGGCGGGCTCCAGCATTAATAAGTTCAGTGGAGGCACTCCTTTCTAAGCCAAGGCTGTCAGTAGCATTTGCAGAAATAGACTCATCAATTGCAATGGGGGATGATAACAATTGGAAACAATAAAGGTCAGGTGGCAGGTGTAACCTTCAGAATACAGGCCAGTGTAGTTACCATGATGAATAGCATGAATAATAGTTACCATGATGGAGTGGCAGCAACACGAGTCTGACTTTTAGGAGTTTAAGAAGATGGTTAAATGCACATGGTGAGAGATTCACTTCAAGCATAACAGCAAGGAGCTTCCTTGCAGGAAGCAGGGAAGAAGAGAAGTCAACATCTTGCTGTGGGTAATTGATTCTGATCACAGGTGGGGGCAGAGCTGTTGTTACAGTGGGTACAGGAAATAATACTTTTGTCACCTGCATGATCCACTTGGGTACTTCTTGGTACTCCCTTTCCCAGTTTTTAATGTTAATAGACAAGTTCAGCAATACTGCCGTTAGAAAGGTACAGGGACAATGAGCTCAGTCACTTTAGGAATCAGGATCTAGAAGCCTAGAAAGAAAACTTTGTTTAAAAAATTAATAAAACTACCTAGGAAAAGATTATAGAAGATGCATAAACACTATTTACCACTTGAAAAAGTTAAATCCACAGAAACTACAAATCCAGAGCAATGGAGACTAGTGAAAAAGGAGGAATCTTGGATTATTGCTGGAGGCACTCTTTTTTCTTTCCCACCACTGAGTTTTCCTGTCTCTCTGCTTTGTCCCTAGACAACTGGCTTACTTAATCAAGGCCAGATGCTATGCTATTCTAAATGCATGGAGAAAAGATTTACTTCCAAAATTGACCTCTAAAATCTTCTTGTTTTTAAAAGAACATTGAAAAAATAGTTTTGAGTTTTATGCAGGTTGTCTTTTTATATTATTTTAAACCCCTGTGTTCTGCTTACATGGATAACAAAACAACAAATTACCATGTAAGGTGATTGTTCATAATACAACAAATGTGAAAAGCAATCTCTGCCTCAATTATATATATATAACATTCCATTTTTCTAACAGGATACTGAGGTTCTCAGTTTAGTGGCTTGTTGGGGTTGAGCACGCCCTCATTCCCAAGAGTAGTTAAGATTATGGCAAACAGCCTATCTTTGATGCCAGAGAAAGGTTGATTGAAAAAGGATACCTGACTGGAGTCAGGTCAGTTAGAGTTGTCCACACAATTTCATTCTTTGGCCAAGAGATCAGGGAAATGAACTCTTGTTTTCCAAAGGCTTTTAAAAAGAGGAAACATGAGCCCCATGAAAGCCTCACCTGAGAATGAAACCAGCACCAAGATGACAAAGCTGAAGCCCATTTGAACTTTGAATAAAGTCTCATCTAAATCTGACCTTGAATTGCTCATGTCCCTGAGTCAATAAATTTTGGGTTTGTTTGTGCTTAATTTATCACGGATAGAGTTTTCTGTTATTTACAACTCATAGTATCTTAACTTATATATCCTTAAGGAGTACTGCCATAAAACACGGACAATCACAGCAACTTAAGTGCACAGGGAGAGAAATTTGGAAAGGCCCCTTCTATATTGCTTTTCAGGACCCAGGATCCTGGAATTTCTTGCCAAAACAGCCTCAATCCTGCTTCAAGGTCCTATGTAGCCTTCTTCCACAGATCTCTCCTCTGAAGACCTGATAGCACTACTGGTGTGTATTAGCTCAAGTTGTGAGAGGAGTTTGCTAAGAGATGCTTATTTTAAGGATGTGCAGGTTAGGATATCCCTGTGTATGTAAGACCCCTCTCAGTTCCAGATGGAATATGGCACCACATGGATTGGAAGAGAAGGAGGCGAGCTTTTAGTTCCCACACGTGTTTCTACTATTAGATTGCTGCAAAAGTATTTGTGGTTTCTGTCATTACTTTCAAGGGCAAAAACCGCAATTACTTTTGCACCAACCAATATATGCACCCTGCCATTCACTTTTCTTAGAGTTGTGTTTTTCTCATTGTTCTTCATAGCACTAAATTCTTGATGCAGAAAGCCACAGAAACATCTAGATCATGCCAATATGTATTGTATTTGTGATTTTTCAGACTCATTTGGTTCCTCAGTGCTGCTTAACAAACGTTCTTCCTAGTTTATTCCACAGCAGTAAATCTTCAAACACTCTGTACCATCTGTTCCTTATTCTTGGCAGATAACCCAACTCCATTTTTGAGCAAATAGAGAAAATTTAGCTTGATTTCCTTTCTTGCCATGCTTATTATATCTTACTCATTATTTTTACTTTCTACCTCAAAGATTAGGAAGTTTAGAAGCATCATTAAGAGCACGGGCTTTGATATTACATAGACTCGGGTTTGATTCCTGGTTCAGATATTTGTTACTTGTGTGATTTTTGACAGATTATTCAATTTTTAAAGTAACTCTCCTCCTATATATCATAGAGCTAACAATAATAATAATCATGAGATTATTAGTGAATTTGAAGAGAAAATACATTAAAGGTTGACAATAGAATGCTTGCACTTGCAAAATGTTTAATAGCTATTAACTTTATTAAGTGTTAAGCTTTTAACTACAACGCAAGAAAAAATTCTAAGGGAAACTTCTATATGTATGTTCTGAATTAGAATCACTAATTAGAGCCACCATTAGACCTGAGTAAGTAGGTTGCTGCTCTAGAACCTATGCCTCAGGCTGCCTATGCTTCTGAATGCCTTATTCTTGGGATCATCTAGAATTGGCAGTGCCATCTGGGTGGGATTTCCTGAGCCCAGATCTGGTCATGCATGGGTCTGACTGTTGGATGTACTAAATGTGAAATGTTCTAAGTCTCTCTTGAGTGGCTTGGACTGGCCAGGGCCTACAGGACAGTCTGGGCGGGGTACACCAAGCCTGGGCCAGCTTTCCAATTTCTCCCGTTTGAAACATTCTTTGCCCTCTATCTCACTTATGGGGTTGACAAAATATACCAATGGACACCAAGACTCATGCCTATAAGCCAGGAGGTGTCCTGCTTGGCAAATTTCTTCCACTAGCCGGTGAAGAATTTCTTTCATGAGATAATGCAAGATTGGTATACAAGAATGGTGATTTGAGGTGACTCTCAATTATCTTGGACATAAGATTTGTTCAGACCTCTGGGCTCCAGTAGTTCATTTTCTAATTTTTAAGCTTGAGCTGTGTCGGGAGGTCTGTAAGTTGGTTCTCACCCATATTTATTCCCACTGCAGTCCTGCCTCTTGTCTACAACACTCGAGGGGTGGTGGCTGGAATTCTTTACCATGTGCATCCCCTATCTCTGGCACCTAGGATGGTCATGTCATCTCCTCCACAGTCCTCTGGGGTAGCTAGCTGCACCTGTCTCTTCCAGGGGCTTTTGAGCTCAGTCTTCTGCAATGCCAGCAGACTCTTATTAATGTCCTATCTTTTCTCTAATGTATGTAGCAATATTGTGCTCTCCTGGTTCACTCTCTTAAGATGTACTGGGAAGGATAGATATTCCCTGTGCAAATCAGGCTACTTTTCCCAATTTGCTCATGAACCCCTCACCTATCCTCTTTGCTGGTGATAGTGTGTGAAAGTCAGAGGTGCAGTTAACAATGAAAGAGATAACAAACACAGAATTTACAGCCAAAAGATTTCAAGAGTAGAGATGAATGGAAGAGATGTTGTTCGGTATTTATACTATAAACTTCTGAATGATGAATTTACATAATTAGAAAACTAATTATTACTCACATTTCAGTATACCCTGGGTAAGACTTACATTTGTAGTCATCATCAAAGATGCAGAGTCACAACTTTTGAAATAATTAACAGACACCAATATTTATAGGTGGCACAATGATTAATGTAGTACCATGAGCAAAGATCGTTAAAATATGGTATTAGGGAACAAAAGAGGCAAGAAATCTCTATTATTTCAATATAAAATGTTTGGAAGAACCATGGCATTGTGAGTAGCAATAGCATTGCTGTCTTTCTTTTTATTATGGGAGATATTAAATGAGCTGTAAATGGTACATTTTATAATAACAGATTCATGTTATAATAAAGAGATGGTCTCCAGATCAGAACAGAAAGAGATAGTACCTGGCTACTATAAAGAATCTTTAAGTTAGCTGACTGGACAATAACTACATATGTAACTACCTCCTTTCTACTCTTTATACTACTTCTTCATTGATAAATTATGGTATTCCACATGGGCCCTTGAGTTTTATAATACATTTTAAATCAAATTGTTTTTGTAAACGTGGTCCTCTCAAAAACTATTTGTTATAGCTCCCACACATCTCAGGGCTGCTGCTCTTGACTGCATCTAGCCATGCAGGCTGCACACCTGCAATTACAGGGGGGCCCATTCTCATAGACTTTAGAGATGATGGTACCAAATTGTTCAATGGAGACTGATTTCATCTTTTAAGGCCTTTTCTGGCAATCCCGTTCTGTAAGTATTTCCTTTCTGCCTTGGTATTTTTCTTATCTTTAAAACATTTTTTTTTTAATTCTTGATTCTTCTAAAAGGACACTGCTGTACTCACCACAACTACACAGTCAGCTAAAAAGTCCAACAGTGCAACCTCAGCCACAAGTCACAAATCCATCCCATTCTGCCCATTTTCTTCACTAAAGACTAGGTTATTTACACTGGCTCCTCCTCTGCAGCTCTCTCTTCCTAATCTCCACTCTTATATAAAGGACGACATTGCCCTCAAATATGCATTTTATTGTGTATAGCCAAATTTTCCAGACTTCAAAATAAAATTAAAAATTTTCAGTAAGGTACACAGGGCCTTTGACAATCTCATCCAAGTCCTCACTTACTGTTTAATCTCTTAATGTTGACACCACGTATTTGATACATCATTCCTATAATCATCCTCTGAACAGAAAATAAACCTCAAATATTTTGCTGATCCTTTCTCCCTAGAATGCCTTTGCTTACATTGCATGTGTGCTCAGGTCCACTCACCTTATAAAATGCAGCTGAGCAAAGCCTTTACCTGTAATGTTTTACCAGCCCTTTCTGGGCAAGTTTGGCAGATCCCTCCATCATGCCTCCTGCTGTTATGTATTTATCACACTACATGCGAAATTACCTGCTTGTGTGTCTGTCATTAGGCTAGACTGTGAGTTCCTTGAAGTGTGAAACTCTGTTTTATTCATATTTGTATTTCCAAAGCATGAGGAATAAGTGTCTCTAAATGTATACGGATGAATGAATAAATTCCCCACAATTCTCACATGTATTTTCCTTAATCTTTTTTGTCGAAGTGTTTTCTGGCTGTTTATAATACACTCATAAATAAATGTAGCATAGATATAACTCATTGTTTTCACAAATACTCATTGAGAAATTATTAAAGTACAATTAACAAAATATATCAAGAAAGTTGAAAGAGGCAAAATGATTGAATATTTTGTAAAATTGTTTAAATTAAATACTTTTTATTCTGGCTATTCCTGCAGGGCAGCTTTCTGTCATTGAACCTTCTTTCTGGATCCCTTCTATAATACCAAGAGAGAGAATTGAGGGAACTGATGCTAGGAAACCCATCAGCAGATGAGAAACCTAAATTTTGAATAAAAATATAATCCAAATGCTAAAGTGAAAAAGTATTAAAAACCTATCACAAATCAAGCAAGAAGATAAGG
This sequence comes from Pongo pygmaeus, assembly GCF_028885625.2. Classification (NCBI taxonomy): domain Eukaryota; kingdom Metazoa; phylum Chordata; class Mammalia; order Primates; family Hominidae; genus Pongo; species Pongo pygmaeus. The sequence goes on along the minus strand of NC_085930.1, from coordinate 160,846,835 downwards.
AAGAAATAAGAGCATATGAGTATTAATGTTTAGGGTAAGCAGTGGATTTAGAAACCAGAAGGCAGCTTGAAAATAATTTTAAAAAGGGGAGAGGGTAAAACAAAGTAAGGAAGTTAGATGAAGCCCTAACAGGCATGAAGGTATTGAATGATTCATGGGAACCAAAAAGGAAGAACAAACTAAAGAATACTACAAACGTAAGGTTTCAAAAATCAAGAGGTTTCAAAAATCAAGAGACCTTTGCATTTAATGACAAGGTACTGACCTAGCTCTTCATGTTCTTCTGCCTTAAGGCAAGTATACTGTCTAGAAAGATACATTTATTAAGGTGAACTCAAAGTAGCCTTAATGAGAGAAAAAGAATTGCTTCATTTTATCTTGAGACTGCACATTAAGGTGGTTCAAGAATTTCATAATTTATTATACTCAAATGGTTATACTACATCAAACATGCAGCAAAAATATAAATGTAGACAAGGAAAACAGCACAACTAGGCTGTAGATAAAACAAAAAATATATGACAATTTTTTTAAAAATAAGGGAAAAAATAAGTAGAGATGAAAAAGGATAGACTTGCTTAACTTGGAGACATCCTACAGGTAATAGCGGTGGAGTGAGACTCTCCCATAAGACGATAGTGACAAAGGCACCATAGAAGTTGGTTATATGGAACCAAGGTCACTGTAAAAGCCAGGAGATGGCAGGGAGGGGTGGGGGGAAGAACAGAAGGTATGCTTAGAGCTCTATTTCTAGAGAACTGAGAGCTTGGGGAGGTGAGAGAACAACTGGCATCCTTATGACCAGTGACTGAAGCAAGGGTGAATAATGGCCACAATTCATCATGGGGCCATGCCCTGAGCCACTATTTTAAGACCTGGTTCTGGATTGCAAACCCTCAGACTTGAGCTACACCAAATCTGTTAACCAGCAATAGGTGTGCAGATGGGTAGAGGTAGAATATATTTTTAAAAAACCACACACACAAAATACCCAAATACCTTCCCAAACAAAATGAACCTACAAAGCAAATATTACAAATACAAAAAGAAATTTAATGATAAGAATCAAATATACGTGGCTACAAAGTATAATAGCCATTAGGGTGGCTACTATAAGAAAAATAGAAAATGACAAGTGTTAACCAAGATACGGAGAAACTGGAACCTTTCTGCATTGCTGGTAGGAAAGTAAAATGTTGTAGCTGCAATCCAAGCGTCTGTTGATGAACGAATAGATAGACAAAATGTTACTACAATATGCATACAATAGAATAGTATTCAGCCCTAAAAGTAAGACAATTCTGACACATGCTACAACATGGAAGAACCATGAAGTCATTGTGCTGAGTGAAATAATCCAGTCACAAAAGGACAAACACTGTGTGATTAGACTTAGATGAGTTATTGGAGTAGTCCAAGCCATTGAGACAGAAAGTAGAATGGTGGTTACCAGAGGCTGGTGGGGAAGGAGGAACAAGGAGTTAGTATTTAATGGATACTGAATTTCAGTTTGAGAAGGAAAACTGAAGTCCTGGAAATGCATAGCCATGATGGTGGCTCAACAGTGTGAATGTACTTAATGCCACTGAACTGTACACTTAAAAATGGTTGAAAGGGCAAATATTATATTGTATATATTTTGCTAAAATAACAAAGAAAAAAGATCACATAGAAAATTAAATACAATAGTATAAAGTTATTCCATGTAAAACAATATTGAACTGTCTGATAAAGTCTCATATAAGTATAATGAGAATGCTGACACAGATGTCTGATGGGAATACATTTGTACTCATAATGTCAGCAGGACCCAAGGTCTTATTAGTGTCTGTAACACCATGCATGATATATACATTTTACCATTTCATATATATCACCTCATGGACACAAAAGGGCTGTTGCATTTCTAGAATCATTTCCACATCAAAGGCAGGAAAAAGGTAGAAAGAGGCAACAGCCTTTCTTTCAGAGACCTAATTTAATCAGGAAGGGAAGGCCTCTTTAAATTACATTCTGACACATTTCTCTCTCCATTGTCAATGCAAATGCCCAGCTTTAGATAATCAGCAAGGGTAATGAGATGACCTCAACTGGTTTAGATCCATCATGATTTGCCATATGGAGAGGTACCTAGCTTCCTCCCCTCCATCTCCTGTCACTTTCTGGGAAATGAGGGTTATGTTGCATATAAGGAACAGGGAAATGGCAGTTGGGTATATAATAAAGAGCTGACACATATAGCAAGAAGAAAAGTGAACCTAAAATAAGTTGTGAGATATAAGAAAAAACAACATATGAAGACACTGATAAATTGTACTGCTAAACCTTATATTTTGTTATACAAAATCTACTTTATAGTGTTTGTTTACAAATATGAATGAATGAATACATAAATGAACAACTGAATTACTTTACAATGAAATAACAAGGGTCTGCTTAATTGGTAGTTAATATATGATAGGGTCCTCTTCGTGTTTAGGAGGAAGACTGAAATATTAAATAACAAAGATTTAGTCAGAAAAAATATAGTTAATAAATGCTAAGAACTTAAATAAGCAAAGAAAAATAAAACAACGTTGTCTTTAGAACATGTCACTCCAAAACAAACAAACAAACAAGCAAACAAACACACCCTAGAAGCAGAAATAAGAACAAAGGAAAGCAAAGAGAAAAAAATAATGGAAAACTTATCAGTTAAGAGGTAAGGATTATCGGCTTGGATAAATACAAAAGCTCAGTTATACTTAGCTGTAAGAGAGAAAAAGTTGAAAAGAAGAATTAAGACACACTTGTTTTCTACCCTCAAGCCACGAATATTAAACATTATTGATAGTGTTGAAACATCTTTACAGACTTTGCCCTGATTGCTTGCTCCTGCAATCCCCACCAGAGCTACAACTTTCCTAAAATGTTTGTTCAAGCTCCCTATGTATTTCTAGTGGACTTTAATTCATATGTCCATATCCCTGAACAACATGTTTATCACGTTCATATCTTTAAACTTCATTTGAATGGAAACACAGTTATCTAGCCTTCTGCAGTGTCTTCATAAACATTATGTTTGTAAATGTATCCATGTGGGGCTTCTTCGTTTTCATTGATAAATAGTATTCACTTTTCCCCTCCAGGTTTTTATTACAAACAATGCTGCTATAAGTTTTCTTGTGCAAATCTCCTTGCCCTCATATATAAGAAGTCTTTTGAGGCATATACCAAGGACTGAAATTTGCTGAATTATAAGAGGGTGTTTATATATTTAACTTTACTAGATTTCATCAAATTGTGCTCCATTGAAGTGATGAGAATTCCCATTAATTTGCATTATTCTGATCCTTGTTATTTTGGTATTGCAAGACTGCTTAATTTTTATCAGCATTATTGGTGTAATTTCTAATTATAATTTTAATTAGCATTTTCCTACATTTCAGTGAGTTTCTTTGAGCATCTTTTGTGCTATGTTTATTGGCCATTTGGTTTCCCTATTTCACAAATTTCCTATTCATACCTTTTGTCCATTTCTTCTTTGGTTTGTGTGTTTGTGTGTATTTTCTGATTAGTAGAAGTTCACTATAATTGTGCATAATAATTCTATGTGGGATATATGCATTTCAAATAACTTCCCATTTATCTTTCCCTTTCCTTGTGGGGCCCTTTTTAAGAAAATAAACTGTATTTTTTATATTTTTTAGAGCAGTTTTAGTTTCAGAGAACGATTGAGTGGAAGGTACAAAGCTTTTCCACATATCCCCTGTTCCCGCACAACATACATTGTCAACATCCATTTTTTGTTGACGTTTTTGAAGAAAAAAAAATTTTTTTTTTTTTTTTTTTTGAGACGGAGTCTCGCTCTGTCGGTTGCCCAGACTGGAGTGCAGTGGTGCAATCTCGGCTCACTACAACCTCTGCCTTCTGGGTTCAAGTGATTCTCCTGCCTCAGTCTCCTGAGTAGCTGGGACTACAGGCGCCCGCCACCACGCCTGGCTAATTTTTGTATTTTTAGTAGAGACGGGGTTTCACCTTGTTAGCCAGGGTGGTCTCGATCTCCTGACCTCGTGATCCGCCCGCCTCGGCCTCTCAAAGTGCTAGGATTACAGGCGTGAGCCACCGCGCCCGGCCTAAAATTTCTTAATGTAAGCATCATCTGGTTTATAAATCTTTTCTTGCATGGATATTCCTTTAGAGTCTTAAAAACACAAGATCATAAAAATACATTGTCATATTTTCTTCAGAACGTTCTAGGTTTGGTGTTTTATGTTTAGACTCTTTGGTACAGCTGGAGCAACGGCCAATGCTGAGTTCTTATTTTGGCAGACAGTATAAGCACAAAAGTAAAGCCTTTAGCAGCAATTTTTGGGGGGGAATAGACCCTCCAGCGTCTTACTGATCTGAGTCCAAAGTATTGCAGACCTTAGCAAGCTGCTCTCCCCTTCCTTATCCATGTTAGCTTTCTGAGAGCAAGTTTTTATTCCCTCATAGACCCACAGCCCTTCTCTCCCTCAGTATCTGATAAGTGACTGCTTTTGGGATGGGCCCCTCTTTCCCTCAGAAAAAATGGGTATACTACTCTTCTAAAAAATATTGTACGGCCGGGCGCGGTGGCTCACGCCTGTAATCCTAGCACTTTGGGAGGCCGAGGCGGGTGGATCACGAGGTCAGGGGTTTGAGACCAGGCTGACCAACATGGTGAAACCCTGTGTCTACTAAAAATACAAAAATTAGCCAGGCGTGGTGGCGCGCGCCTGTAGACCCAGCTATTCGTGAGGCTGAGAGGCAGGAGAATTGCTTGAATCCGGGAGGCAGAGGTTGCAGTGAGCCGAGATCGCGCCACTGCACTCCAGCCTCAGTGACAGAGCGAGACTATGTCTCAAAAAAAAAAAAAACAAAAAAAAGAAAAAATTTTTTTTTACTCAGAGGTTCTCAGGTCCTGTTCTGATCTTGCACCTTGACTTCTCTGGCAATTTTATTTATCGAGAGAGAGAGACAAAGAGGGAGGGAGAGTGAGTAAAATAAACTCATGATTGTAACTTAAAAGTTAGAATAGTGTGTTTACTCTACAACCCATAGGTACTTTGGCCAGCCAATAAATAAACAACACTTGTACTCAGTCCATCCAAATTTTACTGGTTGTTATTTTCTTAATCTCCCAAATCTACAAATATTAATGTAGAAAAAAATTCCTGTTAGAAAATTGAATCCCATTTTTATAACTCGATATGGCTATAGATAGTAAAAAATAAATCCCTTAAACTTAGTTCCCCAAACTGCTTTTTAAAAAAATTCCTTTCTACTCACCTAGCTCAGTACTGGGCTACCCTATACGCCCTCAGGTGACTCACAACCATCCAAAGAACACTCATATGCCAAAGGGCCTTTTGCAACATACATAGAGGTAGATACAGTTGTGGATGTTCTTGCTTAGACCATATTATTTTGCAGGGGTTCAGTGGGAATATCCAAGCTGAGGATTATAGTGCTAGAAAAGAGAGCATAACATATGAGAATAAATTCTTAAATTCCTGTCATCAGAAAGTCTTTACCAGAAAGAGGTAGGGAAAGTAAGTAGTGAAAGTGATTTCAAACTCTGCTCAAATGGAAAATCATATTTCATTTTTGATAGTATCTGGAGATGAAAGACAAGCATGAATAAACTGTCCTGATGTGTTCCATTCTACAACCCAGGCCAGTTTGTTCAGGGTCAAACAGTTTATCAGAATGCTAGGATTCACACTTGGTTTATAAACTTAGATCAGGTAAACCCAACTAACGCCTTTTATAATCAACAAGGTTTGTGCACCAAGAGCAGAGAGTAAAAAGGGAACTGATAAGGATGACACTGATTTGGAAGTAAAATCTCTGGAATAACAGAAAAGGAGACCTGGGGAAGGGGAATTGAAAAGAATCCTCAACTCTTTTCATTGAAATGAAGAAAATATCAGAGTTATGGCGAGGATAAGTCAACAGTGTGAATCTTTGGGATAAATGCAGCAGGCTGATGTTGCAGTACACAATTTAGGAATATCTGCTAGGCAGGGAATCTGTTTTGAAATAGATTTCAAAACTCATCTTGGATTCACTTTATGCTCTCCCCATCCTTTGCATCTCTTACAATTCAGTGTTAGCAATTAAATTCCAGAAAGCAGAAAAGAAATGTAAGTTGAGTGAAGACACTTGGAAGGCAATTTCTAAAGAATTCAGAAGGAACCATGTAGGAGAAAATACTGCTCCAGAAGAGATATGATAGAAACTGAAGCTGTTTTCTTAATTGGCCTGGAGAGCTGTCTTACGACACAGGAACCTCCTGAAAGTGCAGATAAAAGACAGTTAGTTCTGTTATTGCTTCTGTGAGGATGAATTTGCTGAGGTGACAATAGTTACAGGAGGAGGAAAAGAGATCTTTTTACATAAAGTAAACTAAAATAAGGCTGAACAGCAAACTAACTCTTGGGATGTGAAAGCTTAGTCATATTGAAAACAGTTCCCGTTGGAAGGAAATTGATAAATATCCACATCTGAATCTTTGGAAGGGTTTGGATTATGAAAAGATACAACAAATTACCATCTGGGAATGAAGGGGTAATTTACAATCTTTTGTTGATAGCACTAAATTTTCAATGAAGGGAAACGAAGCCAAGTTTAAAGAGAAAAAAGTTATTTGGTGGTTCGGGCAGCACTTCATAATATATATAATAACTTAAGTGGGAACTGAAGCACAGCAAAAGAGTAAATGAGAATTTAAATGTTAATTACTTATAATAATTACTTATAATAAACTAGAAGATGAATTTGAGATGTCATATTTTTGTTTTACTGATTTTAAGGTTTGTACAGCTAAAATATAGTAATTCTCTGAGCTTTCAGTTAAAAATCTCTCTGAAGTATACATACAATATATCCTATGAAAGAAATACACATTTACTTAAATGTTTCTTCTCATATTAGGTAGACAGAAACACTTGATTTCAGACAAGAACAACTGTTTATACATATGCAGCTGATTCAAATAATATTTGGAAAACATGTCCTGAGATAGGCAGACTGTATTAATTTACTAACTGAAATGTTTCACCATGACAAGGGAAAGACTACAGAGATTACAAAAATGATTTTCTTATTTTATTGTCTGAAAAAATCAAAAGATTAAAAACCTATTAAACAGAAGTCTGGGTTCAATTTTTGCCTTAACTGGCTCACAAGACATTTTTCAGAGAGCAAATAATTGAAAATGGAGAAACATACTGTAAGTGAATAACACTTTTTCTGCAATAAAAAAATCTTTCAAACATCTGGTATAATACTCTGTACCTCTCAAAGCAAATATACGTCTTGCTTTATAGATGTATGCTCTATAAAACTTGAATTTAAATTAGAAGTAAGATATGAACTCTACTTTCTGATTTTTATCATAAAATTTAAATAGATCATCATAGACATATTATCCGAATAGATGAAATTTAATTTTCTTATATATATATTTTTTATTATACTTTAAGTTCTAGGGTACATGTGCACAACTTGCAGGTTTGCTACATATGTATACATGTGCCATGTGGGTGTGCTGCACCCATTAACTTGTCATTTACATTAGGTATATCTCCTAATGCTGTCTCTCCCCCTCCCCCCACCCCACAACAGGCCCCGGTGTGTGATGTTCCCCTTCCTATATCCAAGTGTTCTCATTGTTCAATTCCCACCTATGAGTGAGAACATGTGGTATTTGGTTTTTTGTCTTTGTGATAGTTTGCTGAGAATGATGGTTTCCAGCTTCATCTGTGTCCCTACAAAGGACATGAACTCATCATTTTTTATGGCTGCATAGTATTCCATGGTGTATATGTGCCACATTTTCTTAATCCAGTCTATCATTGTTGGACATTTGGGCTGGTTCCAAATCTTTGCTATTTTGGGTAGTGCCGTCATAAACATACGTGTGCATGTGTCTTTATAGCAGCATGATTTATATTCCTTTGGGTATATACCCAGTAATGGGATGGCTGGGTCAAATGGTATTTGTAGTTCTAGATCTCTGAGGAATCGCCACACTGACTTCCACAATGGTTGAACTAGTTTACAGTCCCACCAACAGTGTAAAAGTGTTCCTATTTCTCCACATCCTCTCCAGCACCTGTTGTTTCCTGACTTTTTAATGATTGCCATTCTAACTGGTGTGAGATGATATCTCATTGTGGTTTTGATTTGCATTTCTCTGATGGCTAGCAAGACTAGTAAAGAAGAAAAGAGAGAAGAATCAAATGGACACAATAAAAAATGATAAAGGGGATAGCACCACCAATCCCACAGAAATACAAACTACCATCAGAGAATACTATAAACACCTCTACGCAAATAAACTAGAAAATCTAGAAGAAATGGGTAAATTCCTTGACATATACACCCTCCCAAGACTAAACCAGGAAGAAGTTGAATCTCTTAATAGACCAATAACAGGTTCTGAAATTGAGGCAATAATTAATAGCTTACCAACCTGAAAAAGTCCAGGACCAGACAGATTCACAGCCGAATCTACCAGAGGTATAAGGAGGAACTAGTACCATTCCTTCTGAAACTATTCCGATCAATAGAAAAAGAGGGAATCCTCCCTAATTCATTTGGTATCAGGCCAGCATCATCTTGACACCAAAGCCTGCCAGAGACACAACAAAAAAAAGAGAATTTTAGACTAATATCCCTGATGAACATCGATGCAAAAATCCTCAAAAAAATACTGGCAAACCAAATCCAGCAGCACATCAAAAAGCTTATCCACCATGATCAAGTGGGCTTCATCCCTGGGATGCAAGGCTGGTTCAACATACGCAAATCAATAAACGTAATCCAGCATATAAACAGAGCAAAGACAAAAACCACATGATTATCTCAATAGATGCAGAAAAGGCCTTTGACAAAATTCAACAGCCCTTCATGCTAAAAACCCTCAATAAATTAGGTATTGATGGGACGTATCTCAAAATAATAAGAGCTATTTATGACAAACCCACAGCCAATATCATACTGAATGGGCAAAAACTGGAAGCATTCCTTTTGAAAACTGGCACAAGACAGGGATGCCCTCTCTCACCACTCCTATTCAACATAGTGTTGGAAGTTCTGGCCAGGGCAATCAGACAGGAGAAAGAAATAAAGGGTATTCAATTAGGAAAAGAGGAAGTCAAATTGTCCCTCTTTGCAGATGACATGATTGTATAGCTAGAAAACCCTACCATCTCAGCCAAAAATCTCCTTAAGCTGATAAGCAACTTCAGCAAAGTCTCAGGATATAAAATCAGTGTGCAAAAATCACAAGCATTTTTATACACCAATAACAGACAAACAGAGAGCCAAATCATGAGTGAACTCCCATTCACAATTGCTTCAAAGAGAATAAAATATGTAGGAATCCAACTTACAAGGGATGTGAAGGACCTCTTCAAGGAGAACTACAAACCACTGCTCAATGAAATAAAAGGGAACACAAACAAATGGAAGAACATTCCATGCTCATGGGTAGGAAGAATCAGTATTGTGAAAATGGCCATACTGCCCAAGGTAATTTATAGATTCAATGCCATCCCAATCAAGCTACCAATGACTTTCTTCACAGAACTGGAAAAAACTACTTTAAAGTTCATATGGAACCAAAAAAGAGCCTGCATTGCCAAGTCAATCCTAACCCAAAAGAACAAAGCTGGAGGCATCAAGCTACCTGACTTCAAACTATACTACAAGGCTACAGTAACCAAAACAGCATGGTACTGGTACCAAAACAGAGATATAGACCAATGGAACAGAACAGAGCTCTCAGAAATAATGCCACATATCTACAACTATCTGATCTTTGACAAACCTGATGAAATTTAATTTTTTAGACAAAGAAAAATATTAGAAAGTATTAAGCAATGACATGGAAGCTAATCACAGAAATCCTAAAATTTCTCCCATCTTTCAGAAGTTTGTGTTTTTTGTTTGTTTGTTTTTCCTGCAAACCTTATGAACTCACAGTCATTAAACAGAATATATCCCTTTGGTGTCCTTTAGTGCACTAATACAGTTCCTTGTTTTGGAAGAAGTGCTATAGTTAAATAAAGGAATGATTTTAATACTCATCAGCTTAAACTCTACTGCATTTAACTGAAACCCTTCATAAGTTTAAAGTCACCTTACATAGTAAGGTTAAAAAATGACAGAAATTACTAAATCCCTAAATCCTGAGGATTTTGCTACCATTATTGATTATATGCACTTAAAATATTAGATCCCTAGGGTTTGTGAGTACTTTTCCTTCACCAGCTTACTCCTAGATTTCCATATTTAGCTGAAAGTAGTTAAGAAATAAGTTATCTGGTATAATAATTATATAGTAAGAAAAGAGAGAAAAGACAAAGATGTATATCAAATCATTGCCATTAATAAGATCAGAATAACCTTACTAGTTATTCCATATTCCAATAACCATATTTCAAAATCTTCAATTATACTATATGGCATAAAATTTTTGCTACATAAACTTGATTGATGAATTATATGTCATTTTATCATTAAAAAAGACTGAAGTCTTAAATTCATTAGCCTTTTCAAACCAAGATTACTCATTTCAACCTTCTTTTAACATTTCTGTCACTAATTGTTAAATGTTAATATGTTGTTATATATGTTTAGACATAAGATTTGTATTTCATTATAATATTTAGTTGAATAATTTATATCATATCTATGATATGAGTTGAGAAATGTTATACATGGTAAGGATTACATTTTCATTTATTACATACACCTATTCAAATCAGTACAAATCATGTATTATAGAAGAACATCTTACAGTTCTACACTTTCAAGCATTCCCACGATTAACTGCCTGCAAGTTACCAAAATTGGGAGAATTTTTAATGATACTATAAACAAAATATAAATGAAAAGTAATTTTATGTTTGAGTGCCAATCTGTGAAAAATTCTAGCAAACTATTCACAAGCATATATTACAATGTTTAAACTGATTGGAATTTCCTATAAGTTTTATAGGTAACTCACTCTTTAGTCTTTTCTGCATTATTAAAAAGTAGTTTTCTATGAACAACCGAGGAATTTAAAACAGAAAGATTATATCATAAAGATTAACAACAGGTTACAAATGAGATTTTAAAAAAATAGAGCCTTAAAAACATATCCTTCTATTTTATAACAGTTTTACAGCTGAAATAGCCTTACAACTATTATTTACAGTTTTACAGCTTTACAGAGCTATAAAAATGAATAATTTATATTTTAAGAAATATCAGATGCTCAGAAACATAAAATGATGTTTTATACCTTTTGCGATTTGACAAATAAGCTTATAATTTAATTTGAGAAACAACAACTCAAACTATATTGTCTCTAGCTACTAATTGGAACATTGGATATACTTGTTCATGAAATTAATTACTATGCAATAAGATAAGCTTCTCTCAAACTTTGTTTTTGACATCTAAAATTAGGTTTAAGTATATTAATATGGTAAATAATGTCAATACTTTCTTATTCAATAATTGGCTTTGAGTAGTATCTGATGTAGTATGGTTTTAGCACTTGTGAAATGATGGAATTTTAAGTTAGATGCTAGAATACCATTTCTATATTAGGATTAAAAAAGAAAAATAAAAAAGAGAGAAATTTATTTATTTATTAGCTTTTATTTTTGATTTAGGGGTACATGTGCAGGTTTGTTACATAGGTAAACTTGTGTCACAGGGGTTTGTTGTACAGATTATTTCGTCACCCAAGTACTAAGCCCAATACCCAATAATTATTTTTTTCTGATCCTCTCCCTCCTCCCTACCTCTACCCTCAAATAGGTCCCAGTGTTTGTTGCTCCCCTCTTTGTGTCCTTGTGTTCTCATCATTTAGCTCCCACTTATAAGTGAGAACATGAGGTATTTGGTTTTCTGTTCCTGTATTAGTTTCTTAACAATAATGGCCTCCAGCTCCATCCTGTTCCTGCAAAGAACATGGTCTCATTCTTTTTATGGCTGCATAGTATTCCATGGTGTATATGCCACCTTTTCTTTATCCAATCTGCCAATGATGGGCATTTAGGGTGATTCCATGTCTTTGCCATTGCGAATACTGCTGTGATGGACATATGTGTGCGTGTGTCTTTATGGTAGAAAGATTCGTATTTCCTGGGGTTTATACCTGGGGTTTATTTTCTGGGGTTTCCTGCGGTTTCCTGGGGTTTATACTTGGAGTTTATGGTATTTCTGTTTTTAGCTCTTTCATGAATCATCAAACTGCTTTCCATAATGGTTAAACTAAGTTAGACTGCCACTAACAGTGTATAAGTGTTCCTTTTTCTCTACAACCTTGCCAGCATCTGTTATTTTTTGACCAATGATAGCTATTCTGACTAATGTGAGATAATATCGCATTGTGGTTTTGATTGGCATTTCTCTAATGATCAGTGATGTTGACTTTTTTTAAAATAACCTTTCTGGCTGCATGCATGTTTCCTTTTGGAAAATATCTGTTCATGGTCTCTGCCCACTTTTTAATGGGGTTGTTTGTCTTTTTCTTGCAAATTTGTCTAAGTTCCTTATAGATGTTGGCTATTAGACCTTTGTCAGACGCATAGTTTGCAAATATTTTTCTCCCATCCTGTAGGTGGTCTGTTTATTCTGTTGATAGTTTCTTTTGCTGTGCAGACACTCTTAAGTTTAATTTGATCCCATTTGTCAAGTTTTTGCTTTTGTTGATTGCTTTTGGTGTCTTTCTCATGAAATGTTTGCTCATTCCTGTCTCCAGAAAGGTACTGTCTAGGTTGTCTTCCAGAGTTTTTATAGTTTTGAGTTTTACATTTAAGTCTTTAATCCATCTTGAATTGATTTTTATATATAGTATAAGGAAGGGGTTCAATTTCATTCTTCTGCATATGAGTGGCCAGTCATCCCAACATCATTTATAGAATTGGGAGTCCTTTCCCTATTGGGTTTTTTTTTTTTTTTGTCAGCTTTGTTGAAGATCATATGGTTGTCGGTGTACAGCCTTATTTCTGGGCTCTCTATTCTGTTCCATTGGTCTATGTGTCTGTTTTTGTACCAGTACCATGCTGTTTTGGTGACTCCAGCCCTGTAGTACAGTTTGAAATCATGTAGCATGATGCCCCCAACTTTGTCCTTTTGCTTAGGATTTCTTTTGCTATTCAGGCTCTTTTTTGTTCCGTATGAATTTCAAAATAATTTTCTTTAGTTTTGTGAAGAATATCATTGGTAGTTTGATAGAAATAGCATCAAATCTGTAAATTGTTTTGTGCAGTAAAAAAGAAAGAAATTTTGCCAAAATTGTTTTCCTTGGTTGTGGCTAGGACAAACAAAATTAATTTATGTTTGTCCTTTGTGATAAAAAGTCAAAATGTTTTTTACCATTTAGAAGAAAGAAAAATTAGAACCCAAATATTACCAACTAAGCAATTATTCTGGAAATATAAAAAGAATTCACTATTGAAACATACATAGAAAATTCTGTTTCCAACTATGTGGTGAGTTAGTTTCTCAGATAGACTCTTTCAATGATAACAACTCAAATGCCAGATAAATTAAAATTTAAAATCCTAAATGTGGAGTTGAACTTGCAGAAGTAAAAAATACCCAAGCGAAAATCCATTTGAAGGCTGAAACTTTGAAAGCTGATAAATGCAGGTGGCTTTTAAATAAAGAAAAAATTGAACTTTCCTTTTTATGGCCTTCAGGGCTTGGAGACTGGAAACAAAGCTTCTATTTCAGCAAGTTGAGAAATCTGAAAGGAGATAAAACTAACAAACCCTTCTTCTCTCAATTTCAAAATATATTGATTATCTTGAATCTAGGCACTGAAACAGAAGAAAGACTTAAAAACGAGTCCCTAAACCCTCTTTTTGACCAAACTTTAGACATGCTCCTGTGAATCCTCTTTTGAACCAGGCCTCATCCTAGGACCCTGTCTTTGATTCTTGTTCTTTGAATCCAGTTTTAGCAAGAATTCTTCATTCCTTTTTTCCCTGTTCCATGAGTCCAGTTTTTAGTCCTGCCAAGTCAATTTAGAGAGAATCCTTCACTCTTGATACCTGGTCACCCTGACCTGTTATCAGTAATAATCCTGCTAAGACTGTTTAGCCAGAATTCCCTACCTTTGCTGTCTCCTCTTAGCAATTCTCCATTCATGACCCCCTCACTCTGCTCATTGGCTATAGATACCTTGTTGCTTTTGCTGTATTCAGAGTTGAACCCAATTTCAACCACCTATTACAATATTCAGGACATTGATTACAATAGCTCTGATAAAGTCTTCCTTATAATTTTAACAAGTGTCAGAATAAGTTTTTTCTTTAACACCCTAAAGTATTATAAGTACAAGTCTAATCTTATATCAATTTGAAGTTAGAATTCATATTACTTATGTGATATGAACAAATTCAAGAATTTAACTTTAAGTGACCTTAAATTGTTAATGCACTCAGACAACTTCCAGAAATGAAAAGAAATCCTCTCAGGAAGAATCTACCTTAATCCCAGTCATGGAAAACCATGGAGATGGAAGTTACAGAAAACCTCAAAAACCAAAGCTCTCAGGGAGGAGCACCTTTGATTCCATCAGGTGTAGCTGCATTTTCAAAAGGATGGGGCAAATGCCATTGCTTTTTATATCTTTCAGTCCTTGCTCCAGTAGAGCGAGAATGTGTGCTCCATCATAGAAATGCATTACAGAGTTTGACAAGAGTAATTTCATGAGACAGTCCCCCAAAAAATGAAGCCACAGGAAGCCAAAGTACTGGGAAGACTGTGGAGAGAAAGGAGCTCAGAAAAGAGACCCAAGAAAGTCCTTTAGGAATGATAGAACTTTCATGTAACCTGCATATGCATAGATCTGACCCCAAACAGCACATCAAAGATTTATGAGCACTGAACTAACAGATAATCTAGGTCCCAGACTGAACACTGTGGAGTGCATACCCAGGAGAGAGCAAACAGCACAACAAAGGTTTTGAATACTGAACTAACACTGGAACCACAGACTATAGAGGGTGGGTTAGAACTTGTGGGAGGCTGAGGAGGGTGGATCACTTGAGGTCAGGAGTTCAAGATTAGCCTCACAAACATGGTGAAACCCCATCTCTGCTAAAAATACAAAATGAGCCTGGCATGGTGGTGTACACCTGTAATCCCAGCTACTTGGGAGGCTGAGGCAGGAGAATCACTTGAACCCAGGAGGCAGAGGTTGCAGTGAACCGAGATCATGCCACTGCACTCTAGCCTGGGCAACAAGAGTGAAACTCCATCTCAAAAAAACAAACAAACAAACAAACAAAAACTTGTGGCCCAAACCTACTGAAACAAAATATTAACAATCTGCATAGAATTTTAACAAGACTCCAAAGTCTCTTGAAGTAATTCACAAAATGTCGAAAATGACTCAGCATAGAAAGAAGCACAAACATTTCGATTCACATGAGAAAAGACAATCAACAGACAGCAAAGCTGAGATGACATAGATGTTGGAATTAGCTGACAAAGACTTTAAAGTAGCTATCATACAAATGTTTCCAGAAGCAATTGTGAACACTCTTGCAACAAAGGTTAAACAAAAAGTTTTAGTAAAGAAATTGAAGATATAAAGAACCAAACTGAAATTTTAGGATGGGAAAATACAATAAACACCTTCTTCTATCCTCCAATCAAAATCTCACTGAGTTCAACAGCAGGATGGAGATAACGGAGCAAAGAGTCAGTGAACTTGAAGATGGATCAGGAGAAAAAAATCATTTAACCCAAACAAGACAAAGAAAACAACTTACAAAAGAACAAAATCTCAAGGACCAATAGGATGATACCTGAAGATCTAACCATGCCACTGGAGTTTCAGAAAGATAGGGTAATGATGAAAAAAATAAAGAAATAATGACAGAAATCTTCCAAACTTTATTTTTTAGAAAACGTATACAAGAAGTGAAGCAAATCCCAAATAGGATAAACTCAAAGAAATCTATGCACAGACATATCATAATGAAACTGCTGAAAACTGAAGATGAAGAAAAAGTGCTTAAAGCAGCCAAAGAAAAGTGACACATTAACTATAGGGGAAGAATGATTTAGAAAACTTCAATACTTCTCATCAGAAATCATGGCAGACAAGAAGAAATGCTGAAAGAAAAAACTGTCAATTCCTAATTAAGAAAATGTTTTATTATGTTTAATCCAGAATTTTATATCTAAATGAAATATCCTTCAGTAGTGAAGGTCTCACTACTGAAGGATATTTCATTTAGATAGGATATTTCATTTAGATATAAAATTAAAAATGACCTCAGATGAAAGAAAACTGAAAGAACTTGTATCTATCAGTCATGCTTTAAAAGAATTTCTAAAGGAAGGTTTTTAGATAGAAGGGAAATTGTTTCTGAAACAAAACACTTGAAACTCCAGGAATTAAGGGAGAAGAAAAGAAAGAGCAACATTTCAATGAAAAGTTGTCGTAGTTCATTTGGGCTTCTCTAAAGAAATACTATAAACCGGGGTAAGTTATAAACAACAGAAATTTATCTCTCAGAGTTCTCAAGGCTGGGAAGTCCAAGATCAAGGGAAAGCAGATTTAGTGTCTGCTAAGAGCTTGTTTCCTGGCTCATAGATGGCACCTTCTTAGTGTATCCTCACATGATGGAAGTGAGAAACAACCTCCCTTAAGCCTTTTTTTAAATAAGAGTACACTAATCTCATTCATAAGGGCTCTACCCTTGTGATCTAATCAAGTCCCAAAGAGCCTACCTCTTAAAACCATCACCTTGGGGGTTAGGATTTTAATATATGAACTTTGAGGGGAAACAAATATTCAGACCAAAGCAAATGTAATAAGTTAGTCTTCTTATCTTAAATGCTTTTATCCAAAAGAAGACTTAAAACAGGAAACAGAGTAATATAAAATAAGGGGAATAAGTAGAAAACCAGAAAATAAAATGACAGTCCTAAATCTAAACCCATCAATAATTAATTTAAACATAAAAGGACTGGACACACCAATTAAAAGACAGAGATGGTTGGAGTGATTTTAAAAATTACTTATATGCTGCAAAGAGAGCCACTTAAAATATAGTTACACAGATAGGTTAAAAGTAAAATGATGAAAAATAATATACCACATATATTAGTCCCTTTTCACACTGTTAATAAAGACAAGCCCAAGACTAGGCAATTTACAAAAGAAAGAGGTCTAATAGACTTACAGTCGCACATGGGTGGGGAGGCCTCACTATCATGGCAGAAGGCAAGGAGGAGCAAGTCACATCTTATGTGGATGGCAGCAGGCAAAGAGAGAGCTTGTATGAAGAAACTTACCCTTATAAAACCATCAGATCTTGTGAGACTTATTCACCAACACTAGAACAGCAAGAGAAAGACCTGCCCCCATGATTCAATTACTTCCTACTGGGTCCCTCCTACAACATGTGGGAATTCAAGATGAGATTTGGGTGAGGACACAGCCAAACCATATCACCACACAAACACTAATCAAACAAAAACTGGAGTGAATATGTTAATATCACAAAGCAGACTCAGAGCAAAGATTACCAGGAATAAAGACGGACATTACATAATAAAAAGGCTTAATTTACCAAGAAGACATAAGAATTATCAATTTATATGAGCTAAGCAACAGATCTTCAAAACACACAAAGCAAAAACCTACAGCATTGAAAGAAAAAATAGACATATCAGCAAATATAGTTGGACAGTCAACATTTCTTTCTCAGTAATAGAAAGAACTAGTTAACAGAGTCAGCAAAGATATAGAAGAACAAAACAATGCCATCAACCAATTTTATCTACTTGATTTTTATAGAATTCTATCCAAAGATAGCAAAATACACATTATTTTGGGGACACATGGAATATTCATCGAGATAGATGATATTCTGACTCATAGTCACACATTAACAAACATAATTGAAATCATACAAAGTATGTTCTCTGACCATAGTGGAATTATACTAGAAATAAATAACAAAAGAAAAAAACAAAACCTTCAAATATTTGAAAATTAAAGCTCATGATTCAAAATAATATGAGTCAAAGAAAATGTTTCAAGAGAAATTAGAACATATTTTGAATGAAAATGCAACATAACAAATTAAGTCAAATTTAGTTAAAGCAATGCACAAAGGGAAGATGTGTAACAGTAAATACATACATTATAAAAGGAGGAAAGTCTCTGTAATCTCAATTTCCGGTATAAGAAACTATAAAAACAATAGTAAAATAAGAAGCAGAAGGAAATACAGTTATGTGTCACAACGGTATTTTGGTCAATGACGGACTGCGTGTATGACAGTAGTCCCAAAGATCATAATGGAACAGGAAAATTCCTATCACCTAGTTGACATTGTAGGTCCCAGTGCATTGCATGAACTTTGTTATATCTGTGTATCTAAACATAGATACACAAGTGCCATTCTGTTACAGTTGCCTGTAGTATTCAGTAGAGCAACATACTATATAGGTTTGTAGCCTAGCAGCAATAGGCATACCATATAGCCTAGCGCTATATCAGATGTGCAGGAGGTCATACCATCTAGGTTTGTGTAAATACACTCTGATGTTTGTACAAAAAAATTGCCTAACAATGCATTTCTCAGAGCATATCCCTGTCGTTAAGCAATGCATCTTGTAATACAGATAAGAACAGAAATTGTTAAAATTGAAAACAGAAAACAATAAACAAATTTTTCTTTTTCTTTTCTTTTTTTTTTTTTTTGAGACGGAGTCTCTCTCTGTCCCCCAGGCTGGAGAGCAGTGGCCCGGTCTCAACTCACTGCAAGCTCCGCCTCCGGGGTTCACGCCATTCTCCTGCCTCAGCCTCCTGAGTAGCTGGGACTACAGGCGGCACCACCACGCCTGGCTAATTTTTTGTATTTTTAGTAGAGACGGGGTTTCACCGTGTTAGCCAGGGTGGTCTCGATCTCCTGACCTGGTGATCCGCCCGCCTCCGCCTCCCAAAGTGCTGGGATTAGAGGCATGAGCCACCGCGCCGGGCCAATAAACAAATTTTTTAAATTGCGCTTTAAAAAAAAAAAAAAAAAAACCAAGACCAATAAACTTAATAAATATCTACAATGATTAACAAAGAAAAAAAAGAGGATGTAAATTACCAATACTAGGAAAGAGAGAGGGGATTTCGTTACAAAATCCAAAGATATCAGAAGAATAATAACAGAGAATTTCAAGATAAATAGGCAACTCAACTAGTCCTCTGTCTATTAAAGAAGCTGATTTTATACTTAAAAGCTTTCCAAAAAAGAAGTCTCCAGAACAAAAAAGCAAGACAAAGACTAACATGTTTAACAATTCAAAAGAAACACAAAATTCTCAATACAGTGGTCTCCCCCTTATCCTCAGGGGATATGTTCCAAGATCCCTAGTGGATGACTGAAACTGAGGATGCTACTAAACCGTGTGTGTGTGTGTGTGTGTGTGTGTGTGTGTGTGTGTACACTATGTTTTCTTCCCATAAATACATACCTACGATAAAGTTTAATTTACAAAGTAGGCAGGGTAATATATTCACAACAATAACTAATAATAAAATAGAATAAATGTTATACTGTAATACAAGTTATGTGAATGTGGTCTCTTTCTCTCTCTCAAAATATCTCATTGTACTCTACTCACTTACATTCAAACTATGGAATATGAGAAGATGCCTAACTTCACTAGCAATAAAAAAGCAAGTTAAAACCACAACAGTTACCACGTCTTACCCAATTTTTAGGTGAAAAACTAAGTCTGACACTATCATGTTGGCATATATGTGGAGCAACAGGAACTTCTGAATATTGGTAGTATGATGTATAAATTGGCCCAAACATTTAAAAAAATAGATCAACATTTCATAGGAAGTTTGAATATCCTCATAATGTATGATCTAAGGATTTCACTCCTGGAATAAATGTATAAAAATTAATAACATATTACAGGAAATAACCAAAATGTCCGACAATGGTAGAATGGAAAATACATTGTAGACTGGTTTTAAGGTGGAACACTGTTCAGCAGGGAAACTGAATGAGAGACAGTTACACGTGAGCTTTGCCCAGTGAATCTACCCAAACCTCATATTGAATGAAATAAGTAAGACATAGACATTATAGTGTAGGAGTTCATATTCATAACGTTCAAAAATAGGACAAATATATCCATAAGTGGTAAAATCATTTAAAGCCAAAAGAACGTGGGATGATTATTATAAAAGTCAAAATGATGAAAACCTCTGGGTGTAAGGTGGGAAGGTGATATAATTGGGAAGATGTATAGAGGATTTGGAAAAAACCGGCCAGTCTCTATTTCTTAACCTCAGCAGTGGACACATAGGTGCATCATTTACTAAAATTATTTAAGTCAATATATGCATTTATATATTGTTTTGTATGAATGATATTTTCTAATAAAACAAATGGAAAATTGCAAAGTGATATAAACTACTTTTTATGAAATACCGAAATTGAATTACTGTGCTTGTCCAAAAAGCTGTATCCTGATATGGGATATTTGGTTATAATTTTTCTCACTCTAACACATTCCAGTTTTGAACTCTTGACTCTTTGAAATGCCAAATATAATTATAATGTGGTATTTTGTTTAAGCATGTGCAATTAAAAGGGCACCATTGAATTGTGGTAGTGTGTAATGTTTTCCAGCTGCTAAAGGTAGAGGACATAATTTTGTGATGTGTATTTGCTCCTACCAAAGACCCTCTATTTCATAGATTTATATAATATTAGAAAGCTCTCCTTCATTCCACTACTCTCTATCTGGGTTTATAGGTTAGAAGTGAATTATAGTTTGGTACAGGAGTCAAAAGCCTGCCTTGAGAGTGCTGGCTCTTCATTTTAGGAAAACTACTCAGGCAAAAAATGGCCAGTTTTTGAAGCCAGAATTGTCAGGGCATTATTGCTTATTTTATGCAGTTTTAAATATGCCAAGGACATATTTGGGGCTATGCTGAGAAGAAAGGGATCCCTGTCCAGTTAATTAAAACATGACTTTTAGTAAGTCGCAAGTAGAGAAGGTTCGTAGGAACAAATTATAAAACTACTTATTTATCTTCTACCACATTGTCTTTTACAGAATACTCTTTAACCCACTGAATTTTCACATCTCAGCATTTTCTTCTTCCCCATGATTCCTAAGACTTTTTTCTATCTTTGAAAACTAGAATGTAGCTCTTAGTTTTCCTTGCTGGATAAATAGTTAATTCATACAAGATTCTGTGTGGATTACAGAATCAGACCCAGTTTTTAGAAGAGTTGCTTCCTTGCTATCATACATCTTGTAATATATATTTTTCCTTGCTAGTTTATGTCTACATATAAATAGGCACATTTATCTGGAGATTTAAATTAATTACTATTTTTCATAAAATGGTATAAAATGAATTTTTACTTTGACACTGGCTAGGGCTACTGAATTCTAGCCCTTTTCTATGTAAGTCATGAATATATTTGAAGACTACTGTATTTTTGCAGTGAAAATATAAGTAGCCGTGTTTTCACCATGTAATACAATAGTTACAGTGTTCCCTGAAAAGTCATGCTCTGTGAACTTAATTCAACTTGGCAGAAAACACCATTCCTTCTGTAGAAGATACTACTACTGTGTACAGAAATTTATACAAGGAAGTATGTTTGCAGACCTCTTGGAGCTAAAGTTTAAAACTTGCAACCTCAACTGGATCAAGTTTTCTGTGAATATTCTGTGGGAACGAAAAACATTTAGAGCAGAACTTTAACAATTCCTAAACAGACATCCATATACATGTGAACGTATGTGTGTATATTTATTGATTTATTTTTATTTCATCCAAATAATTCACCTTGAACAATCAATTGAGATGAAATCAATCCACCAAATTTGAGAGATAACTAGCTTTCATCTTATACAGGCAACATATGGAGATAGGTCCCCAAATACCTGAATATTAAAATTTCCAAATCTTATTATTTTAGTAGTACTCAGCCATAATAAATCAAAGCAAATGATTTTGTTATTACACTTTTGTTTGTTTTGAGTAAATGATATTGAAATATTGTATATGCACATATACATATGCACAGACCATTAATGTATAGCTTAACAGATGTTACTAACAAAACAAAAAAACCCCAGGACCCATATCCAGAGACAGAATAATACTGTATCTTAGAAGTCTCCCTCATATCCTCTTCCAGTCACACTCTGTCTCCACAAAAAAAGCTGCTGTCTGACTTTTATTACCACACATTAATTTTTCCTGCCTTTGAACTTTATGTAAATGAAATCATAACATGTACTTGTTTGTGTCTTTCTTTCCTGCTCAAGAATGTGAGATTCATTTATGCTGTTTTATATATTTGTATTTTGCTCATTCACATTACTGTTTTGTATAAAATAATTATTTTGAGGTATAATCTATTATGACTATATAAACTATGCTAAAAACATAGTATTTAAAATACTAATTAGGCTGGGCATGGTGGCTCGCTCCTGTAATCCCAGCACATTGGGAAATGGAGGCTGTTGATCACTCGAGGTCAGGGGTTTGAGACTAGCCTGGCCAACGTGGTGAAACCCCGTCTCTACTAAAAATAAAAAAGTTAGCCAGGCATGGTGGCACACACCTGTAATCCCAGCCACTCGGGAGGCTGAGGCAGAAGAATCGCTTGAAACCCAGGAGGCAGAGGTTGCAGTGAGCTGGGATCGCGCACTGCACTCCAGCCTGGATGACAGAGTGAGACTCTGTCTCAAAAAATATAAAATAAAATAAAATAAAATAAAATACCAATTTGAGGGAGACTGGTTCAAACCCAGTGGTAACAGGACATAAAAGGGATCAAAGGAGCTACAGGAAAGCTAATAGCTTTTTTTTCTAACTCCTCCATCCTATGTAGAAAAGATTTGTTTATTCCTTATTTTATATAAGTACTACATGCTAACCAATTGTGCAACTGGAGCTCCTTATTTCTTATTTCAATTAGCAAAACCCTATTATCAGGCTATCGGCATTTACCTTATTCTAATTTAGCAGACCTTGGCGATTGGCTAACATAAAAGCCATTAACAACACCTTTGCCCCTTTCCACTTTCTTCTATAAAAGCTGAAAGGGCCAAATATATTATTTCCAATCATGTTACTACTAAAAGTAACCATGTGATACAGTTTTGACCAGTTAAATTTAAGAGGGAGTTTCTGGGGATTTCTGGAAAAACCTTCCTTTTTTTTTATCAAAGACAGTAGCATAAGAGGAGAGAAGCTTAATGACATTCTTTACCTCATCTTCCTGCCTTGCTGCTGGATATGATTCCTGGAGCTTCAGCAGCCCTTTTGGGACCATGGAGTAATGAGCATGGAAGTGAAAAGGTAACACATCAAAGTGATCAAGTCCAAAGGTTATGGTAATCAAAGACTTTGATTATACTATTGTGATACTGAACACATTTTTAGACTTATTGTTAAGTAAAATAGAAATTTCCTTATAATTTAACCCCATTGTTACAGCTTTCTTTAATTGCAGCCAAAAGTATATCTGACATACCATTTATCTAGATATTTAAGATAGAGGCGTGCACCTTAAAAACTGCATGAAATTATGCTGTATTTTATATTAGCTTCTTGAAAATCAACATCTTGATTAGAAGAGTAAAACTGGGTGCCTATCACACAGATGAATTCTGATGACTTATTAAACACCTGAAATGCTTTCAGTTGCTTGACTTCTTCAAAACAACACTCTTTATTTCTTGCTATTGTAGCCTTAACATGAGAAAACAATCAAATACTTTATATTTAAGCCCCTCCTGGTCTACTTGGGAATTCTGGTAGTAGGTGCTAGCTAAGCACCTACCAGAAATCCCTTGAAGTCAATAGACTTCAAACATGATTATTATCTCAGCAGTAACAGAAAATACCCTTTTACATCTTCCTTCAAAGAGGTAGACTACTGTCATTATAGTTCTGAAATGTTTATTGTCTCCTTAAATTAACAACTTTCCATAGACTTTTGGTCTGTAGTTTTGGAGTTAGGATTCTGGGAGAGAATGGTGGAGATAGTAATATAAGAGTAGTCCTTTGGCTCTTTGTTTTGAAAACTGATTACTTCTTAATTTGCAGGTAATTATCCTTTTTTGTACCAAACATTCCTTTATCTCTCACTTGCTGATTTTCTGTGGCTGCATCTAGGTCAGCATAAATGACTTTAGGCTAAGTTTCTTTTGATTTAAAACAAATCTAATATCTTAAATTTAGATAGCTGTTATCCAGTGGGTATTGCATGAGCATTGGCAACCTGTCATATAACACAACATCTTATTAACAACTTGTATTTCCTAACTTTTGTGTGTGGAGACCATATGCTACGTTGAATTGGTTTAAACAATGTAGTCAGAAAGGCTGCCCTGAAATTTTATTTTTGGTAATACATTAGTAGAGAAGTTGAGGGATTATGAGAAAGTTTATGTTAAAATTCTTGTTATGCCTCTTTGGAGAAGCACTATTTTTATATAATTAAGAGGCCAATTATTGAATATTTCTATTCTTTTTGTATTCTATAGCAAGAAAATTAGGGAGTTTGGGGTTTAAAGAACAAATGTATGGCATTTGTGAAGTTGAAAACAACCTCTGGATACTCAAATCTCCCGCTTTTGATCAGTCTCAGCTCTTTAATGGACCTTATTCACTTAAGCTATAAATCACATTGTGGCATGAAAATAATGACAAGCATTTCAGAAAATCCAGAAATTTGTAATTATGAGTATTTATTCTTTTTAAAGCACTAATTGTAAGCAGAGGGAAAGCACCAAGGAGCCCCAATCTAATATTTTTAATGTACATTTTTCATATTATATTAAAATTTTAGTGTTTTAATAAATGTAGGAAGATGAATGGGAAAAATGAAATTTCTTATGGAAATAAATGTACACAAATATGTACATTTTCTAAATGATGATTAACAATATAGTTAAAGCCCATGGACATGCAGTGTTATTTATCAGACTACATCCAAGCAGGGTGGAAGCAAAAAACACTTATGCAGCACGTAAGCCAGCCTCTGACCAGCTTTGGCACTTCAACAGGAGTCATATTTTTGTAGGCATGAATTTGTTTTGAACAATGAATCAAATGTCTTCTGCACAGATAGGGTTTTATTTAACACCAGAGCCATGTCTTTTTCTACTTACATTTCCTGGAAAATAGTACAAATTTTGTAACCAGTCTATGAATAATTAAATACCTTCTCATGAATGACAGACTTCAGAAGGTTCAGAATTTCAACCTGGGTAAACAAGTATATATTTGTATGTCTGTCTAGGTTTATGTGTACCTAAACTCCATTCCATAAACCATCTCACAAAAATGTTTCTGAAGCCCTCTCCTGCCTCCCACTTCCCACATTTCATGAAAAGATATGTGTGTGGAGGATGGTGGCTCTTCATAGGATTCTATTTAAGTGTTTCTGTCTTGAGACCAGTCACAAGGCTACTTTAGAAAGTAGAGCATTTTCTCAAGATGTTCCCCACATCAGTAACATTCTGTTTGAAGAAGAAAGTGCTTTTAGTTTATCAGAGAGATTACAGATACTTTTTACCAGTAAAAAGAGCCAAAAAATACTTTGATGATTGTGAACCAGGATAAGAAAAAAAGACTTCTATGTTCTATTAAAGGAGGAAGTAGAAGTGGAAACCAGTTATTGTGTGTATGGCGTGTGATGTGTCAGGTCAGGTAGCGGTCAGTCATAAGGTGCCTCACTTCTGGATGTCTGTTCCTCTTGTTTCATTCAGTATCTAATTTTTTTTTATTTCTTCAGTTATATCCAATGCAGCTAAATGAAAATGTTCAAACCATCTCTCACCCCCCTCACCCTGTATACAACTAAGGTGGACAAAGAACAGATCACCCAGGGTTTCTTTTCTAGGCACAGAAGATACAGTGGGTCTTCAAATGGCCACTGAGGTGACTCTAGCATCTTTCAGTTAAAGACTCTCCATTTTTTCGGTTTCTCAGAGACTGGATGAGATAGAAACTACAGAGATAATATGAACATTTAAATTCCGTGTATTGTTTAAAGATTATACAAAAGTAGTCATAGTTTTTTTACTTAATATATAGAAATTTAGATATATATATATAACACTTACTCTCCCTTTTTAAAATATTTTATTTTTAATTATTATGAATACATAATAGTTGTACATATTTACTCTCCCTTTGAATTTTGATTTGTCAAGGAGATTTTGGGCTTTATTTTTCTCTTATGTGATTCACCTACAACTTGTTATCAGTCAATAGGTGGCTTACCATGCCTGGATAGGGCATCCTTGCCTGAATTGAATCTAAACTGTGCAAATAAAAATTATAAATCAAAGATATGAGGGTATATTCTATTCAAACATATAATTGTAGAAAAAGCAAATACATTTTTTCCTGTAAAAGTGCAGTGTAGTTGCCTTTTATGGGTATTTGACTTGCATAAATTTTTGTTACTACAAAATAACTTAAAAGTCTATTTATAAATGTTAAAATAATGTTAATTTGAAAATGATAGTGAATTATAATTGTGTTTGTACTGTTGCCCACAGTGGCACCACTATCAGTGTCAGACAGAAATACTGGCTCTGCTCTAACGAAGTAAGTCTTGGATTTTGCAAGTATTTATTATGCAAGAGTTTCAGAGATGTATATATTGCATAAAGTGTGGTGAATGTGACCAACTTGTAATTACACGATCAGAGGTAAAAACCCTCTGCTAAGCCACTAAGAGATACAATTATTGTCACTAATAATTTTTTTAAACTTGCTAAAAGAGTTAAGCAAAATATTGACATACTTGTCTTATGATACAAAATTATAGTAAGATTAGAAGAAATACTGACATCAGTTAAGCAATTTACACTTAAATGCTAATGCTCCATAACTATTGCTTATTTTGATTTATCTCCATCGTCACTCCCACTGTTAGATTTGAATAAAACACAACTCCCTGGATGCCTTCAGCCATGGAGTAGTCCTCAATCCCTTCATTCTCCTAAATACAAGGTCTTGTCTGCTATACTTCCAAAATACACCTCCACTTCTCCCGCTTCACTCCATGTCTGCCTCCACTGTTCTTGTCTAGTCCTCCATCACATTGCACTAGAGCCAAAGCCTCCTGAATAATCTCCTTCCATCTGCCTCTGCCCCTCTAACATCGCCTCTCCATTCAAAAGCCAACAATGTTAATTAATGGTTGGGTTCATTTATCCAAGCATTCAAGGCCTTGAACCTATTTTGTGCCCAGCACTTTTCGAGGCACTAGAGGCACATTCGTGAACAAAACAAAGTTCCTCTTCTCTTGCAACAACTTGTAGGTCCTGGAACTTCTCAGGCTTTCTTGGGCCTACAAGCTCTTGCTTGGGCCATTCCTTCTGCCCAGAATGCCTTTTCCTTTATTTCTTTACATGGCTTACTTGCACTAGTTCTTCAAGATTTAGCAAAATGGTCACATCTTTAAGGAAGACTTCTGTGACCCCCATTGTACTCCCTCAAGTCTGGGTTAAGTGCACATCTCTCTGCTTTCAGTTTCTTGTGCATTCCTGTTTCTCAGCACTCCCCCATACTGTATTATCATCGTGAATTACCTTCCTGTCTTCATGCATTAGACTGTGAAATCTTCCTAGGAAGGAACTCTGTGTTTCCACTCTTGTTTATTGTATCATTACCCTGTGACTCAACTTATCAGTTATTGGAATATGGTTGAGAAAAAGGGCCAGAGAATTTCAATTCAGCATCATAGAGTTATATGGCAGAAATAATATATAATGAAGAGTCTCAGCTTCAGAAATCTATTCTGGGCTTTTCCTTTTGTACCTTCTGAAAGGGTTTTAGAATTTCGATGGTTGTGGATGACCCTATTTACGGCAGGGATCACGTAAGAGGGAACAGGTTTGCAGAGACTCAGAGACTGAAAATAAACATAGCTAATATTGAACACAATTTTTTTTTTTTTTAAGATGGAGTCTTACTCTGTCACCCAGGCTGGAGTGCAGTGGCATGATCTCGGCTCACTGCAACCTCCACCTCCCAGGTTCAAGCAATTCTCCTGCCTCAGCCTCTCGAGTAGCTGGGACTACAAGCACTTGCCACCATGCCTGGTTAATTTTTTGTATTTTTTTTAGTAGAGATTTGGTTTCACCATGTTAGCCAGGATGGTCTTGATCTCCTGACCTTGTGATCCGCCTGCCTCAGCCTCCCAAAGTGTTGGAATTACAGGCGTGAGCCACTGTGCCAGGCCCGAACCCATTTTTAATGTTCCAACTGTGTGATTCTCTGCAAATTACATGACAGCAAGACTAATATTTTTCATGACTATTCCAATAATTGATATCTAAATCATGCAATATCTAGTTGATTTTTCTACAGGCAGATGAAAATGTGGTATGATGGCAGTGGTCAGTTATATCCATGAAGTGTGAGCTTTTACTTATTTCATTCACTGGCAATTTTCTGACTCTTCTTGAAGTTTGGGCTCATGTTAGGCCTATTCATCTTCATCCTTCCTGTTTCTCCAGGCATAGGAATGTGGTAGGGTGTGTTAGGCAGTGGTTTACATTCAAACAGAATTGGTCTGATCTCTTAGAGCATATGTTTTTCTGAGATTCTATCTGCAAAAAGAACATTAAATCCACATGTGTTGTTTTTCTCTTGTTGCCATTGACATTCAGCAGTCAACATCTGGTCTGTTTTTAGTTTTTTAAATTTTTTTCTTTCTTTTTGTTTTAACACAGCTTTTTTAGTTTTCTAAACTTACCCCAGATGCAAAGACTGTCTAAATGCTAACCTTTTCTCCAGGGCTTTATTTTGTACTGTTGATGACTCAGCAAACGATTATTATCACTTTCCTCTGTAAAATGAAGGATGACAATCCTCACGTTCTCTTATGCATTTCTAAAGATGAATTGATTGCCTAAAACAAAATGCTTTAAAATTTAATTTTATGCTTTTCTAATTAATTAAAGGGGTACTTTTAAAAATAATTGAAAAAACCTGGCTTAATGAATCAGAACAATAATATATTCTTCATATGGGCTCAGAATGAATTGGCTTGACTTTGCAAAAGTCAAGGGATTTTTTCTGCCAATGCTGAGTTCATTCACCTTCTTAATCTTGGTTTGAAATGCGCAATATTATGTGTAGAGTGGAGACTGGGGATCCCAGAACAGAACAGAGTATCCCTTTGAGTTTTTTTTTTTCTTTTTTTTAAATTTTGCTCTGTCACCCAGGCTGAAGTGCAGTGGCACAATCTTGACTCACTGCAACCTCTGCCTCCCATGTTCAAGTGATTATCCTGCCTCAGCCTCCCTATAGCAGGGATTACACGTACGTGCCACCATGCCTGGCTAATTTTTGTATTTTTAGTAGAGACGGGGTTTCACCATATTGGCCAGGCTGCTCTTGAACTCCTGATCTTAAGTGATCCACCCGCCTTGGCCTCCCAAAGTGCTGAAATTATAGGCGTTAGCCACCGTGACCGGCCCTTTGAGATTTAATATAAAGAATTAAAGATTAATATTAAGACTTGCCTTAGAGTGACTCATGGATTCAATAGTCGTCACCTTCTAAAATAAAATAACCCTAGGTTTTTTTTAGGGGGAAATGATTAGAGGTTCTGACTAACCAAGTTTCAATTCAAAAGGACCAAAATTTACTTTTTAACCTCAAGCCAAATGAACTTCTTGAATCTCAGCCGATTTTATTTTATAACTGGAAAGTACCGGGACCACCCTGAAAAAACAGATGATAATTTGCCTTTAAAGAAAAAAGGTTTATTAAATAAATATTGATTTCCAGGAGAAAAGCTCAAGGCACAGATGTCCACACCCAACAACTAGCTAATCTACTTTAAATGCCAAAGATGAATACAAAAAGAAAAAGAAAAAGAAACTACAACTTTTATCTGCAATTTGACAGGTACATGAAATACTTTGAACAAATTTTAGTTGCCTGGAGCTTAGGTTCCAAATGCTTTACTTCTTTGGTTTTAAATATTTAATGAATTTTTAATTAAAATATTTGAATATAAAGTGCTATTTAAATAATTTTTTTTAGTGTTCTCATTCCCCTTTCCCTATGACTAATGATTGAGGAAATAGTCATTTTCACTCAAATATTATTCGAAGCTAGTTGTCTCCTTTACCTCAAAAATTAGCATTAACACGCTGACTATTCACACCTTTTTTTGTCATTTTTCATTAAGAACATTTAGCCTGAGAAGGCACAAGAGAAAATGTAAGATGATCTGCAGTGTTTGTACTTCAAGTTGATGTGTAATCTTTTCAAATGTTTTAATGTTAATATGTAAATAAATAATTCCCTGCATATATTTACTAATTTACATCAGAATATTTTAGAATTTTATTCTATGAAGCTGATTTGTTTATGCAGTGTTGTGAAACTGGTATTAATATACTAATGAGTAAGACCTAGTATGTACTGACTGATTGCTCCTATTGGTAAATTTTATATTTGGGGAAAATATAGTCAAGTGAAATACATTTTGATAATAAGATTGAGTTTTTCTCAGAAAAAAGAATGTTATCCAAAGATTTACTTACAAAACAACTTATTATCCAGACGTCAGATCCATAAATACTATAGAGATGTGAAAGTTATTCCCCTTACTCCCTAATAATGAAGGACCCCTCAGTAACTATGTGGTTGGTTATCTTTTTAAAGGGTTGAGTGGCAAGAATTGTCACTGAATGTTGACTTCATTTTTCTCACTTTGCTTTCAGTGATAAGATGCCTTTTAAAGCAAACACTATTCAAAATTTGAGACAGAGTAAAATTATTAAGTCTGGTCTTCCAAATCATGTTCTCTCTATGAAAATACAGAGTCACAGGACTCCTGGCCCTGTGTTTTTATGAGTCATAGGATTTCCATGGTGAAAAATAAAAGATGAATAAACCTAAGATCTGAGAAAAATAAAAAGAACCCCTTCAATACAATGTTATGTCATGACCAGGCTCTCTGTTTTTGATATGTGTGTATGTGTTTCTAAAGAAAATTTTTCAAAAAATTATTTTGTCTCATCTTCAGAGCTTCTTGGGTTTGAAAAAAATTAGATTAGAGGAAGTAGCTGGCAAGTTAGGCATTAGAAACCAAAGCCTGCCAGTGCCAGACCAGGCATGGCGGCTCACACCTGTAATCCCAGCACTTTGGGCGAAGGTGAGAGGATCACTTGAGGCCAGGAGTTTGAGACCAGCCTAGGCAACACAGCAAGACCTTGTATCTATAAAATATTAAATGAAAAAATATTTCCAGGTGTGGTGGTGCACGCCTGTAGTGCTAGCTACTCGGGAGGCTGAAGTAGGATAATTGTTTCAGGATTTTGAGGCTGCAGTGAGCTATGGTCATGCCACTGCACTCCAGCCTGGTTGACACAACAAAACCCTAGCCCTTAATTAAAAAAAAACCAAAAAAAGCCTGCCAGATGATGCCTATGATTTCAATGAAAATGACAACAGGAGTAACCTTAATGATGTAGAAACAATACAGTCCTGGCTTACCAAGTGCTCTTGTATCCACTTTGCTTTAACAGAGCAAATTTTTATGAATGAATCCAGATGGCTACTCCAGTTGCCTTCCAGCATATGGACAAAGGTGAGAGTGATTTTTTTCTGATACATTCTGCTTTCTAGTTGGTGACAAATATTTTACCCCTTGAGATGAATTTTAAAATCTTTCCCTTGGCCAGGTGCGGTGGCTCACGCCTGTAATCCTAACACTTCGGGAGGCCGAGGTGGGCAGATTGACTGAGGTCAGGAGCTTGAGACCAGCCTGGGCAACACGGTGAAACTCCATTTCTATTAAAATACAAAAAATTAGCCAGGCGTGGCGGCGTGCACCGATAGTGCCAGCTACTCCGGAGGCTGAAACAGGAGAATTGCGAGACTCCATTTCCAAAAAAAAAAAAAAAAAAAAATTTCCCTTTCTGAATCAGAGCACAAATGATACAATTTTTAAAAAATACCTTGGTTTTCTTTCTTGTCTGTTTGCACAAACCTGCTTTCAGCCTCATGATTGTTTCTTCCATTTGAGATCTGATTGGCAAAGCCACAGACTAAGCCACCTAGTCTCCCCCTTTGATACTGTCATGTTTTAGTTAGATAATATCAAAAAAGAAGGGACCTTAAGATCACTTGGTCCAACCCGTCATTTGTAAGACAATGAAACAGGAGTAGAGAGGTGAAGGGTCCTGTTCAAGGTAACATGGTTAAGTAGTAACAGGTTTGGTTTAGATGTAGCAGAGGGGCTCTTTCTTCAACATTCTTTGGGTTGTGCAGCTTCTTTCTTTTTTTTAACCGTTTATTATATAAATGTTGTTTAAAAGTGGCCATTTTTTCCTTTTCTAACTGAATAATATAAACATGATATGTTAGGCTGATATCACTGGTGGTGTTGGCTGCCTATCACATGCACTCTCTTCCTTTCTTGGGCAAGGAATGGGGTAAGGAATTATTCATTACTTTCAGTGTCCACAACAGTAGGAAATGACGGGCGCTTGCTTTTACAGATTTTGCAGTACCTAGCATAAAGGCATATAACCTGCCAGGAAATCCACTCTGGAGCAAGTGATGCAAAGATACAGGGACAAAGGAAATTTTTGTCCCAGTGCAGGTAGCAGAGACAAGAGTTCCAGAGTCTGAACAGTGCTGGTGACAGCGCTAATGACAGGCAATGTCCGGGGTTGGTAGGGGCAATACCTGGTATTCTGCAGTGTGGCCATAATGTGTCTGGAATTGGTGAGTTCTTGGTCTCACTGACTTCAAGAATGAAGCTGCGGACCCTCGCAGTGAGTGTTACAGCTCTTAAGGTGGCGCGTCTGGAGTTTGTTCCTTCTGATGTTCCGACGTATTCGGAGTTTCTTCCTTCAGGTGGGTTCGTGGTCTGGCTGGCTCAGGAGTGAAGCTGCAGACCTTCACGGTGAGTGTCACAGCTCTTAAGGCGGCGCGTCTGGGGTTGTTCGTTCCTCCCAGTGGGCTCGTGGTCTTGCTGGCTTCAGGAGTGAAGCTGCAGACTTTCACAGTGAGTGTTACAGCTCATAAAGGCAGTGTGGACCCAAAGAGTGAGCAGTAGCAAGATTTATTGCAAAGAGTGAAAGAACAAAGCTTCCACAGTGTGGAAGGGGACCCAGGGGGTTGCCACTGCTGGCTCTGGCAGCCTGCTTTTATTCTCTTATCTGGCCCCACCCACATCCTGCTGATTGGTAGAGCCAAGTGGTCTCTTTTGACAGGGCGCTGACTGGTGCGTTTACAATCCCTGAGCTAGACACAAAGGTTCTCCACCTCCCCACCAGATTAGCTAGATACAGAGTGTCCACACAAAGGTTTTCCAAGGCCCCACTGGAGTAGCTAGATACAGAATGTCCATTGGTGCATTCACAAACCCTGAGCTAGACACAGGGTGCTGATTGGTGTGTTCACAAACCTTGAGCTAGATACAGAGTGCCGATTGGTGTATTTACAATCCCTGAGCTAGTCATAAAGGTTCTCCACCTCCGCACCAGACTCAGGAGTCCAGCTGGCTTCACCCAGTGGATCCCGCACTGGGGCTGCAGGTGGAGCTGCCTGCCAGTCCCGCGCCGTGTGCTCGCACTCCTCAGCCCTTGGGTGGTCGATGGGACTGGGCGCCATGGAGCAGGGGGTGGCACTCGTCTGGGAGCTCGGGCAGCACAGGAGCCCATGGAGGGGGTGGGAGGCTCAGGCATGGCGGGCTGCAGGTCCCGAGCCCTGCCCCGCAGGAAGGCAGCTAAGGCCGGGTGAGAAATCTAGCGCAGCGCCAGGTGGGCTGGCACTGCTGGGTGACCCAGTACATCCTCCGCAGCCGCTGGCCCGGGTGCTAAGCCCCTTATTGCCCGGGGCGGCAGGGCCCGCCCGCTGCTCCGGGGGCGGGGCCCGCCAAGCCCACGCCCACTCGGAACTCCAGCTGGCCCGCAAGCGCACCGCGCAGCCCCGGTTCCCGCTCGCGCCTCTCCGTCCACACCGCCCTGCAAGCTGAGGGAGTGGGTTCCGGCCTTGGCCAGCCCAGAAAGGGGCTCCCACAGTGCAGCGGTGGGCTGAAGGGCACCTCAAGTGCCACGGAAGTGGGAGCCCAGGCAGAGGAGTCGCCGAGAGCGAGCGCGGGCTGTGAGGACTGCCGGCACGCTGTCACCTCTCAATAACGCCCATCCCAATGTTTCCTGAGGAATAATTTTGGTCGTGTTCCTGGTACTCAGCCTTTCGTGGTTCCTGGTCATTTTCAGAGTCTAACATTCCAGCTTTTTCGGAAATTCTGTGAGTATACAATAAACTTTGACAATTCCTTTTGGATTTAACTCATCTGAAGTTAGTTTTGGTTATACTCAGTGAAAAATTTTGGTAGTAGTTACATGGCTCGAATAAAGAAAATATACTTCGCTTTCTGGGTCTGGGAATAACCAGTGAACATCTTTCTGAGCATCAGTTTCTCATGCATAAAATTTAGGAAAGAAAACCTGAGGGAGGTTAGCTGAATCACTTCTCTGCTTTGCAGAGTCAGATTCTATAAGAAAATGTTAGAACATGGAAAAATTTGCCCTTTTCTCCTCAAGCCCCCAAAATATTTGTCTTCTGATAAAATGTAAGGAGAAGGAAGAGGGAATAAAAGCAGAAAAGGAAAAAAAAAAAAAAGGCCAAACAAATCTTTATTTTGTTTTGATAGAAGCCCATGAAATACAGCAAGTTGGTTTCAATTTTCTGAAGCTTTGCACAATCAATTAGTTAATCTTAATCACTGCCTGTGGAATTCAAACATGCACAATTCCAAATTTTTACACATTCTCATTCATTAAAATAAAGGCAGAAGCTAGGCGTAGGTAGAGTGATATTTTTATGAAGCACAAGCCTTGTAATTTTCCAACATCTGTGGGGAGTTAAAAAACAATCGCTACGATCACTTCAGTTGCTCTGAAGCTGGTAATATGTGAGTCATGTTTAGGTGCTTTCTGGGCCCTACAAAATCATCAGATAGATTTCAAATGTGTTTGCAGTAAGGGCCGCACCTCTTTTTTTCTGGGCATGGAAAAACCATGTAAAATAGATCTCAAAGAAGCCAGCATTGTAAGCAACAGGCACATAGTTTATTTTTAGAGACTGGGTTACCATTAGCACATATTTGGACACTTTTTAGTCTGACTCAAATATACAAAAAACACTTTACTAATCATTTATAGAGCAAGTTCGCTGTCTCCACCCTACCCAGAATATAAAATATAAAGATTCTAATAATAAGGGTACACTTAATAAATGTATTGATGGTGTTTCTCTTTCAACACGATTAATTTGCCCTAAGCAGTATCTAGTTAATGAGGTCTTAAACTGTCAGAATAAATAGGTGTGCTCTGCTCTAACTTCAACAGGAGGCCATGGCAGACATGGCTCTTTTCAGCTACCTAAGTTTACTTTCAACCATTTTCCTACCCATGCAGCGTCCCTTTACCGAGAATGGGTCGTGGACTTCCAGCTGTCTGTTTCCTCCCGAAGAGGCCAGCTATCTTGCTGCACTAATGATTCCTCCTTTGTTGGAAGCTGACTCTATACTAATAAAGAACTGCTGGCAAATAACTGTAATTAAGAAATTTAAGCTTGAGAGAATTAGGATGAGGCAGCGTAATTCCTTGTTACCTTTGAGCATTTTTGGCAGGCATCAGGTACTTTTTGTTTCTGGTTAAAACCAAAGGAAACATTGAATAAATTCCAGCCTTCCACATAATAAAAAAAGGTGTATATTTGGACAGGCTTTATTCTTAGTAGTTACTTCATTTAGATCCTTACTTTTAAAATGTTTCTAATAGGGAAAAAATACTTTCATTCAACTTTTCAAACTATGAAGTAAGATGGCTGTGTCCCTGAAAGATGGTACATTTATTTAAACTAAAGTTTTACATAAAGTTATACATGACTTGTATCTTATTATTTTCTGAAGGTGGGTTAGGATAAAAAGAAAAGAGGTAAAAGAAAAGAACATTAAGACAAGAGTTTTAAAAAAAAAATCTCAGGAGTCTGGCAGGAAGCATGATTCATCCATAAAAAACCATGAGGGAAACAAGTCTTTCAGGAGGGAGCTGTGAGCTGCCTTGAGGCTTATCCACTAGCCACACAGAGGCTGGAGCCGTAACTTTTGTTTTAATGAGGGTTTCTTGGTCAGGCTTAGGTTGACATCCAAAAAATACATCGGGGAAATCTTGGCAAATAGAAATTCCAGTAGGACTTTTGTTTATGGTCTCTCTTTACTTCTAGTATGTGAATTCCTCGAGGGTACGGTGTTATTCACTACTAGATCCCTAGAACCTGAAAAGTACCTGGTACCTGAAAAGCACTGAAAAGGGCAATTATAGAAAGGGAGGGAGAGAGGGAAGGAGAAAGGGAAGGAGGGAACAGAGAAGGAACGGTGTTCCATTGAGACACCCCGGGGGAAGAAAATCTGGGTTGTGTGGCTTTCAGTAGTTCAATGAGCACATAGCTGTCTTTAAGCCTCCACCTGTGGTGTGTACAGATTCATAACACCCCAACGGCACATGGTTATGAGATCACCGAAGCCACATCCTCTAGGTTGACAAAGTTTATCCCAACATGCTCACTCTCTCCAAAGCTCTCTCTGACTTTTAATTTACCTGCCACTACTTAATTTCTCCTTCTTGGATTGCTTCGATATTTCTGCATCTCTCATTATGCTGCACTTTGACTTGTATTTGGCTGCTGGTTCTCAACTGAGGTCCTACCTTTATTCCTGAAATTTACCACAGGGCCTGCAACTGGCCTTTAAGCACCAAGTCTGCACAAAATCTGTGACTACCTAGGTGTTTCACGTTGGGCAGCAAACATTTATTCTCAAGTATTCCCCGAGTCTGGTCACTGCTTGACCTTGCCGAGTCCCGTGTTCACAATGTTGTTGAAACCTGTGGGTGAGATTGAGTCTTCAGAGGAAAGAACTAAAGAATTCACCCATGAGGAGCTAGCAACAGCAGAGACTGACTAAAGGGGAAGAGAGTGGAAAGAAAGGATTCGTGGAATCTGGGAGCACAGAAAAGGGAATGGGAGTGAAAAAGCTCTATATACTTTAAAGTCTGACCCTGGATTTGTCCTGTTGCGAGTGCTGACTGTACCAGCCTGTAATACATTTAGAGAGATGCACAACTGTGCAAACAAAGCAAATTGCAAACTAGTTTTAGTAATTTCTCAATGAAGACATTACCCTGTAATTCTCTGTGAACCTCCTATTTTGCAAGTCCAAAGGGAAAATAGTTTTTTCTAGACACATCTATTATTGCTTGTCC
This sequence comes from Pongo pygmaeus, assembly GCF_028885625.2. Classification (NCBI taxonomy): domain Eukaryota; kingdom Metazoa; phylum Chordata; class Mammalia; order Primates; family Hominidae; genus Pongo; species Pongo pygmaeus. The sequence goes on along the minus strand of NC_085930.1, from coordinate 160,809,482 downwards.
CACCCTCAGCTAGCAATAAGGGAAACTGCCCTTGCCTTCAAGTCCCTGCTGAGCACCACAACCATACTCAATATCCTTATCCATAAAATACGGTCAAAAGAGTGTCTGCCTCATACATTGTAATTAAGATTAAATGAATCAAGTCTAGAGTGTTTAGGAGATTGTCTGGTACATAGTAAGCATCTAAGAAGTGTTAGCAATGATATTGACAGTAATGATAAGAGATGACATGATGGTGATTATGATGGTATTAACACATCATTGGCTGTGACTGACTGGACAAGGAATGCTTTTATCCAAAGGCTACCAATCCAGAAGCTGCATGTTGTCTTACAATTCCTGTGGCTGGTTGCAAAAGATGAGCTAGGCCAGAATCCTCTCAAAAAACCAACCAATTGTGGCCAAAAAAAGTCATAGGCTGGGATGGACATTGTGTGGCATTGTGAAGGTTAAAATTGGAAGGCAAAAAAGCATTTTAAAGAAGAGTGAGTGAAAAAGAAGAGACACTGTAAAAAAAAAAAAAATCACTAAGAAACAGAGACACTTAGTAAGAGAGCCCAGAGTACCCAGCCAGCCCCTGCCTATCTTTTAATTCTGCTAGTCTCACTACCGGTTTCTTAAAGGTCTCCTAGATTCCAACCATAACACTCAACTTTTAGTTTTAAATTCATCTGTACTTGAGTATTCTTTGTCTCTTGAGCCTAAAGAATATTGACTAGATTAAAAAATACTTTTTATAGCACAATTAATCATACTACAAAAATGAGTCAGATATCATCTGGCTACAAGACTTCCTTTCAACTATGGTTTACAAATTTTAAAGCATAGCAATTATTACAAACACTGATGAACAGATTTAGCTCTGTGTGAACATTGGAATTTCCATGGATAGGCATCCTATGCAACTTTATTCTCTAGGCCATTATAAAGAGATTCTTAAATGTCAGTGATAAGAGCCAGTAACTGAAGTAGCAGAGGAAAGTGTCAGGGAGTGCAAACTCAAATGTCTATAGGGAAAATTCATGCATATACGGGGTGTAATACAATAGAGTGTGGTAGGAATTTTGCCAAAATAAAGAGGTCTGCCATCCTGCACCCCTCCCCAAGACAGACATTTCTCTTAAGATCAGTCTTCTCTTGATGGGTGGAAATATGTTCCCAGTTAAAAAAGCCAAAAATGTAGATTTTTAAAATTGAAAATCTTTTGATTTTTAAATGTTAAAAGCTAATTTAATTTTTTCTAATAAAATATCTGACCCCCCAAACAATGTATCTACAGAACAAACTTTATCTGAGGCTGCCAGTTTCTGCCCTCTGATATAATAGCATGGGAAATAGTCTATGGTAAAGAACCAGATGGTACACAACTTATCATGTTTCGTAAGTCCACATTCTACTCTGGTTATACTGTAAAAAGACAAGAGAGAGGAGACTTTAAGACTTTTTGTTAGAGGGAAATAAAAAATGCATATCAACTTTCGCCCGAAAGATTCAAAAAAGTCTTAACATTATGTTCACAAAATTGTGGATCCTGGTGATTAATAATGCATACATATATTGGGATAAAGTCATGTGGAGTCCTCCAGGACACTTGTATGACATTTTGCAGTTGTCCTCCCCATCATTTACATTTCATCAATGATATCTAGGAAATCGTAATATGTAGGTAATTTTCAAAACTTTAAAAAAAAATTTCTAAAAGATTAGGATTAAACCCTTGGCTTTGGAGTTGTATTTAAGCATACTCTTTGATGATGGAAAGAAAGTAGTTTAAGTGATGTACATGTATATTTTAGTAGCCCTAGAATAATGTGTTCCAGGTATTATTTAAAAAAAAATTCATGGCTAACCAAATTAATTGAAATAGGATTGACTAGATTTGGTTTGGTTTTGATGAAGCACAAAATGTCTTTAAAGAGAAACTTCACTGGATACAGGGCACAGCTTTCACATCATAATCCAGTGACAGTCTTCTTTGTATCTACTGTAATTGTCCTCATTTATTTTCAAAGGACTACTTAGACACCTCTGTGAAATGTCAATCTATTATATTCCATCTTTTGCTCTAAGTTCTTCAAATCTAAAGCAAAGTGTTTTTAATGGAGAGATTACCTTCCTTCCACATCCTCTCACTCAAAACTTATCCATCTAATGCCAGAGACAAAAAGATGAGAGATTCAGTTACTGCTATTTAAGAACTCTGGATTTAGTATGAAAAAGTACTTACTACTTCTGGTGTTAGCCCCACCATCTAAAAAGCTTAGAAGTCGACCAGGCGTCGTGGCTCATGCCTGTAATCCTAGCACGTCGGGAGGCCAGGGTGGGCAGATCCCCTGAAGTCAGGAGTTCAAGACCAGCCTGGCCAACATGCTGAAACCCCATCTCTAATAAAAATACAAAAATTAGCCCGGCGTGGTGGCACGCACCTGTAGTCCCAGCTACTCAGGAGGCTGAGGCAGGAGAATTGCTTGAACCTGAGAGGTGGAGGTTGCAGTGAGCCGAGATCATGCCACTGCACTCCAGCCTGGGTGACAGAGCGAGACTCTGTCTCAAAAAAAAAAAAAAAAAAAAAAAAAGCTTAGAAGTCATCACTCCTATCCTTAAGTAACAAAAAGCTGAAGAAACTGAGAATCAACAACTATTCTTAGACCTATCAAAGAACTAAGGTTTCAGAGCAACCTGCCACTGAAATCTGGACAGGCAGTGGTAGGCAAAATAATGGCTGAAGAGAAATCCAAATCGTAATCCTTGGATTCTATGAATGTGCTGTATGACAAAGAAAAGAGGAATTAAAGTAGTAGATGGAATTATGGTTGCTAATCAACTGATATTTAAAGAGGGAGATTATCATGCAATATTAGTTGGACCCAATATAATTATAAGGGTCTTCAAATTTGGAAGAGGGTAGCAGAAGAGAACTATTGTGATACCAGTTTGAAAAGTCCTTGGCCTTATATTAATGCATGGAAAACGCAAGAAAATGAATTCTCCCCTAGAGCATCCAGAAGGAACATAGCCCTGCTGACTAATTGATTTTAGCTTGGTGTAAACGATTTCAGACTTCTGACTTCCAGAACTTTAAGATAATATATTTGTGTTGTTTTAAGACACCAAGTTTGTAGTAATTTGCTATAGTGGTCAGTAGAAAAATAATACATACGTGAATCCAGACAGTCACAGTGGAGCAACTTATCTGGAGCAGAAGCCATTAGCACCATAAGCTGGCAGAAAAACTAAAATATTAATTTTAACAAATTCCTAGAGGTTGAGTATGGATTATTTGAGAGCAAAAAACTCCTAGAGGTTACAATCTTATAGAGGCTTCAACAATTTCATGGGTTTTTACCTCTGGGAACCCCTCCAGTTTCTCATGGTAAATATTCATGAAAGTTTCCCTTGCGGCACTAGCAGGGGAAAGAAAAACTAGTCAATGTAAAACATACCCACAGCCTCCTCCATAATGGACTACTCTGCAGAGAAAAGGACTTTACCTGAGCCTTATCCAAACTGGAAAAAAGCATTCCTCCCACTTTAGTTCCCTCTAGTGTTTCTGCCTCAACTAAGAAGGTACAAAAACTATACAACTGGAGAAATGCTTGTAAAAGTCACAGCCCACAGACACAGGCTGACTAAAAGAGTGCGTTTTCATCCTAAGTGTATAGAAGACATCCTCTCACCGACACTTTACCACCACACCAGCAGGACTACAATATAGTAACAGTGGATTACATGGGAAAGAGCTGCAAGATGCAGGCTCTCTGTGAGGAGGAGTACTTAGGGAATCCTAAAGTCAAGAAAGAAGACAAAAGCAAGGAGACTAGAAGAACATGAAGCCTCTGGCACCCACAGCTACAGCTGAGATTAAACACAGCCTAGATTCCAGCCAGATTAATGTAAATCCTGACAGTAAAGGACAATTTATCTCAGTTATAATTACCCAATGCAACATGTTTGGCTTTCAGTAAAATAATTACCCAATGCAACATGTTTGGCTTTCAGCAAAAACTACAAGATATACAAAAAGGCAAAATATGCATGTCCGCATGTGCGTGCACATACACACTTACACACAGTCTGAAGAGACAAAGCAATCATAAGACCCAGACTCAAATGTTAACACAGATGTTTGAATTTCAGACAGAAAATTTAAAATACCTGTGATAAATATGTTAAGGGTTCTATATTTGTTAGCTAGGGCTGCCATAACATAGTACCATAGGCTGGATAGTTTAAACAAGGGAATTTTATTTCGCTCTGGAGGTTAGAAGTCCAGGCTCAAGGTGCCTTCAGGTTTTTCTTCTTCTTAGGCTTGTCGCCATGATTTGCAGATGGCCACCTTCTTGCTGTGTCCTCATGTGATTTTTTCCTCTGTCTGTGTGCATCCTTAGTATCTCTGTGTGTTTGAATTTCCTCTTCTTATAAGGACACCAATCAGAAGGAAAGAGATAAAACTGTCTATATTCACAAATGATATAATTTTCTATTTTAAAATACCAATGAAATGACAATAAATTCCTGTAACTGATAAGTGTATATAAAAGGGTCACAGGATAGAAGGTTGAAAGTCAATTGATTTCTTATATACCAGCAATAAACTACTAAACCTTAAAATTAGAAAAAAAATCAATACCATTTACAGTAGCTCAGCTACACAGATATAAATCTACTATAATATGTATAGAAAATGTGTGTAGGAAATGACAAAATATCAACAAATAAAATAAAGAAGACTTAAATACATGGAGAAAGATGTGTTATATGTATATACAAAACACATATATATTTTCTTACTCTACAATCAGCAATCACATTCCTAGGTATTTACCCAACTTGTTTGAACAAACTTATGTGCACTCAAAAATGTGCGCATGGTTGTCTATGAAAGAGAAACTCGTTACTCTATATTTTTTTCTACACATGAGAAAAATTTGAACCATCTACAGTAGTCCCCACTTATTCCTTGTTTCACTTTTTATTGTTTCAGTTACTCATGGTCAACTGTGGTCCAAAAATATGAGCTATTTTATTATATTTTACATGTAACTCTGTGTGAACAATTGGAGGAAGTACTGGTTTAGGCCAGTGGTTCTTAAAAAGTGGTCCCAGAACCAGTAGCATTGTCATCTGGGAACCTGCTAGAACATCAAGTCATTGGAACTCACCCAGAGCTACTGAATCAGAAACTCTGGGTATAGGCCCAGAAACGTGTGTTGAGAAGACTTCCAGGGGACTCTGATAAGCGAACATGTGAACAGTAGGAGGTTTCAGCAAAAGGAAAGCTCAGGATAGAAACCTTGCACCAACATGGGCTGTCTTTTGGTGTGAACATATATAGACATGTTTTTTGCTTCCCTGGGGGTGCTGAAGAAGGCTGATGACAGCCAAGAACCAGCAGGCCTGGAATGGCCCACAATGGTGAGGAGTAAATGTGCCAAGAGCAGAAACTGCAAGTAATCACTTAAACTACGGGCTGGTGGAGGAGAGCATGACTGAGACTCAAGGTGTATTAGTTTGTTCTCACACTGCTAATAAAGACATACCTTAGACTGGGTAATTTATAAAGGAAACAGCTTAAATGGACTGACAGTTCAGCATAGCTGGGGAGCCTCACAGTCATGGTGGAAGGCAAAGGAGAAGCAAAGGCATGCCTTACATAGCGGCAGGTAAAAGAGCTTGTGCAGGGGATCTCCCATTTATAAAACCATCAAATTTCGTGAGACTTATTCACTACCACAAGAACAGTATGGGTGAAACTGCCCTCATGATTCAATTATCTCCATCTGGCGCCACTTTTGACACGTGGAGTTTATTACAATTCAAGGTGAGATTTGGGTGGAGTTACAGCCAAACAATATCACAAGGGGTTGGCAGCATCCGAAAGCGACAAGGAGGGGCCAAGGCAGCAACACGGTGGGCCACCCACCCAGTCTAGCAAAGAGCCAGCAGGCAGGGCTGGCCCAGCAAGCTTTCTGCTCTACTCAGGTGTTCTCCTGTGAGGTAGAAAGGGAAGAAGAGAAACAGCACTTACAAAGATGTTGAAGCTTACACTCTATGAATATTTATATAAATTTTCAGCTGCTTAATTTAGAAGAAGAAGTAACTGTCATACTATCTTCCTACTTAAACCCTGACCAGCTGACTGAGAGTTCATGTATAAGCTACAGTTACATTTTTAAAAAAGAAGAGAAACAATTTTACAAATCTGTATTAGTGCATATATTTCAACACAACAACATAAACCTACCTGACCCATTTCATTATTTGCTTATTTAGAAACTATTTCAGAATAAAAGATTATTATTTCAGATTCCCTTGTCAGATAGCCTGGAAAATGTGAAGACTGCTTAGGGTTTTGAAACATTCACTTTGAAGTCGTCAGAAATGTTGCAGTGACAATTTTAAAACCACTTGAGGGCAGTAAAAGCACATTTCTTAACTGTACATTGCAGATGATTTAACTATAATCTCCAAAATTAAAGACTTGGCCAGAATACCTTATCTGCATTTCTAACTTTGTCTAGAGTTATGCCCCCACCCCCATCTGCCAGGTTTATATTCCTAGTTTCTCAAATGTAAGTAGAACAAGAACAAAAATTTAAAGCACACATTCTGTTTTTGGTTTCTTTCATCAGCAATATTTTTGCTGTGGCTTATAATTGATGTATTTTAGAGACATGGCTCAATTAAGTCACAAGTTCAACTTCTTTACCTCAGATGTATGTATATTTCAACGTCAATTCATGTATGTGAGCATGAATGTTTGTGTGTATATATGTGTGTGTTTACCCAGAGAGATTTGAGTATATAAATAAAAATAGTTGTTATCATTACAGTGAATAAGAAGAACTCTTTTGGGCACATTTATAAAGGTACTTTACTCTTTCCCATCACAGCCCTGCAAATCCACTATCTTGGCATCTTCTTCATCACCACCTTGAAAAAAATCTTGGGCAAGTCCCATAAATTCTCAGAAATTAAAAGAAGAAAGGTTTTCTAGTTACCTTTCCCCCCTAAATTGTTTCATTTCAATAATTAAATCACCTATTTCTGTGTAATATTGAAAATTACTAACTTCACCTAAAGTTAAACTTCTTCCCTTTATTTTGTCTGCTTCCCACCAGAAGTCTGCAGTGGGGAGAAGTGGTGAGGTGGTTACACGCATTCTGGTCCATGTCCCTACCAAGTTTCTACTCTTCTTCCCACCAGGCTGCCTCTGACTTGAGGGTTCAAGAGAAGAAGAGGAAAGAGGTAAAGAGCAGAAGGTGTTGTCTTTCACCAATACCTCTGCAATCTGACATTCATTTGGTGGGTTGGGGAACACTGCAGCAGTAGTTCAAATCTGCCCATTTCTCTTGTGGTCATTTTTGAGGGCTTTTGTGAGCTGTGCGACTGCACAACCAGGTCAGGGCCAACTTCATGGGTGTGAGCCCTATATAGAAACTCAGGACCACAGGCTTAGAGGGGTCCCAGGCTTGGTTTAATGCTCTGTTGTTGCCTCTTTGCATTTTTTAAATAATTTTTGATCAAGAGACCCTGCATTTTCATTTTTCATTGGGCCCCAGAAATAATACAGCTGGTTTTGACTGAGCCCCTTCAACAGCAGCTTTACTGCAGGACAGTGCTTCTCTTTCAGCTGATAATTTATAATCTCCCTCTGCCTCTCGGGTCAGATTTTGCCCCTAGCAGGAACCCCCTTGGACAGGGTCCCATGAATAAAGATCACACACCAATGTCTCTGCTTAGGTTTTTTGCTCCAGAAAAGCAAGCACTTGTTGGGAGCATGGCTATTATAAAACTCTCTCTGCTAGAGTCAGAAGTCATCTCAGCCAATTCTCTTCAGTTACTTTCTTCTCAGACATGAATCAGGTAATTTGATTGTGTTCCTAAGCAACACCAGACCCATGTAGGCTCTCCACTTAGTCTTAAGTGGAGTTTAGTCCTCTCACTGGGCTTGAGTGAGGTGGAGCATCATATCTTCCTCCTCCAGATAACTGTCAACAAACCAATTCTTTCCCTAAATCCCTAGCATCTTCAGACTTAACTCTTTTGTACCCATAAGGTGGGTGAGAAGCTAATGGTCAAAACGTCAATTTTGGGCCCCTCCTATTTTAGGTCTCTACAGTGAGTTTAGCCTCACTTTGGAAGTTGCAAGTTCTTGCTCTCTTTGTTTTGTTCTCAGCCTTTAGGAAACTCTAGAAACGGAGACAGAAAGAGTCTCAATATAATGCCCAACCACATCATTTATAGGGAAAACTTTTACTTGGCATTAGATATTTTGAAATTTAAATATTTATTTGAAGAACATTTTAAATATCCTCAATTCCCTTAAGATATTAATATCTTCATTAGTAGAAGGAATCAATTCAACAAATATTTTGAGCATCTCCTTTATGCAGGAATCAGTAATAAGTTGAGCTAATATGCAAATTAACAAAAGCCTCCACATTCTTGAGGAGTTCACAGTTAGAAACTGAAAACACAAAGACAATTTTCTAAAGATGAGTAATAATAAAGTTATGTACAAATGCAATAAGATCACAGGAAAGAGAGCAAATACAACTCTGGAAAAAAGAGAACATTTCACCAGAACTAAAATTAGATTTGGATTATAAAAAGATAAGAAGATGGTGGGCAGAATGTGGAGAATAGTTTCGAAGCTAGAGACAGTGATTTGTTCAAAGGCTATTGCAATAATCCAAGTAATGTTATGAGGGCCTAAACTAAATCAGGGTCTCTTGGGGGAAAAAGAAAAGAAGCATAAGTAGGTGGTAGAAATGAGAGAAATTATTGGCCTATTAAATGAGGAAGAAAAAGGAGCTGAAAAATAATTCTAGGAAAAAAAATCTCAAAATACCATCTTGCAGAAGATGGAGTATTAAATATAAAAATAATAGTGTATTAAAATGTATCATTTTTGTATATAAGTACATGTTGATTCATTTTAATTCAATGATCAAACAGTAGAAGTGTGCTTTTTAAAATTGAGCATTTGTTTTATATAATATAGCCAATGTTGGATGTGGTAACTATCCTTCTCTTTGCAAAATCTTATTGCTTAAATTTCCAGGAACATCATGTAGACAGGTAAGTTGATTTTAGCAAAATCCAACGAAGAAACTACTTTGTGTCCAAAACTGCAGTATAGTTTGTGCAAAAGTAATTTAATTAAGTTCAAAAATGTTTACTGTATGCTGTGTGAGTTGCTGGTGGGAATGTAAATGATGCAACTACTTTGAATGATTTTTGGGAAGTTTTCAGTAAAGAGAAACATATACTTATCCTATTTCAGGAGAAGTGAGAACACATCTGCTAAAAGATCGGAGTGTTTACTGAAGCTTTATTCACAATAACCAAAAACTAGATTGGATAATAAACCAGATCATGAACAATGCATTGTTTTGTTAGCATACAATGTGTATTAGTCTGTTCTCACATTGCTATAAAAAACTACCTGAGACTGGGTAATTTATGAAGAGAAGAGGTTTGATTGACTCACAGTTTCCAGAGGCTTAACAGGAGGCACGACTGGGAGGCCTCAGGAAACTTACCATCATGACAGAAGGCAAAGGGGAAGCAAGCACCTTCTTCCCATGGCAGCAAGAGGGTGAGAGAGCAAGTGGAGAACTGCCACACACTTTAAAACCATCAGATCTCATGAGAACTCACTATCATGAGAACATCATGAGGGAAACAGCCCTCATGATCCAGTTACCTCACACCAGGTTCCTCCACCTGACACATGGGGATGACAATTAGAGATGAGATTTGGGTGGGGACACAGAGCCAAACAATACCACAATGGATACTATGTAACAACAAAAGTGAACAAACTTGTTACATGTAACAACATGGACATGAACATCATAGATATTATGTTGTGTGAATGAAATTTAGGCACAAAAGAGCAAAGACTATATAACAGAACCTTCAATATGAGGTTCAAGAACAAGTAACACTAATAAATGATGTATTGATTTTCTATTGCTGTAGTAACAAATTAAACGTAGTGATTTTAAACAAAACAGTTTTATAGTCTCACAGTTTAAAGGGACTAGAAGTCTGGCAACAGCTTACCTGGGTCCTCTGCTTAGGATCTCACATGAGTGCAATCAAGATATCAGCCAGGATATTTTCTCTTATTCAGGCTTGATTAGGACAGAATCCTCTTCCAAACTCTTTCAGAGTGTTGGCAGAATTCATTTCCTTTGGTTGTAGAAATGAGGGCCCTGGCTTCTTGTTGGCTAGTGGCTAGTGGCCACCATCAGTTCTTAGATCCTGCTCACATTTTTTTTTTTTTCATGACGGAGTCTGGCTCTGTCGCCCAGGCTGGAGTGCAGTGGCGCGATCTCGGCTTACTGCAACCTCTGCCTCCCGGGTCCAAGTGATTCTCCTGCCTCAACCTCCCAAGTAGCTGGGATTACAGGCACATGCCACCAGGCCCAGCTAATTTTTGTATTCTTAGTAGAGATGGGGTTTCATCATGTTGGCCAGGCTGGTCTCGAACTCTTGACCTCGTGATCCACCCACCTCGGCCTCCCGAAGTGCTGGGATTACAGGCATGAGCTACTGCACTCAGCCCCTGCTCACGGTTTTTAAGTGCTATCTGCATTTCCTTCCCAAGCTGGCTTTTTCACTTTGGCCACCTACTTCATCAAGCCGGTAAAGAAAGACTTTAGAATAAGCCTGCTATCAAGACAGTTTAATATAGCATATTGTACTGGAGAAGAAGTCTCCTCAACTTTGCCGTATTAGGTTGAAAAGCAGTCACAGGTTGCTCCTATACTTCAGTAGAGGTTATTACACAAATTTGAATACAAGAAAGTGGCGATCATGGGTGGCCACCTTAGAATCTGCCTGAAACAGATGACGAGGAGAGAATAAGATTAAGAGTTCCCTCTTTTTAGGGGTTGTGTATAGAATTGGAAGGGGCATCAGGGAACTGGGATGGTAGAAGTAGTTCATATCTTTCTCTGAGAAGTGGTTAGGGATTATATACATATTTAAAAAAATAATAGTACACATGTATACACTTTGCTATATGTAAAGTCATACGTCATTAAAAATAATAAAAATTGGCTATTTACTAGTAGTGCTTTTGGTATTATTAGAATTATAAGAGAAACTGTAATGATGATTGTTAATCATAATATACTACTAAAGATATGTGGTATGTAGGTAGAGAGATAGATGAATAGATAATTAGTAGGCAGGTAGAGAGAGTGAGTAAGACAGAGAGAGAGCGCTCAATCTATCTACCAACAAATTCTGATAGAACCTGAGTTCTGTGCTGTCACCACTTTTTTGAAATTTTCACCTAGATGCCTCAAATTCCATGTAGCCTGTTGAACATATTATGGAGCACCCAGGATTGCACTTCATCCTGTATTACCCCTGCTGGCTAATGGCTTCACCATCTACTCAACCATACAAGCTGGAACCAAGGAAAGCTTCTTTACTTGCCTATTATCAGACTCTCTATCCACACACTTCCACTCCTTTTACCCATCCAAGAGGTCTCCAAGCTTTATTGATTGCAAAGACTTAAGTATTTCTGGGCTCTGCTATCATCAATTGGCCAAGCAGGAAGCTCACAGTTGAACATATACTGAAGGGCAATCATAGAATAGAACAACAATGAAAAAATAAGAGCATGTTGTATAGAAAATGTACAGAGAGAATACTTCGGCATTTGTTTACAGGCAAATAAATCTGAGTGAAAACGACAATAGATGATTATCTCTGAAACTAGGAAATGCAGTCCGTTTCATAGATCTAACCTATCTTAAAGTGGCTAGATGCAGATTAGCAAAATAATTTATCAATAACATGATTAAATAATCAGAGTGGGCTGGGTGCAGTGGCTCACGCCTGAAATCCCAGCACTTTGGGAGGCCGAGGCGGGAGGATCATGAGGTCAGGAGTTCAAGACCAGCCTGGCCAATATGGTGAAACCTTGTCTCTACTAAAAATACAAAAATTAGCCCAGCGTGGTGGCATGCACCTGTAGTCCTAGCTCCTCAGGAAGCTGAGGCAGGAGAATTGCTTGAACCTGGGAGGTGGAGGTCTCCATGAGCCGAGATTGTGCCACTGCACTCCAGCCTGAGTTACAGAGTGAGGTTCCATCTCAAAAAAAATTAATAATAATAATAGTCAGAGTGGGTGGCAAACTTCTTGGATTTTCTAACAAAGGCTATAAAACTAGAACTTCCTGGGAATCTTCCTTCAAAACTATTCTAAAAGCTTACTCCCAATCCACCAGAACAGGAACATTTATTTGAAATGAATTTTAGCAATATGAGAAGTCCATAGGAGACATAATGGAGAGGTATATACTTGTTATTAAAACATCACGATTAACCAATTTCTTGGATATTAATTTTTCCTCTTTATTGGTGATTTATTCTTAGTCCTAGATCCAAGTATCCCATTTGTAGAAATACTTTTGGCTCTTTATCTGACTAATCCATACCTTCCCCTTCATCCTTATCACCACTTTATAACAGGGGATACATAATTTTCCTTGGTTAATCCTGTGTTAAAGTCAGGATTTGACCTAAGTTTGACTTCAAATTCGGGACTCATATATTCCAACTAGTTATTACAGTGAGTCAGACCTTTCATAAAATAATCACTCCTTTCCTTTCCAGACTCATCTGTCATCATTAGTCTACATGTCTCACTCCTCCCTTCCAAATTGAAGTACTGAGATAATTCAGAATTTTCAAAAATTACCATGGATATTTATTCAGAATGAGCCAAACTGTTAGATTTGAGGGCACAGTCCACATACCACCATGTATGCACAAGACTTCTGACACAGTTTTAAAGGAGCTAGAGTCCAACTACAGAGTTAGTGTGAAGAGTCCATACAAGACCACCCTCACTTCTGACACCAAATACAAGTTTTGGGGGTTCTCCAAACCACTCTAAGTTTTGAAAAGTTACTAGAAGTTTTCACAAAGCTCACTGAAGGCTATGCCATTAATGGTTTATTACAGGGAAAGGGGACAGATAAAAATCAAGCAAAGGAAGAGGTGCATAGGGCAGTGTCTGGAAGAATTCCAAACATCAAGTTTTTGTTTTACTCAAGATGCATATTTCATTATCAATTTTTGATAGCATGCATGGAATACTGCCAACCAGGGAAGCTCACCAGAGCTCTGCTGCCCAGAGTTTTTACTGGGGCTTCATTCTGCAGGCATGCTTGTCAATTGCCTATGTAGTTGATCTCAGTCTCTGGGTTGACTGATAACATGAACCCAAAGTCCCTATCCTAAATCAAATGATTGGTTCTGACATAGCCAGCTTCTGCTGTAAGACTATGGAAATCAACTTTTATCCTCAAGAAAAACACTCCTATCAGCTACAACATAGATTATCTCCCAAAAGCCAGGCCTGTTTTAGGACAAGGCCAAATTCTTTACTGCACATTAATCCTGCTTGTTTGTTTTTGGACATAGAATATTATTCTCTTTGTGTATCTGGGAAATATTCATTGTTCCTTTGTGACTCAGTTCAAGTGACAGCTACATCATGAGGCATTCCCTGTAAAACCTTTCTACCTCTTTCCTATATACAGTTAAATCTCCCTTTTTCTCTGCTCTCTTTAGTGTCTTTTCAATACCTCTGCTATAGCTGGTATAGCACATTTTATAATAACTTTTACTTCTTTCCTCTCTATAATGTGATCCACTAGTAGTCAGGGACTTAACAAGTATTTATCTACTCATCACCAATGTCTGCAACCATTGCTTACACAGAACCAGTGCTCATGAATAGCATGCCAGGCAGCATGGAAACATGAGATGACACAAAGAGCTCTTGCTGCCACCATGATGTTGGGTGAATATCCAGATTCCTTCTACATGAGAAGCCAAATTTTTTCTCGTGATGCATTTCTCATTGTTGTCCTGCATGCAATGGGTTGATCCAGTGGGCTTCAACTCTTCTGCTTGGAGAATAAGGTCTTTGGAGGAGCATTCATGACATCTTGGTGTTATGATAGTATGTTTCTCACCTTTACTCAAAGTAGAGGATACACTGGAACTACTCTTAAGGAGAGGCCAACACCTTCTTTCTCCTCTTCCTTGCTAATGGAGAAGAAAATGGGAACTCTTCTTGCCCTCATTTGGACCATTGAGTCGTGAGTTTTATGTAAATTTTGGGAGTTTGTGGGTAGGGAGTCAGGGGAGTGGGGTTGCAGAGCTTCTTCTGTGAAGCTTCCTGATTGACAAATGGTTTTTAAGAACTGCTTGATAGCTCCATTCCTCGTCTCTGGGTCTCTGGCTCCACCATATATGCAAGATGAAAACCCAGCTGATATACTTTCAGACATGGGATTCCATTTTACCTATTGAGTATTTTATGCGTATTTGAAACTAAATTCTACAGGCTTTGTAACAGGGCATTTTTATTTTTTTTCTATATAATTGCTGTGATAAATCAACATAAAAGATGGTAGACAAACTCCTTATAGCTTCTCCTGCAACTTAGGAGAAGCAGCCTACAAACAGCCATGGAGGGGCATAAGGCTCTGGTAATTCCATTAAGAGACAAAGAGGGAATCTAGTAGCAACACTCTTAGTGACATTGGATGCCCTGACTTGAAAACCTATAGTATTTTCTGCCTCCTAGGAGAGTTCCCATATGATTAATAAACTTGTTAAGTCTCTTTGGCATGGGCCTCCTATGGAATGATAGGAACTTTTGATCTCCACCAAGTATAAACTTGGTGGAGATTAATTGATAAAAATATTTCCAGATTGACTAAAAATAAAATAAAATTGCTTTGGTTGGAAAGAAAACAAGTGGAAAATTTAAGGTTGGAATTATCTGGGCATAGAAATTATAAACTGATTCATAACTTGGAGAAAGTTGTCCAGATTTTGTCTCTCTGATTCTAAACACAGTAAAGTCAATGCATACTGATTATAGAGTGTAATGGCTGAGTCATTCCCAGATACACTGATTTGCTGGATAATATTTTTCTCTGAGAAAATAGTCACATTTTGTGTGAACATTAGCTGCTGTATCCTACATTATTATTGATTCTGGCA
Organism: Pongo pygmaeus; assembly: GCF_028885625.2. Taxonomy (NCBI): domain Eukaryota; kingdom Metazoa; phylum Chordata; class Mammalia; order Primates; family Hominidae; genus Pongo; species Pongo pygmaeus. The sequence goes on along the minus strand of NC_085930.1, from coordinate 160,794,426 downwards.
TGTTTCCTCCCTAGAGGAAATTATTATGCCTCATTCTCTGCACAATGGAGCAGTATTTCTGGCCAAGACCAACTGCTTCCATAACTATTGCCTTGGGCATGATGACACTATATCATATACCATTAATTGATGATCATTTATCTCATGCTCAGAATAAGGTTCTCATACTTTTGAGGAAGATGTAGATACACTTTGCTAGAATGCTTACCTTTCTCACTCCACTCTGATCCATACCTCCAAATCTGCCTCAAAGGCCCTATTATCAGTCCTTCATTTCCACCTAGAAGGAGGCCAGATTTCAAGTTGCATAATTCTCAGTTGCTGTTGGTACAATCTCTGGTGGAAGCACTAGATTATCAATCATGTCTCTGCCCACCCCAACTGTGTGAGGCTCATTCAGTTATCATCCCAAATAGATTTTACTACTTCACTAAAGAGGGTATCAGTGTCTGAGGGTGATACCTGCCTAACAGAGCATTTGCCTTCTCTGGTTTAACCTTGGCCAGCAACAACTCTCATAGCCAGTGAACCTTGTAGTACTGTCCCACCCAATTTAGAACAGTTAGGACATAAATAAGAAGTAAGAGTGTTGTTACTGGTCAACTCTTAAAATGGTCTTTCAAACACGTACACCTTAAATTTATTCATGTAGCCCACCTCTTCGATAAAAAGTCTACTTTGTGAATAAGAGGTTGAGCTTTTAGTCAAGGACTAGCAAATGCCAGAGTTTCCATTCTCCAATTATTAAATTTTTAAAAGTATATTGCCGCTCTTTCAACTTCTGAGCCACCATCAGTGTGTGATGTGCAATGGTTATTAAAGTCAGCAGAATTTAAATTGAGATGTTTGATTAAGACAAGCATGCTTAATCTCACTAAATATTAGAATCACCTGGGGAAGCCTTAAAAGGAAAATCGATTACTTGAATTGGAATTTCTGAATTAAAAAAAAAAAATACCTCACCGGGTTGTTCTAATAGTCAGCTAAGGGGGAGAACACCTGGTTGAGGGTTTAGACTACCTCCTCCAAGCTTCCCTGGAGGTGGTAGGGTCACTCCTCTCTCTCCCACAGCCACTATGGGCATCTTTGAACACATGGGAGGGAGCTTTGTGCTAATCAAATGCTTACAAGTCAAATGAATGAGGATCCAGGTGTAATCTTTCACTGACAGCATGAAACACCAGCTAAACTTTCAAAGCATCTTTACTTCTCAATCTCCTGAAAGGAGGCCAGCAGATAAGGACAACAGTTGCTCTGATGAGAAACTATACCTACTGTAAAAGTAACAGAGGAATAGGCGCAGGCACAACAGAACAGAACCCTACTTCTTAGGGAACATATTCAATTCTGACTCATTGAGATAGTCTATCACTCTAAGGATTTAGTTTTTTTTTTTTCCTCCAAAGTCTTCCCAAATACAATCACATTATCTAAATATTCTAACACTTGTAAATCAGTCACTGGTAGTAAATGGTATCTGGAGAAACCCCAATCCATTGTTTTAGGATAGGAAAAAATTATTCTGAACAAATGAATACTAAATTCTTCATACCTGTTCTGGCCTCCTAATAACCATTCTTTAAAACTAACAATAACTACTGTCTCTACTAGAAAGCCCAGGGCATACTAACAACAAGGTATATTTGTCAGACTTAGACCATTTGTTTAGTATATAATAGTCAATATCTATTTTATTTCTAGATTTTCCAGGAGTCATTTGGACTCCAAAAGTCAGTTCTGTGATGATTACAAGGTCTTTCATATGGTATCATGATTTTTTAACCATACTTTATAAATGATCTAGTGTCTTATAATTGTATTTAATACTATTCTTTTTTCCAACAACCCATCCCAGTCTTAGAGGCTATTGCATCCCTGTCAGGTAGATCCCTATTTTTTCTCCTTCTAATGCACAATTCTAAGGAGTTATTGAAGTCAAAATTGTCTAAACTCAGCTTTCAGGCTGCTTCCATTTGAAATTACTAGCTGGGACATGTTGGAAATTACGTCTTTGGGTAAGTCTTCTAAGTGTGGTCATATTCAGTTATTAGAAAAACTTCACTGAAAATTCTAATTCAAAGCCTTTTCTGCCTTAAGATTATACCCTCCTTTCTCTTCTGCTCTCAGATTCCTCTAAAGTCAGATTGTGGAGAGATGGGATTAAAAGAAAGAAGCAATTATCTTTTACTTAACTCATGTTGCTGTAGTCCCTGGTCTTTGACGTCATGTAGGTAATAAGTCTCCTTACAGTGGCCTGCATGGGCAAGAAGTATGAGTTCCTTGGAGGACCTGTAGGAAGTCTCCTTGATGCAGTTATCTGGGTCTTGTGTTTTCAAGCAGATGTTTTTGAGCCACTCAGCAGCTCCAACTTGCTTCTATGATCGTCTTACTTAGGTGGTGGGTCTCTGGACTGAGGACTAGTAAAATGGTTCAAGCCTAATTCCACTTGATCAATGAAAAACTTGCATGTCTTTGCCAGGCTAATAAAAGTTACATTGCTTTTGCTTCTTATATATTTGCTGATATGGAGTAATCTAGCAAGCTTTTAGTCTTCTCAGTCTTCTGGGTAAGAAACAGTTTGAGTCACTACATTTACATATACATTCAAACTTCCAGGAGTGTATGCCTGGTCCCCTAAGAAGTCTCTTATGTTGCTCTGTCCTTTAGATTGACATCTTCTTTGTTGATTACATAGCAGAAAATAAGGGATCATCCTTATTTAATCTTCAAGAACTTCCTTTGTGAAAGAAACTAATTAATTGCCCTATTATTGGTCTGGTATTAAACCCTCATTCTATTCTATCTGCTGTGGCTAAAGAGATGGATTGTGTGATAGCTTAGTCTGTTCAGGCTGCTACAACAAAATACCTTAGACAGAATAATTTATAAACAACAGAAATGTATTGCTCATAGTTGTGGAGTGTGGGAAGCTCAAAATTAAGATTCTGTGTCCAGTGAAGGCTCATTTTTTATAGATTATGCCAATGGCAGAAGAGGCTAGAGGCTTCCTCCACCTTCTTTTATAAGAACATCAATTTTATCCTAATCACTTCATAAAGGCCCTACTTCTTAATAGTACCACAATGAGTATTAGGTTGCAACATAAGAATTTTGAAAGAAAATCTACATTCAGAACATAGCATGTGGTCCTTGTTCATTTAGGAGTTTATCTGGGAACAGAATCTCTAATTACAGGGCATGGGCAGATTTGTTAAGGTTGAGTGAGGCAGAGTGGAAAAGAGTGATTTCATGTCCACTGTACTTCCAAAGTCGAATTCTTCAAAATACAGACATCCAGGGTAGAAGAGAAAAAACAAGAAATTTAGATACCTAAAGGGATTAGATTTTTAATAAGACCTGGTTATTATAAATTCTTTACCAGCCTTACTAACTCATCTAACAAGACAAGTAAAATTAGTGTAAAGATACTGATTAGATTTTCTAAAGTGATAAAAATTAAATGAAAGATGGAAGTTTCTTACAGTAATTAACATTTACTGTTAGTTAAAAAAAAAATCCTGATACTAGATGAAAGGATTTTGTTTTATATTTTAAAGATCTATATATATAGTGAAAAATAGACCCTATACTCTTTTAATAGGTTTTTGGATTTTACCTAATATACTCTATGTGAGTCTCTGTTACTTACAACCAATGACCCCAGACTAAAATATGAAGCATTATAGCCTTAAGTAGATCTTCAGACAACCACATCTTTTTATTTTACTAATCAATATGTAACAGCAGTGAGGGAATACCTGGATTAATGAGACCAGTTTCCAGAGGGTTAAAGATGAACATCTTAAGATGCAAATATAGGAAAAACACAAAGTTTATGTGTTAATCATCCCAACAGCAAATAAAATAAAAACTGTGCATTGACCCACACTGGACTTAGGAACATTCTAAAGAAGTTAGTAATGTGAGGGGCATGTCTGGCTTTCTGTCATGTATTATTGCTATTATATGTCAATATCTATTTTTTTATAGCCCATATAATTCTTTGCATGTATTATCTTCTTTATGAAACTATGAAGCTCTAAGGATGTGGTTCCTAATTCCTCTCCATATCTTCTCATCAATCAGCATGAAGTCTTTATTTAGTATGTGTTTAATAGATTATTTGTTGAGTGAGTCAAAAGGCTAGGGGAATAGGATTAACTTGACACCTATGGAATATACTAGCATTCAGGGACATCATATTTAAAAACAAAGGGGAGATTCCTTAAAAGAATAGACTCCCTGAGATAGCATCTTATAGGTAGAATAGTGGTTGTCAACTAGAACCAGTTTAATCCCAGGGGGAATTTGGCAATATCTGGAGACATTTTTCGTTGTCACAACTGGAATAGGGGGTGCTCCTAGCATGTAGTGGGTAGAGGCCAGGGATGCTGCTAAATATGTAACAATGCCCAGAATATCCTCCAGCCCACCAATAAAGAATTATCTGACCTACAGTGTCAATAGTACCAGGGTGACAAATACTGAGCTACAGTTTTTTGTGCTCAGACCTTTTCTTGCTGAGTGAAGCAGGAAGAAAACCTCTGGACTTCAGTTGTTAACACCAACAGCTGGGGCCGGAGGCTTCTATTTGTCCTGCTATAGAAATCTTCCTCTTATTTCTTTTAGTTATAGAACATCCTGAGTTTTAGCTGGGGCCTTGGCTACCAATTAGAGACTATATGTCTCATTTTCACTTGCAGTCAGGATTGACGGTGGGACTAAATTCTAGCAAATGGAAAGGAGTGGAATGGACATGTGCTTCATGTGGTTAAAAGAGGAGGCCTTTTGCACTCTCCCTTCTCTCCTTCCTGAAACTGATAATGTGGATGTGGAGGGTGTATTAGGCCATTCTTGCATTGCAATAATGAAATACCTGAGACTGGGAAATTTATAAAGAAAAGAGGTTTCAAAAGGCAGAAGGCAGGAAAATAAAAGCAAACAAACACCCACGCTCCCCGTCACCACCACCACCAAAAAAAAAAAAAAAGAGGTTTAATTCGCTCACAATTCTGCAGGCTTTACAGGAAGCATGGTGCTGGCATCTGCACAACTTCTAGGGAGGCCTTAGGAAGCTGACAATGATGGTGGAAGGTGAAGGGGGAGCAGGCACATCACATGGTAAAAGCAGGGCCAAGAGGGAGAGTAGGGTTGTGGGAGGTGCCACACACCTTTCAATGACCAGATCTCTGGAGAACTCACTCACTACAGCAAAGACAGCACCAAGCCTGGAGGGATCCACTCTCATGATCCAAACAATGTCCACCAGGCCCCATCTCCAGCATTAGGGTTTACAATTCAACATAAGATTTGGGCGGGGACAAGTATCCAAACTATCAAAGGATGTAAATAATATTTGTCCTTTAAGATGTGGATACAATTGCATAGGCTGGTGAAGCAATCGGATAGAAGCATGAACTAAAAAAAATCTATAAATCACAATATCTATCAATTTGGAAAGGAGACTTTATTTCTTATAAAGGGTTACAGCTTGCAAGATGGCCATTCTGATAGGCTGGAAAGCATAGCCCCTGGCAGAGGCCATTGGCAGGCACTTTGAGGGAGGGAAGGATGAAATAGTAATTTATATAGAATGCCTTGATCAAGTCTATCCAACAGGTTACAGCTCTGAATATTCATGAAGGGGGTCTTAACACATGCAAACTGAACAAACATATATGTTACATTTGTCCCATGTTCACTTTGGGGTAGAGACTTAACATTTAAATGCATGACAATTAGGCCCTATATGTCAAAATGTGAAGCGGGGACATGAAGGCATTCAGTGCAAAGCCTCGGTAAATAAGCCAGAACCTGTCCCTGTGGGTGGTCTCTTATCAGGAGAAAGTTACTGAAATCAGTCTCTGGTCTCATCAAAGCTATAGTTCTGGCTTGTGGAGCAGGGGAATCAGTGAGTCGGTGCCTGGAAGTGGATGAGCTGCAATTGTTTCAATACTGTTTATCTCAAGGCCAGTGCTTATTTAGCTGCTAGAGAAAAAGAAAATCCTCGTGGCAGTGAGTACATAGTTTATTCTTTAAGTGTAGGGGTGCATGATGTAACTTTTGCCTGCAATGGCCTTAGGTCTTGTTTATAATTTGGTGTCTTTTTGTCAGAAAGAGCCCATTCTGCCTGTCTTATCATCTCTATTTTTACATTAATGCTGCTCAGTTGTATGTCTAAATCACAAAAGGAAGGGGCTATAAATAGGCATATCCAACCGCCTGTCCAGTTATGGCCAGGAACTCAGTTTTTAAGGTTTCTCTGGAGTCCCCTTGGCTGAGGGTGAGCCTAATCAGTTGGTTAGGGGTTAGGGGGTGGATGTAGGATTTTATTTTTAGTTCTCAGAAGAAAGCTGTGTCCCTGAATGACCTTGTTGTGTGTCAGAAACCATACCCCAAAGTATGGCGCTTTGACATGCTGAATTGAAGAAGCCTCAAGGTCTCTCTGACCTTCCCCCACCATTGTTTCCCCAAATCTTTTATCTGCCTAAGTAACATCCAGACCCACCAAAAGGAACAATTTTCTCCCCTGTTCTCTGTAAGACCAAGAATGTAGCCACGCTTGAACAGACCCTTTCATAAGATAATGTGCAAATTAATGTCTGCTCCCTGATTCATTCATTCTCCCTAGAAATCTTCTCAATCTCATTCCTCTTCTTCCGCCTTCCATAACTTGATTTGCCAGGACAGTATATAAGCTTCTGAAATAGATGGCGGCATGGGTAGTCACTCTGTGGTTCTCCCTGTGTACATGTTAATAACATTTGTTTGCCTTTTCTCCAATTATTCTGCCTTTTTGTGAGTTGATTTTTCAGTGAACCTTCAGAGGGCAAAGGAGAAGATTTCCCTTCTCCCCTGCATCCTCATGGAGCAGAGTTACCTACCTGTAGTGCCCTGCCTGTTTCTTGCTGGACTGTAGTGTAAGAAACAAACTCCTTTGAACCACAGTATTGTTTGAACCCTTTGTGACTGCAACTGAGCTTCAATCCTAACTAATACAAACCAGATACAGTTTTTGTTGTTCTGGATGATGACTGGAAATACATAGCACTACAGGAGATAGACAGCTACTGTCACTTGGTTTAGAATGCTGTAAGTAAGAGTAATAAAAACTGATCAATACATGGGGATAACAGACAAAAGGAAGTAGACCACACCTCAAAAGAGACCATATTATCTATGCACTGTAGCCTTTGTAGCCATCAACTAACCATAGATCACACGAACTATATACTGGACATAGTAGGATTTGAACTTACTGTAAGTTTTCAGTTGTGACATTTAGAATATGCATTTTTATCTTTTTCTGTGTTGTTATTGCTTTTAATTTGTTTGTTTATAAGCTTAGGAGTTGTAGGATACATGACCATCTAGTAGAAAAAGATATTCCCTGTTTTCTGGGAGAATGTTTAGGAAAGAATGGACATTTGACTCTTATTATAAGCATTAGAGATCTTAAGAATAATGCAGATGTCTTATTTAATAGTGTGAGGAAAATTTGGGGAAACTATACTTTTTTGAGCAGCTACCAAGTACCTGACACTCTGTGTTTCTTGTGGGATAAAACCTGGAGGAGATAATAACTGTTTTGTTCTTTCTATACTTTTAGGTTGTTGCTCAGATCTCCACCCTTCAAGTTAAATGGCTTTTATCCTCTCCAGGGAGGGCAAATGCAGCTGAGAAAGAGGAAATCAATTGAGTTCCTAGGAAATCTGTTAAATCTTGTGAGCCAGGCATTTTGAAAGCCAAGTCTTGTAAGAGCCAAGCTTTTTGAGAACACAAAGGATTTTCGAGCTACAAAAGGCTAAGCCTCTGGAGATTGCTGAAGATGGAGTCCTGAGGATAAAGTTAGGGGAAAAAAAATGCATGCTGAGATAAGAGTATTTTCCCACACCAATGGCGATGAGGTTTAATAAGTGAGAGGGAAGAGCATTAGCAGAGGCGAAGAGGATAGAGTTTAGAAAGTGTCAGTAACTGAGAGGGCACATTATGTCCTACCCTCACTCCCAGCCAAGCTCTGGATAGTGTAAAATGCAGAGCCCAGATAGATTTGGCAGAGATCTTGAAACAAAGGATACAAGTTTTCTATGAAGCCTGAGGGAGCACAAGCCTTGAAGGTAAATCTCAGTATAAAGTCAACCAAAGTCATCATTGTCTAGCAATTGAAGAGTAGAGTCAGAGATGTTTAATCAGAGATGGAGAGTACAACCTATTTCAAGTTTCTCACAATTTTGCACTAGCACAGAATTTCAGAAAGTTTTCTGTGTCCTTGAGAGAGGCACAAGAGAGCTGATTAGTGGTTTGGACAGACTTTATAGGTAAAATAAGCAGGATGTAGAGTGGCCTGCTTAGTCACGACAGAGGAAAAGTAGAGGGGGATGTGGATGCTGTGGCAGTGGGCGCAGGCAGGCTGGAGGCTGAACACATAGCATTAGACCTCCACTACAGGACCCAGAGAAAGTGAGAAAAAGAAAGAGAAGCACCTGCTTCTCAGTGTATACTGATGGAAATTGAACCCCCTCTCCCAAAATCATTTATGTCATCTCCTAGAGGAAAAAAGGTGAAGGGAATGAAAACAGTCTGGAATTGGCTACTTACTCATAAGAATCAGAAAATCTCATAAGCAACTGAGTTTAGTTTTAATTGTTCAGATTATATTCAGGACCTTTAGTAGAAACTGGAGAGCAGGAGGAAGGGTGGAGAAGTGGAGAGTAAGGTTACTGATGATGATGAAATTGTAAAATGTCCACTTTTGCACCACTGACTGTGATTGAAAATTCAAACTCTACCTGGATGATCTAATCAGAATAACAAAGATTCCCTACACCATACACACCTGTAACATGGCTTGCAGTTTGTAAGTTTGCTTAGAGCAAACTTATCTTTGGAAGTGAAAGATGTCCTGGGCAAAAGGAGAGAGACTGAAGTTGATTTTAATGTTTATATTGTAGAATCTGCATGCTAGATACACTGAACCTCTTTTAAGTGTAAGAAAGCCAATTCTGGCTGTGATATCTCTAATCATAAGTGTTGTCAAAACAAAATGGGAGAGTTGAGCTGAGCCATCAACCCAAATGAACTCCTGACTTAAAAAACAAAAAATAAATTATCTTAACCTTTTTGCAAAGCCCAGCCCAGGTTAAACATCCTGAGGTTGGGATAAACTAGGAAAGTTTGGGTATATAGCAATGGGAGGAAAGAGAGCCTTTTGCATAAATACACAGTGAACTCCAGTGGAGGGAGGTGAGAAAACCTTCAATTATCCACAAATTCTTAGCCAGTCATGGGAGAGGTTTTAGAGAAATGAACTCTAAACAAAGACAATAGATCCCAAATTCTAACAGTTAGAAATGGATTAAAATAAATGTTCTTTAAAGGGGAAATTGAGGGACAAATGTGATAGAATAAATGTGGGGGATGATATCTGAAGTTTGCTACCATCTTCCCAAAAGGTCTTGATGCTCATCATGTAGTGTGGGCATGAATTGCCTCAAGAGAGGAATTGATAGAGTTGAAAAAAAAAGTCAATTCATTCATATATATAAATAATGAAAGCGAAAGTTTATTAGAGCAAGAGCCAGAGTTATGAGAAATAAAAGATATTTACATAACACATTTCTAAATGCAAAGATCACCAAACTTTGAGTTTAACAACTGAGGAGAAAGAACACGTGATGATTTAAGGGTAGTTTACTCAGTCAAAAGAGAGGAGTTTTACTAGAGGCAAGGAAGAGGAGACTTACACAGCATAGGACTGGACCTTCAAGGTTTGTGTGCCTGGAAATGGGAGCTTTCAGCCTCCCTCATCACATGCGTGGATCCCAAAACTGTGCAGTAAATAAAGCAGAAAATAATTAGTGCCTCTGGAGTGGTATAAACTACGTATTCTGTCTGGTTGGCCAGGCTTATGAAAATGGCCACCACCTATGTAGAGAGTCAGGTAGAAAGCTGAGTAAAAACAATGTAACATCCATGAGGAAAGTTTAGTCATGAAGTTTTCACATGTAGAAAAGAAATACAGAGAAGGCTGGGCTCAGTGGCTCATACCTGTAATCCCAGCACTTTGGGAGGCCAAGGCAGGTGGATCTTTTGAGGTCAAGACTTTGAGACCAGCTTGGCCAACATGGTGAGACCCTGTCTCTACTAAAAATACAAAAATTAGCCAGGCATGGTGGTGTGCACCTGTAATCCCAGCCACTCAAGAGACTGAGGTAGGAGAATCTCTTGAACCTGGGAGGCGGAGGTTACAGTGAGCTGAGATCGGGCCACTGTACTTCAGCCTGGGAGACAGAGTGAGACTCAATCTCAAAAAAAAAAAAAGAAAAAAGAAAAATAATACAGAGAACAAAAAGATAGTGGTGTTCCCTCTACCACAATTTGCTGAAAATTAAAGACTCACCTAATTTTACTAGGTTTTTAAAAATTATAGTTGCCAGATGAGTTCTTCCTGCCTTCTGCACAGACAAAATAAATTCTCTGGGACCATGGCATGGTACTAACAGTAAAGAAAGAGTTTAGTTGATGCGCGGCCAGCCATGCCTTGCAGGAGGCAGAGTTATTACTCAAATCAATCTCCCTGAAGGCTCAGAGGGTAGGTGTTTTCAAGGATAGTTTGGTGGGCAGGGGACTAGGGAATGGGGAATGTTGACTGATTGGGGATGAAATCGTAGGGGTATGGAAAACAGTCCTTGTGTGCTGAGTCCACAGGATTGGTTGAGTCAAGAGCCAGGAGTCTGGGTGGCGTCAGTCTGAGAGACATCTCAAAAAACCAGGTTTAGGTTCCAAAACAGTGATCTTATCTGTAGGAGTAACTGGGGAAGTCACAAATCTTGTAACCTCTGGACACATGACTCCTGAGCATTAGGGATTATAGAAACTATGCCCACATTTCAGCAGAGTCCAGGCCTCTCTCAGAATCCTAACCTTGTGGCCTTTCATTCATTTTACAAAGGTGATTTAGTTTTGCGAAGGGCTATTATCATCCTTGCTTTAAGGTTAAACTGTAAACTAAATTTCTCCCAAAGTCAGCTTGGTCTATGCCCAGGAATGACCAAGGATAGCTTGGTGGTTAGAAGCAAGATGGAGTCAACTATGTCAGATTTCTCTTACTGTCATAATTCATCTATATCCCTACTTCACACCATTTTATTTCTCTGTTAAAAGCAGGTAGTGTTTGCCTTAGTATAGATATGAATCCTAAGGGCATAGGGCAAAGAAAAGAGTCTTGAGCGCAGGAGCCAGGCTGTGGAGCGTGTGTGTGGGCCTGCATCTGGGTCTGGGTCTGAAGCTGGAGCTGGGGCTGGGTCTAAGGCTGGAACTGGGGCTTGTTCTGAAGCTGGAACTGGGGCTTGTTCTGAAGCTGGATCTGGGTCTTGGCCTGGGGCTGAGGCTGAGTGAGACATGATCCAGGCCTGAATCTGGTCCTGGGTTTGGGACTGGGCCTGGGACTTAGGCTGGGTGAGCCTGGGGCTGAGCTGAGACTGAAGTTGGGACTTGGGCTGAGCTGGGCCTGTGGTGGTAAGTTTCCACTGTAAGAGGAAGTCAGGGCTGCTGCTGAGCTCCAGAGGCCTTGACCCTGATCAAGGCAGTAGATATCAGGAGTCCTATCTATACTTTCTCTAATAAGGTCACTGAACTATCAGTGACAGAGAATTGTGCTCCTTTCATATGCAGACTTTCCTTTAAATTCAGAAATCTTGATATCTGGATTAAAATAAAGGTTTATCAAGAGAAGAACAAAAGCGAAGATACAGCTTCAGTTTGGGCAGAATCTTAACAATTAGTTTGTATGCAGAACACATTTAGGTTTTTTAGTTTTTTTGAACCGTGAAAACTTTCAGTTACTAGGTCTTACAAGTTTTAAAGTAATATTTTTAACTAAATATCCCTTTTGTTTGTTACCGATATTTTTGGAATCGAGGGATTATTTCGGTAACTTTTGTTTCTAAAACTTTGTGGATCTATGATTCTATAAAAGTAGTTAATAGTTTTTAGTTATCCATGTTAGAGGCTGGGTAACATACCTTAAAAGCAACTCCTTCAATTC